>NW_006408607.1:10422485-10429268 GCF_000296735.1 Chrysochloris asiatica | reverse complement strand
TATATATATATATATACATACATATACATACACTTAGCTACTGTACCAGTTCATTTATATATACATATATACATATGCATATGTATAAAACTTGACATGCTGTATTTTATCTAAAAACCTCAATAACTCTCTTCAACAATAAAACTTGTACTATTGATCTCTCCATTCCTTCACTTTACCTTTTCTCTGCACATCTTGCCAAGCAGACTTTATTCTCCAACATTCAATAAAAGAACATTCTCTAAGCAATCAATTATATGAATGCTGTCAAATCTAGTTGTCACCTTTCTGGACAAATTCAATTTACCTTGATGCAGCATTCAATACATAGCCCTATATTTTTATTTAAAAATTTTTCTTGAGCAAATTTTGTGACATCATACTCTCCAAATTCTCTTTGTTTTACCAAACTATTGTGTGTGGTTTTCCAATTTCCTTTGTGGGTACTTGTTCTACTGTTCAGGCTCTATATTACAGAACACCAACATGGAATCTTGTTCTGAGACTCTAATACTTTCACTTAATAAAATCTCTGTAAATGATTATATTCATTTCATTGGCACTAAGTGTTAATTCTTCTCTCATACTTTGGACATATTGTCCGGAGGGAACAGTCGCTGGAGAAGGATGTCATGCTGGGTAAGGTGGAGGGTCAGATAAAAAGAGGAAAACCCCTAACAAGATGGATTGGCCATGTGGCATCATTGATGGACTCAAGTGTGGCAGTGGTAGTGAGGTTGGCCCAGGGTCGCACATTGTTTCGTTTTGCTGTGCATGGGGTCACTATGAGTCGGTTCCGACTCGATGGCACCAGACAACAACAACAACAAGTGTTAATTTACATACTAATGACATTGAAAGCTAAATTTCAATTCCTAAGCTTTGTGTCCAACTTTCACCTTTGACATGCATAAGAGGTTACTGAAAATATCATGGCTTGGGTCAGGTCCACCTTAGTCCTCCAACTGGTATCTTTGCTGTTGAACACTTTAAGGAGATATAATGCAATATATCACAGAAAGGAGACTGAATGCTTATTAGAAACAAAGATGGCCAGACTTCCTCTCTAATGTTTCAGACACACAATCAAAAGGAACCAGTCCTTGAAGATGGACATTGTGCTTGGTAAAGCAGAGGATGAGCAAAAAAAACCCAAACCAACAAACAGAAAAAGGAAAACCCCCAAGGAAATGTATTGGCACAGGAGCAGTAAAAAATGGACTCAAACATAACAATTATGAGTATGGTGCAAGACAAGACAGTGATTTATTCTGTGTGTATAAGTTCACTGTAAGTTCGGAACAACTTGATGGTACCTAACTACAAAAACAAAGCTTTACTTGAAACAGCAATATCTTATGCACTTGTCTATTTACTTGACATAATCATATGTGCATTTATTTTAAAATCAAAATGATGGCTATTGAGTGGATTCTAATTCACAATGACCCTGTATGATGAAGTACAACTGCTTCACAGGATAGCCAATCTTTATAGAAGCAGACTGCCTCACCTGTCTCCCACAAAGCAACTGATGGATTTGAACTACTGAACTTTCAGTTCACAGCCCATTTCTTAACACACCATGCCAGCAGGGCTTCTATGTATTTATCACGAAATGCAAAATAGCATTTAAAAAAAACAACAACACTGGATTCTTACTCCCCACTTTTGTGGTCTTCTTTTATAATTTCTATTTCAATAAGAGGAATAAAAGGACATCAATTTATTCAAGCAAAATATCGAAAAAAATCTTGAATTCCCTTCATTTCTTACCTCTTATACCACAGAGATATGCTAAAAACTTGACAGCTAAAACATCTCTATACTTACATGCACCTACAGAAAAGACCAGTTAATACCACTATTATTCAAATTTACACATCAACCACTAAAGCCAGTGAGGACAAAATAGAAGCATTCTACCAACTGTTTCAATCTGAAATTGATCAAACATGCAATTAGATGTACTGATCATTAGTGGTGATTGAAATGCAAACATTGGGAGCAAAGAGGAAGGATCAGTAGTTGGAAAATACAGCCTTGGAGATAGAAATATTGCTGGAGATTGCATAATAGAATTCTGCTAAAGCAATTTGTTCATTTAAAATACCTTCTTTAGACAGCATAAGAGAAAATTATGCACATGGACCTTGCCAGCTGGAATACATAGGAATCAATTTGACTACATCTGCAGAAAGAGATGACCAAAAAGTTCCATATTATCAGCCCAAAAAAGGACAGGGCATATTGTGGAACAAACCATCAATTGCTCGTACGCAAATTCAAACTAAACATAAAGAAAATGAAAACAAGTCCACGAGAGCCAGAATCTGAACTTGAATATATCCTACCTCAATTTAGAGATCATCTGAAGCACAAATTTGATACATTAAACACTAAAGACCAAAGAACAGAAAAGTTGTGGGATGATGTAAAGAACATCATACAGGAAGAAAGCAAAAAGTCATTAAGAAGACAAGAGAGAAGGAAAAGGTCAAAATGGGTGTCAGAAGAGACACTGAAATGTGCTTCCAAGTGTAGAGATGCTAAAGCAAATGGAAGAAATGAGAAGGTCCAAGAGCTGAACAAAAAAGAAATTTCAAAGATCAGCTCGAGAAGATAAAGCCAAATATTACAACAAAATGTGCAAAGATATGGAGTCAGAAACCAAAATGGAAGAACACGTTCAGCATGACTCAAGCAGAGGGAACTGAAATAAAATTCAAGCCTCAAGTTTCATTATTGAAAGAGTCTCTCGGCAAATTATTGAATGATGTAGAAATCATCAAAAGTAAATGGAAGGAATACAGAGAGTCATTGTATCAAAAGGAAATGGTTGATGTTCAACCATTTCAAGACGTAGTATATGATCAAGAGCCAATGATACTAAAGGAAGAATTCCAAGGTTCATTGAAGGAATTGGCAAATAGCAAGGCACCAGGAATTGATGCAATACAAATTGAAATATTTTAAGAGAGTGAGGCAGCACTGGAATCACTCATTCATCTATGCTAAGAAATTTGGAAGACAACTATCTGGTCAATTGATTGGAAGAGCTCTGTATTTGTGTGCATTCCTAAGAGAGGTGACTCAACAGTTTGCAGACATCATCAGACAATATCGTTGATATCCCATACAAGTAAAATTTACTAAAGGTAATACAGAAACAGCTGCAAGCATACATTGACAGATAACTTCCAGATGTTCGAGCTGGATTTAGAAGAGTCCCTTGAACGAAGGATATCACTGCTGATGTCCAATGGATCTTGGCTGAAAGCAAAGAATACCCGAAAGATGCTTACTTGTGCTTTATTGATCGTGAAAAAGGCTTTTGATTGTGTGGATCATGACAAATTATTCACAACATTTTGAAGTATGAGTATTTTGGAACACTTAATTATGCTCATGAAGAATTTATGCATGGATCAAAAGGCAGTTGTTCAAACAGAACATGGGAACACTGAATGATTTAAAATGAAGAAAGGCATTCGACAAGGTTGTATTCTTTCACCATACTTATTCAACCTGTATGCTGAGCAAATAATCTGAGCAGCTGGGTTATATGATTAAAAATGTGGCATCAGGACTGGAGTAAGACTCATTAACAATCTGCAATATGCATTTGATACAACTTTGATTGCTGAAAGTGAATAAGACTTAAAATATTTGTTGATGAAGATGAAAGAGCACAGCCTTTGGTATGGATTGCATCTCAATGTAAAGAAAACAAAAATTCTCACCACTGGACCAATAAACAACACTCATATCAATGGAGAAAAGATTGAAGTTGTCAAGTACTTCATTCTTCTTGGATAACTATCAACACTCATGGGAGCAGCAGTCAAGAAATCAAATGACGTATAGCATTTGGTAAATCTGCTGCCCAAGAACTTTTAAAGTGTTGAAGAGCAAAGATGCCATCTTGAAGACTAAGGTGCACCCGATCCAAACCATGGTATTTTCAATAACCTCATATGCATATGAAAACTGGACAGTGAATAAGGAAGACCTTAGAAGCATTGGTGCTTTTGAGTTACGGTGTTGGAGGAGAATACTGAAAGTGCCATGGGCTGCCAAAAGAACCAACAGATCTCTGTTGAAAGAAGTGCAGCCAGAGTGTTCCTTGGAGGCCAAGATGGCCAAACTTTGTCTCTCATACTTCAGATATATTGTCAGGAGGGACCAGTCGCTGGAGACGGATATCACTCAAGAGTGGCAACAGTGGTGAGGTTGGCCCAGGATCAGGCAGTGTTTCGTTCTGCTCTGCATAAGGTCGCTATGAGTCGGTACTGACTTGATGGCATCTAAAAACAACAACAATCCATGTATATCACATCTCATTTTCTAACTCCATTTCACTGTTTTCCCCTGTTATATATAATATTTTATAACAAAGAACAAAACTGAATGTAATTTAATTCAAGTCATTTTTGCATTAGATAGTTTTGCTCAAATTTGGAATGTATACAGCTATACAAGGCATCCTTATAAATAAGCTCAATTTGGACCATTTTTCAAGTTTTAAGTATCATTGTTGTAATTTGGAAAAGCATTAAATAATCTTCATGTATTCCCTTTTTAAATATTAAGCAGAGGATAAGACGACAGAATTGTAGGATTAATAAAGTTTTTTAATTAATTGAAAGTGTAATTTTATTTAAATTAAGTATATAACTACACACAATATTGTTGTAATAACAGATAAGTATACAGAAATATCAACACTTGTGGAAGCAGCAGTCAAGAGATCAGACAACGTATTGCATTGGGCAAATCTGCTGCACAGGAATTTTTTAAAGTGTTGAAGAGCAGAGATGTCAGCTTGAGGACTAAGGTGTGCCTGACCCAAGCCATGGTATTTTCATTAACCTCATATGGATGTGAAAGCTGGACAGTGAATAAGGAAGTTCGTAGAAGAATTGATGCCTTTGAGTTGTGGTGTTGGAGGAGAATACTAAAAGTGCCATGGACTGCCAAAAGAACCAATAGATCTGTTTTGGAAGAAGTACAACCAGAGTGCCCCTTGGAGGCCAGGATGGCTAAGCTTCATCTCTCATACTTTGGACATATTGTCAGGAGGGAACAATTGCTGGAGAAGGATATCATGCTGGGTAAGATGGAGGGTCAGAGAAAAAGAGGAAGACCCCCAATGAGATGGATCTGCCAGGTGGCATCACTGATGGAGTCAAATGTGGCAGCGGTGGTGGGGTTGGCCCAGGATCAGACATTGTTTTGTTCTGCTTTGCATGGGGTCACTATGAGTCAGTTCAGACTCGATGGCACCTGACAACAACAACAACAACATACAGAAATAAAAACAGCATGTATAAAGGTGGAAATCTCCGCATGCACTCAGAATTGTCACCCAGTACTGAGTTGTAATAGTTAAGGTTTTCTCTTACCTTACTCGGTACAGGATTCTCAGTAGTTTGGCAGTTGAGATTATCCCTCTGTTGTAGTTATCCTTTTGTTATTGTTTTTGTTAGGTGCCATTGAATCTTTTCCAACCTACAGCAACATTATGTACAACAGAATGAAGCATCCCTGAGTCCTGTGCTATCCTTACAGTTGCTTGTACGTTTGAGCCTATTGCTAATGCAAGTGAGCCAATCCAGCTTGTTGGGTGTCTCCTTTTTGCTAACTCTGGTAGCGTAGTGGTTACGAATCGGACTGCGAACCGCAAGGTCAGCAGTTCGAAACTACCAGCTGCTCCGCGGGAGAAAGATGAGGCTTTCTGCTCCCGTAAAGATTTACAAGCCTCAAAAACCCTGCACAGGGTCGCTATGGGTCGGAACCGACTCGAGGGCACTTAACAACAACAACAACACTTTACCAACTCTTTTTTTAGGGAATGGTCCATCCTGATAATACGTCCTAAGTATGAGTCAAAATCTAGTCATCTTGGCATCTAAGGAACATTCTGGTTGTACTTCCTTCAACACAGATTCATTTGTTCTTCTGTCAGTACATGGTACCTTTGAATTCTTTCCCAACACCATAATTCAAATGCATCAATTATTTTATGGTGTTCATTATTCATTGTCCAATTTTAACAGGCATATGAGGCCATTTAAAATACCATAATTCCTGAAAAATTCAAAGAGGTCTTGTGTGACAGATTTGCCTAATTCAATACTGCATTTGATTTCTTGAATGCTGATTCCATGAGTTTTGATTGTGGATCTAAGCAAGATTAAGTCTTTGACAATTTCAATCTTTTCTCCATTTATAATTATGTTATTTATTGGTACATCAGTGAAGATTTCTGTTTTCTTTACATTGAGTTGCAAGCCATACTGAAAGTTGTGGTCTTATATCTTTACCTGTAAGTATTTTAAGTCCTCTTCACTCTCAGCAAGCAAGGTTATATCATCTGCATATTGTATAATGAGATCTAATATGATGTAATCAATTCTATGATGAGGTCTGCTATCAATCAATTAATTGAAAGACAGTGTCCTTCAGTGTGTGGCCTGCTTCCAATATATTAGACACTCAGGTAAAGTTTCCTTTGCTTTCTGCTATATCTGGATCTTTCATTTGGCTCATCCTACAACCTGGAAGGAATCTCATTATTACTTTTCTATTTCTATTTTTGTTGTTGTTTCTTTCTTAATTATAAGAACTCCCAGTATAATATCAAAATATTTGGTTTTTAAGTGTCATGGAGTTGGTTACAGCTCATGGTGAACTTGTATATGGTTTCTGAGGGGTGGCTGGTGAGTTTGAACTACTATTCTTGTGGTTCTAACCCACCTTGTGGTCATGTGCTTTTAATGC
>NW_006408607.1:10418551-10420794 GCF_000296735.1 Chrysochloris asiatica | reverse complement strand
ATTTACAGCCTCAGAAACCCTGTACAGGGTCGCTATGAGTTGGAACCGACTCCACGGCACATAACAACAACAACAAAGCATTACTCCTGACTTCTAACTGCAAGGTCAATCAGTAATTTGAACCCACAAAAATGCTCTATAAGAGAAAAATGTGGCAGGCTAATTTAATATAAATTTACAGCCTTTGACATACTATGGAGCCAGTCTTCTCTGTTCCCCTGGGGTTACTGTAAATCAGAAATAACTTGATGGCAATGGATCTGGTTTGATTTTGTTTGATTAGCATTTATCTTAGTTTTGAGGTTAACCAAATAACTGGAGCTTTAGTTGGAAATGTATATTCCTGGGTTCACTCAGAATATTTTAATTCACTGTGTCTGGACAAGACTTAAGAATTATTATGTTCTACAAGTAGTTCTGCTGTGGTGCTGTGGGTTAATGCGCCAAACTGCAAAGCCATTTGAACTGCAAGGTCGGTGGTTCAAGTTCACCAGCTGCTCCTCGGAAACCTTACAAGGGTTGCTATGGGTCGGAACCAACTCAACGGCACTTAACAACAACAACAAGTAGTCAAGGTAACTTAAAAGTATATGATGCCCAAAATATGCATAGGACGTTTTCTTGGCATAATCCTTCATTGATGTTTGGCTGTGTGAAGAGAGATTTATTCAGGTGCCTTAGTAATTGGACTCATGGTGTGGTGCTGTGGGCCACATAGTCAGACTGCATAGTCGTTTGAACTGTAAGGTCAGTGGTTCAAGCTCACCAGCTGCTCCTTGAAAATCCTACACAGGGTTGCTATGGGTCAGAATCCACTCAAGGGCATTTACCAACAACAAATAATTGAAGTTACTTTGGTGGCATCATCATTACAAAGGAATTTCCCAGTTCCATTATCCCAAGTTGCCCATGAAATTCTTCAACCATTTGCATGGTTTTAATGCCTATCTATAGTCAATGACTCCCAAGTCTTGGCTGACATTGTTCCTCTGAGCTTAGAGTCCTACTGTAATGACTTGTAAACAACTCCCATTGACAGGTTTATAGGTCCCCACAAGCTCATTATCCTCATATAATATCCAGTCTCCTTTGGGGAAGCTGTTCTAAGCAATGTGAGGACTAGGAGTTATGGCAGATTTTCCTCTTCTTTTTGCACACCCACACTCATCCTCACAATCACTAATTTCTACTTACTTCTCTTTCCTTTGTTTCTTTCCATTTCTACTATCATTATTTTAATTGAGATTCAATCATTTCAACATCTGAGTTTTTAAATCGTCCTAATTCATTTACCTAACTCCAATCTCATCTTTGACTTCTCTTCCCTATTCGTATTCATCTCTCCCCTTTTCATATAAAAATCCATTTAATCTCCTAATTACTCTCCAGATAAAGTTTAAACTTCCAAACAGGGCACACCCAGCCATTGTGATTTGGCTTATATAATCATTTTTATCACTCAAGACTTCCTAGTTTTTCTTACAACACTACCAAACATCTTGTGATTTTTTTTTTTTTAACAAGGTTATTTGTCATTTATTGTTGTTGTTGTTTATGTTATCAAATCAATTCTGGCTCATTGCAACCCTAAAGGACAAAGTAGAACTCTGTTCCATAATGTTTGCTAGGCTGAAACTTTACATGAGTAAGAACACCTAGTATTTTCTACACACTTGTGACTAGTGAGTTTTAACTGCCAGTAATTTGTTAACAGCTGAGCCTTCATCCATTTGTCTTTTAGACAGTTAATTTTTTCATAAGCTTTCCGAGCTTAAATGTCCACCCTCATACAAGTTAGACTTAATTTTTTCTTTAAAAATCAAACTTAGCTATCAAATTCTTTAAAAAATCTTTGCTGACTTGGTTTTAAAATGTCATCCTTAGTACTTTCAAATCATATTTTACTGAAATAGCCAGTTACACTTGAGATGAGATTAGGTTCTGCCACTTGCAACCTATGTGAACTGTTGTTGTCAGGTGCTGTCAAACCAGTTCCAGCTTTGAGCAACCCTATCGTAACAGAATGCCATCATCACAAATGTCATGTTGGAGCACATTGTTGTGGCTAATATGTCAGTGCATTTCATTGATGATTACCCTCTTTTTGCTGTTCCTTACATCACCAAGCATGAAGTCCTTCTACAGGGATTGATCCTTCCTGATAACATGATCAAAATACAAGAGATATATTCTCACCATCCTTGAGTCCAAGGAGTTCTGTAGCATTACATTTTTACAAGGTA
>NW_006408607.1:10416069-10417555 GCF_000296735.1 Chrysochloris asiatica | reverse complement strand
AGTGCAACTTGGGCTTTCTACTTCTATATTATCAGTTACTACCTCTTGAAATGATTGAACATCTATCAATTCTTTTTTGTTACAATGACTTCCATGTTCATTGAAGTTTCCTTCATCGTTCAACATTTTGTCTCTGTTGTTGTTGTTATTAAGTGTCATTAAGTTATATCTGATTCATAATGACCCTATACAGTATTTTCAAAGAGTGGCTGGTGAGTTTGAATAACTGGCCTGTGGTTCACACTCTCCTTCAGTCCAGTGCTTTATCCCTAAGCACCACACCAGGACTCCTTGAATATTGCAACCAGAGAATTGGATGTTTTATCCAGTCTGTTATCTTGAGATATAATGAGCATGTTTTTCATGACTGACTTTTGAACTCCAGGTCTCTCCACATTTCACTGTAATGCTTTACATCATATTTTGGAGCTGTCCTTTGAATTTCCCTGTTCAACTCTTTCATTTTATTATTTACTCTGGTAGATTTAACTTTTCTCTGTTCAGAGTTCACCACTCATTTGTCAATTCATCATACTGTAATAGTTTGCATGTTGCTGTAATTCTGGAAGTATGCCACTGGTATTTGAAATACTATCAGGATCACCCATAGCAGACAGGTTTCAGATGAGCCTCTGGACTAAGAAAGACTAGGAAAATGGAAAATTGGAATACTTCTGAATATTTAGACACTTAAAACATTATTAATAGCAGTGGAACACTGTCACTTAGAACCAACATATTGAATATTAAAAAATGATGGGGAGCATCAGAATATTGTTAGATATAGTACCAGAAAATGAGCACCTAAAGGAGCTCTGGTAGTGTAGTGGTTACGAATTGTGCTGCGAACCTCAGGGTCAGCAGTTAGAAAGTACCAGCTGTTCCACAGGAGAAAGATGAGGCATTCGGCTCCCGTAAAGATTTACAGCCTCGGAAACCCTGTACAGGGTAGCTATGCTCTGGAACTGACTCCATGACACATAACAACAACAACAAGCTTGCAAGGCACTCAAAACTCTCAAAGTAGAGTTGACAAGGATTACATGAATGGAGTAAGCTTTTGGGACTTTAATTTGTTGATGTGGCACAACTCAAAATGAAGACAAACAGCTGCAAGCATCCATTAATCATCAGAATGTGGGCTGTACCATGTATAAATCTAGGAAAATTCAGAGCTGTCAAAAATGAAATGGAATGCATAAGCATAGATATCTTTCTTAGACATCAGTGATCTGAAATATATTGTTATTGGTCATTTTGAATTTGACAATCACTTGGTTTAGTATGTCTTGAATAACAAATTGCAGAAGAATGGTATAACATTCATCATCTAAAAGAAACATGCAAATTATGTTGGAAGAAGTTGTTGTTATGTGCCATCAAGTCAGTACTAACCCATAGCAACACTATGCACAACAGAAAAAAAACACTGCTGGGACTGGGCCAACCTCACAATTATTGCCATACCTGAGTCCATTGATGCTGC
>NW_006408607.1:10411155-10414804 GCF_000296735.1 Chrysochloris asiatica | reverse complement strand
TCTACTCAAATTATTCCAGAAGATAGGGGAGGGTGGAAAACTTCCTAATACATTTTATGAAGCAAGCATAACCCTCATACCCAAACCAGGGGAGGACATCACTAAGAAAGAAAATTATTGACAAATATCTCTCAGGATTATAGATGCAAAAATTCTCAACAAAATCCTAGCCAACAGAATCCAGCACCACATCCCTGATATGAATCCCACTTAATCACATCATGATTAAGTGGGATTCATATCAGGGATACAAGTATGGTTCTACATTAGAAAAACGATCAACTTTATCCACTCTATAAATAAGAAAAAAGAAACGAACCACATGAGCATATCGATTGATGCAAAAAAGGCATTTGATAAAATTCAACATCCATTCCTGATAAAAACAAAGTAGAAATTGAAGGGAAATTCTTCAACATAATTAAGAGCATATATACAAAACCAACAGTCTACATTATTCTCAATGGACAGAAACTGAAAGCCTTCCCTCTGTCAACAGGAACAGACAAGGATGTTCTTTTCACCACTCCTATTCAATATTATGCTGGAAGTCTTAGCAATAATTATACGGCAAGACAGGGAAATTAAAGACATACAAATTGGCAAAGAGGAAGTAAAACTCTATTTGCAGACAACATGATCCTATATGTAGAAACCCCCAAAGACTCAGCAAAAAAAGCTACTAGACCTCATTGGAAGATTCAGCAAAGTGGAAGGACATAAGATCAGCATACAAAAATCAGTTGGATTTGTCTATACCAAAAAAGGCTGTTTTGAAAAGGATATTAGGAAAGCAATACCACTTACAATAGTTGCCCAATATTCATAGCAGCACTATTTACAATAGCAAAAAGATGGAGACAGTCTAATCCCATCAACTGAAGAAGGGATAAATAAACTGTGGTACATACACACAATGGAATACTATGCTACCTTGAAGTATAACAAGGAAGCTGCAAGCCACCGCATAACATGGATGAACCTTTAGGACATTATGTAGAGTGAAATTAGTCAGTCACGAAAAGAGAAATACTGCATAGGACCACTACTATAAAAGACTAAGAAAAAGAATCCATAATAAAGGTGTGGGGGATTCTTTGCTGGTTACTGGTATGTGCGGGGGTGAGTTGAGTGGAGGGAGGGGAAGGTGGAGCATTGGTCAGGGAATAGACACAGGATAGTTTGGGTGTTATGAGGAGGGCAATATACAAGAAAGGGAAGGGGAATGGAAGAACAAAGCAGACAGAACAATTAGTAAGGTTTGCATGGCCTAAGTGGGACAGAGGTAAAGAATGATGAATGTACAACCTTGGAACATCAGGGCTCTGTTATACAGGGATTGACATGGTTGTAATGGGGAAATGGGGGGTGGGGGGGATAATGTTAAGATGCTTGGAAGTCTTTTGTATATTGGTTTCCCTTGAATATAATTATAAAAGAGACATTGGAGGGGAAGAGAAAGGAATAGCCAGAAATATCACCATAGAAAGCTTCTAAGTCCTATAACTGATTGGAATACATATTGTGGGTCAAACCAACTTTGCAGTCCAATGCATTAATGCACAGTGCCATATCAGGGCTCCATGGTATAGGGTAGAACTGCCCCACCAAACCTGTAAATCTTAATGGAATCAGGCTATCACATCTTTCTCCCACAGAGTAGCTGGTCTGTTCAAACCACAGACTTCTGAGTGCTTACATACTGCACCACCAGGGCACCTTACTTTAAACTTGTTTTTTCTGTCAAGTCATTTTCTACCCTGTATAGGGTTTACACTCACCAGTTGCTCCTCGGAAACCCTATACAGGGTTGTTATGGGTCTGAACTGACTCGATGGCATGTCACAACAACATAGAGTTTATAATGAGCAAGCAGCTGGTGGGTTTTAACCACCCACCTTACAGTTAGAAGTCAAATGTTTATCCTACATTGCATACCAGGACTCTGAGATCAGAATATAGTAGGATGGTAAAGTAATTGAGGAAATGACAGTTTTAAAACTTCTGGTGTAAAACGTATTCTTTTCATACATAATAAATGCTCAATAAATATGTGATTAATCAAAATATATGAGTATACTTCCAAGCCTCTAAAGGCCAAAACTGCTAGTGCTGCCAGATAGAGATTTCAAGAGATCAACTATGAATTTTAAATATATATTTAATACTAATTATGGTTATATAAAAATAGCTAACAAATATTGATATCCATGAGGTTTTAGCCTTTTCAAAATTATTTTTTTGTGGCTCTACTAGAGTCCTTGTGTGGCACTGTAAGATAAGCACTAGACTGCTAACCACAAGATCAGCAATTCAAACCCACTAGTTGCTCTCTGGAACCCCTATACAGGGTTGCTATGAGTTGAAACTGATTTGAATGCACTTAAGGGCTTTTGAGTCAGTTCTGACCAATAGCAAAGCTATATAGGGTTTCTGAGGAGAGGCTGGTGAGCTTGAACCGCCCACGTTGCACCTCAAACCTACTTTGTAGTCCAGCGTATTAACCCACAATGCCACACCAACAACAATAGCATTCATATAATAATTGCAAATTTTAATGGACTTCAATTTATCTGATACTCTACTAACAAGCATGAGAATTACCTTCTTTGAACAGATGACAAAACTGAAGTTAAGAATGTCTAAAAGACTTTACTCAAACAATACTAAGAAATAAAAAAAAACTAGTAAAATTCAGTTTCTTGATACTATGCCAGACTGCAGTCACTGCACCAAATCCTCAACTACTCATTATATCTGTCCTGCTTTTGCTTTTTATTTCCCATAATTGTATTATAATTTATATGTAACCTGTGAAAGTTGTGTTTGAGAAATACCCATGTATTACCAATTCTGCTGTTTAATCAATTAGAAAATATCTTGTATTTGTGAATGTGTGTACAAAATGACAACAGCCAAAATATAATCTGGGGACACTTTCTAATTTCTACCTTGCTACTCAGGGCTGCTAACCTCCAGGTCAACAGTTCAAAACAACCAGCTGTTCCACAGGAGAAAGATGAGGCTTTCTGCTCCTGTAAAGATTTATAGCCTCAGGAACCCTGTACAGGGTCTCTATGAGTTGGAACCGACTCCACGGCACATCACAACAGCAATAACTCAAAAGAAAACCTGTACTTTGAATATTAAGCAAGTTTTCAATATTGTATATCATGTCAACCCTAACAAGTATCTCTACCATTTGCAATTTTCAGAATATCGCCTATATTTTGAAATAATAATTGCTTCAAGATAATAATTTTTTCTCACTCCTCCCCACCTCTAATTACTGAGATCCATATATATTCCCTACATGAAAAATCAGACACCAGAACTGGCGGATGCCATTCTGCCAAGGGACAGAATAGCGAGAAGCCTTATGCATGTTTAGCAAAGTGACAATGAATGTCCTCTTGCTTGGCAAAGCCACAAGGGGTATTTCATGCAGGGGCCCAGAGGTTTATAGCTTTCCCTTGGAAAAATAGTTTATTTCTGATTTCCTTATAAGAAGTTTTAGAAAATCTTGCATAATCATTAGATACTTTAAACAAACCTCACATTATAATAGTTGCCTACTAACTTTCACACCATATTCAATCTTATGTAGTTATAAAAATTGTTTTTTACATTAACAATAAGTTTTAACATT
>NW_006408607.1:10409064-10410373 GCF_000296735.1 Chrysochloris asiatica | reverse complement strand
AGCAGAAGAAACGCTGACCAGTACTGGGCCAACCTCACTATTGTTGCCACACGACAGGTTCCTTCTGACAATACATCTGAAGTATGAGAGAAGAAGGTTGGCCATACTGGCCTCCAAGGAGCACTCTGGCTACACTTCTTCCAAAACAGATCTGTTGGTTTCTTTGGCAGACCATGGCATTTTCAATATTCTCCTACAACACCACAGCTCAAAAGCATTAATTCTTCTACAGTTGTCCTTATTCACTATTCTGCTTTCACATTCATATGAGGTTATTGAAATGCCATGGCTTTGGTCAGGTGGTGCTTAGTCTTCAAGCTGACATCTTCGCTCTTCAACACTTTAAAAAGGTCTTGTGTAGCAGATTTGCCTAAAAAATTTCCTTTGATTTCTTGATCACTGCTTTCATGAGTGGTGATAATTGACCAAAGAAGAATGAAGTCCTTGACAACTTCAATTTTTTCTCCTTTAATAAGAAGGTTGTTTATTGGTCCAGCGGTGAGGATTTTTGTTTTCTTTACATTAAGATGCAATCCATACCAAAGGCTGTGCTCTTTGATCTCATCAGTAAATATTTTAAGTTTTCTTCATTTTCAACAAGCAAGGTTGTATCTTCTGCATATCGCAAGTTGCTAATGAATCTTCCTCCAATCCTGATGCCACGTTTTTCTTCATATAACCCAACTTCTCAGATTATTTCCTCAGCATAGATGTTGCATAAGTATAGGGAAAGAATACAACCCTGTTGCACACCTTTCTTAATTTTAAACCGTTTAACGTTCCCATTGGCCACCACTAGACTGTCTGTCGTGCTGTGGTGGTTTGAGTTGCTGTGATTCTGAAGGCTATGCCACCGGTGTTTTAAATAACCAGCAGGGTCACCCATGGTGGAGAGGTTTCAGATAAGCTACAAAACAAAGACAGACTAGGAAGAAAGAGTGACAAACTACTTCCGAATTGCTAGTCACTGAAAACTCTAGAAATAGCAGAGAAACATTGTCAAATACAGGACTGGAAGGTGGGAAGGCATTAAGAATGTGACTGGGAATAAAAAAATGCCTCCCGAAAGTAGAGTTGACCATAATGACATGAATACAGTTAAGCTCGGGGAGAAAAGCGCACAGAACCTGCATTTGCTGATGGGCAACAACTTAAAATGAAGAGAAACAGCTGTAAACATCCATTGAACATTGGAACATGGAACGTACGAAGTATGAATCTGGAAAAATTGGAAGTTGTCAAAAATGAAATGGAGCATATAAACATCAATATCTTAGGCATTAGTGAGCTGAAATGGCCTGGTATTGGC
>NW_006408607.1:10398503-10408964 GCF_000296735.1 Chrysochloris asiatica | reverse complement strand
TAATAGTTGCCTACTAACTTTCACACCATATTCAATCTTATGTAGTTATAAAAATTGTTTTTTACATTAACAATAAGTTTTAACATTAGAGATAACCACATTAGTTAAAGTTTTAGCAATTCAAGCTTAAGATTGTAAGCAACATTCCATGTAGTTTCAGTCAAGGACATTAAGGCCTTTAGAAAGCAGCTTAGAAACATTCAAGGGCAGTGGGAGCTTAAGAACAGAAGTTAAAATTTGATTAGAGGTTTTGAGAAATTGTTAGTATAAAGAGAATTACTGCTTTGTTCTTAACTATGAAACTTTAGGGTACTTTTATGTTCTTGTTTTTATTGTTAAATCAATTATATGTATGACCAGTTATAGTAAAAATTATGTTTTTGATTGTGAGTTTTAATTAATGAATCTATAGAAAGTAATAGATGTTGGTAAAGTTAGAAGTTAAGATATAGAACTTTGTTTGACATTAACCTGACATTTTAAAAAGGATTAGAGAAAAACAAATCAAGGCCAAACTAGACATTTTAGGGAGGATTAGAGAGAAACAGAGTCACTTACAGAGGACAGACGTTATCAGAGTGGCTAGGGAGTGTAGAGACACAGGAATGTTTGATGACCTTCTGTTCCTTTTGTACCTTTGATGTAAGAATATAATATTTGATTTGATTTGTAACTGTTTGTACATGACTATTGTGAGATCATAGTATATTCTAAATGGGATATAAGAAGCAAAAACAAATTTAAGTAAAGAGAGAGTCATCATCACCATCATCTGTCTGAGACTCAAAATGACCCATTTACTCTCTGTGTTTTTGCACCAAATCCATACCTCCCTCTGAGCTCTCATAAATTGTCGAGGATGGTCCCCCGCACAGAACAAATAAAAACAAAAAAAAATATCATTTAACTCTTTTCAAGTGTTTGAAATTCTTCCAGTCTTTATAATTTTTATCTATCTACTGATTGTAAAGAGTTTTGGTGTGGCACTGTGGGCTAATGCATTAGACTGCAAAGTCATTTAAACAGCAAGGTCAGTGGTTCAAGCTCACCAACTGCTCCTTAGAAACACTATATAGGGTTGTTATCAGTAGAAATTGACTCAACATCACTTAACAACAACAATTGACTTTTGAAAGTATGAAAGACAAGACATTTTCTTAAAGTTGAAAGTGAGCTTCCTGCTAGGTGATTTGAAACTTCATCTTAAACCTCTACTGTTTGATCTTCAGACAGTTGCCTTTCATAATTCTCCCTTTTCTTAAAATCCCTGGAATTTAGCAGCTGACTCCATGTGAAAATGTACACTATTAGTTCCTCCAAACATATAACCTCATACTGTTTGCAAACAGAAAATCTCATCGAAAATTCCATAAGACTATTTTAAAAGTCTACATATCTCGTAGGTATATGACATTTTAAAGAAGACTCAGGGAATAATCCAAAAAAACTTTGCAAGACCTACAAAAAGTAATGAATAAAGGCAATGACTAAAACTCTTCTACTGAGGAGGCTTCAGCCCTGCAGTCAGTAAATGTCATCAAAAATCCTTTCCAATGTTATAAAATCTTACTCAGTGTGGCAAAGTTATCTCTTTCAAACCAGATATCTGTATGAAAGCCTCAATTACGTTTACTCATGAAGAGACTGTTGCTTTATATTATACTATATGTAAAACACCAAAGTTAGTTGGAGTGATATATTTTGGACATTTGGTAATTTTCATCTTAAAGGTCATTTAGCTCTTTTTTTTGAAGAGTTTAAATTTTATCCAGTCTTTAACAAAAAGTGGCATTTTCAAATTGAATAATTTTAGAATTCTTTTTCTCCAAACAGTTTTGCATACTTAGAAAGCAAACTAAAATTAATGGTTCAAATGACTGGCCAATCATTAAGTGTTGTTATTATTATGAAGTGTCTTTTGGTCCCTACTCATAGTAAACCTCTATAGGGTCTCTGGGACTATAAGTCTTTGTGGGAATAGAAAGCCTCATATTTCTCCCACAGGGTTAGAATGTCTACCTTGTAGTCCATAGTCCAATATTTATTCTATAGATCCACCACATTCACCATGGCAATTGTGTGTGTGTGTGTGTTATTATTAATTGCCCTTGAGCCAGTTCCAACTTACAGTGAATATATACAGAGTTTATGAGGAGTGGCTGGTGAGTTTGAACAATAATATTGAAGTTAGAAATCTAATGCTTATCCTTCAACATCCCATTAGTATTTCATGGCAAGAGATTACAAGGAGCAGCTGTTGGGTTTGAAGCACCAGCCTTGTGGTTAGCAATCCAGTGCTTATCCTACAGCAACACGCAAATGTATTGCTGTGGTTATTATTAGGTACAATTGAATCAGTACCAACTCATAGTGACACTATGCACAACAGAACAAAACACTGCCCGTTCCTGTGGCATCCTCAAAATCATTGCTGTATTTCAGCCCATTATTACTGCCACTGTTCCAATCCATCTCATAGTGGGTTTCCTCTTTATCTCCAACCCTCCATTTCACATGATAACCTTCTCCAGGGACTGGTCCCTCCTACCCATATGTTCAATGTATGAGAGAAAAAGTCTGGCCATCCTGGCTTCCAATGGGCATTCTAACTGTACATCTCCCAACAGACTGGTTTGTTCTTTTGGCAGTCCGTGGTACTTTTAATATTTTCCTCCAACTCCATAATCCTAGTGCATCAATTCTTCTATAGTTTTTCTTATTCATTGTTAAACTTGCACATGCATATGAGGCTATTGAAAATATTATATCTTGGATAAGGCTCACCTTAGTCATCAAATTGACATCTTTGCTCCTGAACACTTTAAAGAGGTCTTTATTTCTTGACTGCTGCTTCCATGACTGTTGATGGTTGATCTGAGCAAAATTAAGACTGTGAAAACGTCAATATTTCCTTCATTTACCATTATGTTATTTATTGGTCCAGTGGTGAGGAATTTTGTTTTCTTTATGTTGAGATTCTACCCATACAGAAGACTGTGGTCTTTGATCTCCATCAGTAAATATTTTAATTCATCTTCGCTTTCAGTAGCTAGATTGTATCGTCTACATATATCACAGGTTCTTAATTCTGATGCCATGTTTTTCTTCATATAATCAAGTTTCTTGCATTATTTGCTTAGTATACAAATTGAATATATATGGTGAAAGAATACAAGCCTTGCACAGACCTTTCTTAATTTTAAACCATTTGATGTTCCCTTGTTCTGTTCAAACAGCCGACTCTTGGTCAACATACAGGTTCCTCGTGTTCACACTTAACTGTTCTGGAATACTCGTTCACCCCAATTTGTCCATAGCTTGTGATGATCCACATATTTTAAAGCCTTTGCATAGTCATTAAAGTACGGAAAAAACTTTCTTGTATTCTCTGCTTTCAGCTAAGATCCATCTGTCATCAGCCATCATATCCCTCATTAGAACCTCTTCTGAATTCCTGCTAAATTTCTGGAAGTTCTCTGTCCATGTTTTGTTGCAATAATTTTTTTAACTATCTTTAGCAAAAGTTTGCTTGTATGCAATATTAATGATATTATCCAATGTTTCCTGCATTCCGTTGGGTCAAATTTCTTTGGAATGGGCACATATATGGATCTCTTCCAGCCAGTTGTCCAGGTAGTTGTCCTCCAAATTTATTTTTCCTGTTGGTCTTTATTTCAAGAAATATCTTCTTGTTCTTCTAGCCATTCCAGACTGGTCTGTTTGTCCTTTCAGGTGGTGATTTCTCACCTCAGAAGATTCTGGATGGGGTTCAGGATTCCATCTATGGTCTTATGCAATGCAAAGGCTCCAGAGGAAGCCTCTTCACTGGGTAAGTTCTAAACAAATTTTAGGTGTTCCAATCCTGGTATGGCACAGTGGGTTAATGTGCCAGACTGCAAAGCCGTTTGAACTGCAAGGTCAGTGGTTCATGCTCACCACTCACCAGCTGCTGTTTGGAAACACTATACAGGGTTGCTATGGGTCAGGATTGACTCAACCGCACTTAACAACAACAATCATTTATAGGCTGAAGATGGACTTGCAAATTTCTATGGTGATGTTTCTGGCTATTCCTTTCTCTCCCCTATTTTACAATGGCATGCAATGGAAACCAACATTTAAAAGACAGCTGAGCATCTTAACATTATTTCCCCACTTTTAACCATTAAAAGCATGCCTCAATTCCTGTATCCCAGAGTCCTGTTGTTCTAAGGTTGTGCATACATCATTACTTACCTCTGTCCCACTTAGTCCATGCAAACCTGCTTGTTCTCCCATCCTCCTTGCTCTTCCATTTTCCTCGCACTCCTTGTGTATTGCAACCCTCCCACACATCACCCAAGATATCCTGTGTCTATTCCCTACCCTTCACCTTCTATTTTCTACTGCTCCACCTTCCCCTCCTTCCCCTCATCCCACCACACACATCCCAGTAACCAGCAAAGAACCGTGCCCCTTTTAGTATGATTTCTTTGTTTCTTGTCTTTTACTATAGTGGTCCTATACAGTATTCCTCCTTTTGTGACTTAATAATTTTACTCAGCATAATGTCCTCAAGGTTCATCCATGTTATGTAGTGTCTTGAAGCTTCCTTGTTATTCTTCAAGGTAGTATAATATTCCATTATGTGTATGTATCACAGTTTGTTTATCCATTCTTCCATTGATGGGCACTTAGGCTGTCTCCATCTTTTTGTTATTGTAAATACTGTTGCTATGAACATTGGTGTGTATATATCTATTCGTGTTATGGCTCATATTTCTTGTAGGTAAATACCAAGTAGAACAATTACTGGATCATAAGTTATTTATGGAGTCTTTGTGTCGTGTTGTGGTTTAACGTGTCAGACTGCAAAGCCATGTGAACTGCAAGGTCGGCAGCTCAAGCTCACCAGCTGCTCCTCAGAAACCCTACACAGGGTCGTTATGGGTCAGAACCACCTTGACAGCACTTAACAACAACAACAAGGTATTTCTATTTCCAGCTTTCTGAGGGAGTGCCATATTGCTTTCCAGAGTGGTTGGACCATTTTGCAATCCCTCAGCAATACAAGAGCCTCCCAGTCTCTCTACATCCTTGCCAGCATTTATTGTCTTCTACTTTTCTTATCTTTGCTATTATTGCTGATGTGAGATGATTATCTCATTGTTGTTTTGATTTGCATCTCTTTAATGGCTAGTGATTATGAACATTTCTTCATATGTTTGCTGACTGCCTGGATCTCCTCCTTGGTGAAGTGACTGTTCATGTTCTGTGCCCATTTTTTAATTGGTTTATTTGTCTTTTCTTGTGGTGATGTTATAGTTGTCTTGCACTTTCTTTTCTGCATAGTAATATAAGGTATGGTCAAAATGAGAATTTAACTACATTTTCTCTTTGTCATCTTGCATTTTTTTTTGCTGTTATTATCCACAGCAATAGCTATTTTCTTGATATATACTATAACTTTGCTTGCAGAATTCATTGATGGTGCAGGACTGAGCAATGTTTATCAGAGTCAACTGGATGACACCTTACAACAATAGAAATAATAAATTAAAAGTTCTCATTGCAATTGCATGTTTAAAAATGCTTATCTAATACTACATTCTGTTTTATACTAATAATGTCATTTCGGAAAATGAAGTTACTCATTTTTTTGCTGGGTGGTCACAATATGCTGATTAAATACAGAGAAAAACTGCAACCAGAATATAATACTATTATGTCTGTTTGTGTTTTTATATGTAGTTATTTTGATTTAGGGTGGATTTCAATCCAAGAACCTGAAAAGTGGCTATTGATTAATTTAAAGTAATGCTACTGCAATTTCATTTCACAACAATATGAATGAACTTCAGTCTAGACACGGAGCAAATGCCTGATGGGGAAAAAGAGAGTTCAGTCTAATGCTCAATTTCCCATTGACCTTTTTGCTGAAACTGTCTACAGAATGAATAGAGTCTCTTATCTTATATATCCCATTGTCACAAATATCTACTTTGCTTTGTAATTGGTCACACAGACATATTTATAATGGACAATGTACTGGAGATTTATGAGTAATGGCTTAAAAACTTAAATTTCTTACAAGCAAGTGACAGAGTAAAATGAAATCCAGAAATTGATATGCTGCTTCTTTAATAATAGAAAGGATTTTAGACATGGGATTTAAAATGTAACTAAAAATATGGATCTTATTTGACTACAAATAATGCTCAGTTTAAACATAGATTATGGCTTTCTTTGTGTAGTGAATATATATATTTTTAAAATCAGATTATAGTTGCTTTAATCTATCACTCTAATTTTCATGAAAACTTTGCTGATTTTGCAAAACAGTTTACCTTTATTTTATAGGTAAGGTATGTATAGAAAAAAGAAATTGACAATAGGTTTCCCTTTCCTTTTATAAAATTATTATTCTCATTTTAATATGAATATAATGTTCTAGTATTAACTAGGTTTATATAAAATGTTTACTTTGTAGGATTTCTAAAATTGTAACAATGTGTCTTTCAGTTAAGAAAAACAAGAATTGTTATTCTTATGTTACAGATAATCAAAGAACGTCTTGCAGAGGCTCTATAAATTGTCTATTTTTATCAATTTATACTCCAGACCAAAGAAACCAGGGTGCTCTCTTTAAAGATCCTTGTACTCCACACAACCAGTATTCAAACCGTATTATTATTATTTTGTTAAAGATTATGAGAGGCAGGGTCCCATGCTCCCCAATAATGGAAACCCAATGGGTCCTTAGATTTGTAATATTTCTTCACCCTGTCTAATCAATTACTATGGAAAATTCATATGACCCAAATTTGGTTAATAGAATGCTTTTGCCCAGAACTCTGAATTGTAAATGAGTGATGTAAAATGAGTGTAAATTTTTTAGTTCATTTATTGTGGGAGACAGTTAGTAGTATCCAAGAGGGGCATAGTTAGAAGCACCAGCAATTTGCCTTAGTCAGTCTGTTCTTGCAAATGATACTGCCCACACTTTCATTATGATGAGACTTTTTCCCAGAGTCCCCAGTAATTTCATGAGCTAGAATATAAAGCTCTAATAATTTACATATTAGCATAAGCTATGTGGAATTGATTTTTTGGTAGACAGTACAACCTTGACAAATGCATAATAAGAGTCAAAAAAGATCACATCAGGAGATCTAAGAACAGCATACAAAAGCCCAGGATGATTGGGTTCTAGCTCTGGAAATTTCTTTAAATTTTGCATGAAATCCTGACACGATATGTAAATTTCCTTGACATCCCCCCTCCCCATTAAACAATGAAGGCATCTGGTTAATGATCTCTGATCTAAAACTCTTAATGAATTCTCTGGATTTGGAGACAGTAAGCTTGAGAGAATCCGTGATATAGAAAGTAGGTCTTGATAGAGTATTACAAAAATGTATCCCATTCAAAGCCATTTCAATCTCATACTAGATTAAGACCCTCTCCCTCTACTCATCTTGCCTATCAAAGAGTAAGATAAATGTTCTCTTGAGAGACATTATAAATTAAAAGACTAGTGAATTTTTTAAAATCTATAATGCTAGGCTTTCAAATAAATTTTTTATACATATCAAAAAATAAAAAAACTAAGGAGACACACAAGTAATGAATGGCCCACTTGTTGATCTTAGAAGACAGAATTTTTTGAAATAGCAGTAATTAATTTGGCCTGATGTGGTAATGTAGGACAGTGGTTCAAACTCACTAACTGTTCCTTGGAAACCCTATATAGGGCCACTATGAGTCAGAACCAACTAGAAGGCATTTAACAATAACAATAATATGTTCAAGAGAATATCAAAATAAACTTTTTCTGAATAACTATACTCTTTTGAAAAATAAAATAAATTAAATTAAATATCTAAAAGGAAGAAAAAAGTTTGCAAGTGAAAAAAAAACTTAATTACTGCACATTTGGCACAGTAGAAAAAAGGGTTAGAAACTTTAAATATAGGTGAGTAAAAATTATACAAGTTACAAATGGATAGATAAAAGAACATAAAAAGGTAGTAGGCATTTGGGACAAAATAAAATGGGATAAAACATTGAAATAGAGTTTCAGAGAGAAAAGTTTTTAAAAAATAGGGAAAATATAATTGATAAAAGAAGACAGCAACATAAAGACTCAAGAAGTACTGCAAACCTCAAGAAGGTTTTATCAGTAAGGATAACCACAAAGAACATCATATGACTTATGTCATAATAATATAGCTGGCAATCCAAGACTAAGATAAAATACTAAAATCTGCCAAAAATACACATACAAATGTATGTGTATTTCAAAAACGGGAATTGAATTCTTAACAGAAACAATAATGAAATTGCACATTACATATCTCCTCTAGGAAAAAAAAAATTCTATTAAATTGACTACTAAAACATAAAAAAGATTAAAAAAAAAAATGTTACAAGCAAAAATACCTTAAGAGAACTACATAAAAAGAATATTGAGTAGTGAAAGTATAATTTTTACAGAGGAAAATGAATGCAAAAATAAATGGATGCTATGCAAAGGACAATAAATTAATGTTGACTTTTAAAGAAAACAAACAAACAAATTCACCATAATAGAATTGGTTTTGACTCAGAGCATCCCTATACAACTGAATAGAATTGCCCAATAAGATTTCTGAGACTCTTATTATTTACAAAGCAGATTAACACACCTTTGTTTCACAGAGCAACTGGGCTTTAAAATCACTGTGATACCATGTTCCTCACTTGAAATAATACACACAGATAATAAATATTTGTATAAGTAAAATTATACAAATATTTAATTTCTGTGTGTACTATTTCAATCTACAGTAATTGTGAGATTTAAATAGACATGTGTTGTTGAAACTCCTAGAATTATCTTGAAAGTTATGACAATATTAAGTTAGAACAAAATTTTGTTGTTGTTAAGTGCCATCAAGTCGGTTTTGACCCATAGCCACCTTGTATAGGGTTTCAAAGGAGAAGCTGGTGATCTTGAACCGCTGACTTTGCAGTTCAAACGGCTTTGCAATCTGACACATTAATCCACAGCGTCACATCTAGGGCCATAATATTTGTTGTAAGCACTATAGTAAACAGCTGAAAGGTTAAAAAAAAGGAGGGGATGACTGTAACAATAATGATTATAAAAAGAAGCAATGAAACACTTTGTTAGTCCAAAATAAATAAAAGAAATAGAATAAGGGACACAATACGTGTAAGGCAAATAGAAAATCAACTGCTGTTGTTACATTGTATTGAGTCAGCTCAGACATATAGAGACTCTGTGCACAACAGAACAAAGCATTGCCTGGTCCTGCAACATCCTCACATTTGTTGTTTGAGCTCATTGCTGCAGTCACTATGTCAATCCTTCCCCTTGAGAGTCTTCCTTTTTCACACTGTATCTATACATTAGTAATCATGATATCTTTTCCAGGAACTGATACCTCCTAACATGTCTAAAGTACATGCTACAGAGTCTCATCATCCTGACATCCAAGGAGCATTCCTGGTGTACTCCTTCCAAAACAGATGTTTGTTCTTCTAGAAATCTAAAGTACTTTAAATATTCTTGGTTTCAACCACAACTCAAATGCATCAATTCTCCAATATTCCTTACTAATTGTCCAGCTTTCCCATGCAAATGAGGTGTCTGAAAATACCATGTCTTGGGTTAGGCACACTGTAGTCCACAAAGTGGCCTATTTATTCTTTAACACTCTAAAGTGGTATTTTGCAATAGATTTGCCCAGTGCAATATATCATTTGATTTCTTGAACGCTGCTTCAATGAGTATTGTGAATCCAAGTAAAATGAAGAGCTCTGCAACTTTAATAATTTCTCTTTTCATTATTATGTTGATTATTGGTCTAGTTGTGAGGATTTTCTTTTTCTTTACATTGAGTTAAAATCTATATTTGATCTTTGTCGAGAAAATGTCTCATGTCCTCTTTGCTTTCAGCAAGTAAGGTTATGTCATCTGCATATCACAGATTATTTATGAGCCATCCTACAAATCTAGTGCTATCTTCCTCATAGTCCAGCCTCTTAGATTGTTTGCTCAGCAAATGATAAATGTTGAAGTGATACAATCTTGATGCACACATTTCATGATTTTAAACTATACTGTATCCTTTTATTCAGTAAAACAAACTACCACTCAGTCTTTGGCCAAGTTCTACATGAACATAACTAAGTGTTCTGGATTACCCAAACCTTGTAAACAGGCTT
This sequence comes from Chrysochloris asiatica, assembly GCF_000296735.1. Taxonomy (NCBI): domain Eukaryota; kingdom Metazoa; phylum Chordata; class Mammalia; order Afrosoricida; family Chrysochloridae; genus Chrysochloris; species Chrysochloris asiatica. The sequence continues at coordinate 10,398,752 of NW_006408607.1, read as the reverse complement.
TGTTTTCATCCACACAGTGGAATGCTTTATAGTCAATAAAACTAAAATAAATATCCTTGAACCCAGGTGAAGATCTGGTTAGCCAGCAGTGTGGCAAGACCTGGGGACTCTTGGTCCCAGAGTCAGTGACATAGCCACAGAGGACTAGAGTGAAGAGTGAAGCATCCAGCTGATAAGAAGAGAGGGCATATGCATAAGAACACCCACACTTGCAGATAATACCCACATATCCTGGCTTCAGTGACTGGA
>NW_006408607.1:10383652-10392188 GCF_000296735.1 Chrysochloris asiatica | reverse complement strand
GAATATTCATATTTTGCATTGTTGTCATTAGCTTGTCATGATCAACACAATCAAAAGCCTTTGCATAGACAATAAAGCACAAGTAAATATATTTCTGATATTCTCTACTTTTAGCCAAGACCCATCGGACATCAGCCATAATATCCCTCATTCCACGGCCTCTTATGAATCAGGCTTGAACCTCTGGAAGATGTCTGTCAATATTTGTTTGCAGCCATTTGTGTATTACCTTTAGTAAAACTTTACTTGCATGGGATACCAAATATATTGTCCGATGATTTCTGCATTCCATTGGATCATCTCTCTTTGGAATGGGCACAAATACGGATCTCTTCCAATCAGTCAGCCAGATAGTTGTCTTCCAAATTTGTTGGCATAGTTGAGTGAGTGCCTCCAATACTGCCTCACTTTATTGAAAGATTTCAATTTTTATTTCATCAGTTCTTGGCACCTTGTTCTTTGTCAGTTCCTTCAATGCACCTTGGACTTCCTCCTTCAGTATCACAGGCTCTTAATCATATGCTACCTCTTTAAATGGTTGAACATCAACCATTTCCTTTTGGTACAGTGACTGTGTATTCCTTCCATCTTCACTTGATATTTTCTGCATCATTCATTAATTTGCCCAGAGAATCCTTCAATAATGAAAGTTGAGGCTTGAATTTTTTCTTCAGTTCTCCCAACTTGAGAAATACTAAGCGTGTTCTTCCTTTTTGGTTTTCTGACTCCAGATCTTTGCACATTTTGTTGTAATATTTGGCTTTACCTTCTCAACTTGATCTTTGAAATTTTCTTTTAATCTCTTGTACCTCATTTCTTCCATTTGCTTTAGCATCTGTATGCTGGAGAGCAAGTTTCAGAGTCTCTTCTGACATCCATGTTGGTCTTTTATTTCTTTCTTGTCTTTTTAATGACTTTTCCTTGCTTTTTTATGGTGTCATCCCACAACTCTTCTGGTCTTCAGTATTTAGTGTTTAATGTATCAAATCTGTTCTTCAGATGAACTCTAAATTCAGGAGGGGTATATTCAAGGTCATATTTTGGCTCTCGAGGACTTGTTTTCATTTTCTTCAGCTTCGTAGGAATTTGCATATGAACATTTGATGGTCTGTTCCACAATCTTCCCCTGGCCTTGTTTTGACTAATGATATGGGTACCACCCCATAGGGTTTGTTATTGTTAAGTGTGTCAAGTCAGTTCTTAATCAAAGGGACCCAGTAAAGTGTTTCTGAGAAGCGGTGTAACATCAGGGTTCCTTGGGTATCCTGAGCAAAATGATCTAGTGGTTTCTGTTTTTTACAAGTATTTTATTGTGTATAATGAATTGAAGGTTCACAGAGAACCTTCAATTCATTATACACAGGCTAAGTGCTAGACTGCTAACCACAAGAACAGTTGAAACCCACGAGACACTCCTTAGAAACATAATACAGGATCACTTTGAGTCTGAACCAACTCCCCAACACTTTACAATAACTGCATAGAAATTTAGGTTCCTATTTAAGAATTTCTACACAAAATTTTCAGTAACACTAGTAACATTCCTCATAATGCATGAACATTCTCATTATTTCCAGTTTGGTTCTTATCTTTAGACACTTAAGTAATTTAAGTGTAGAGAGGGTCATATTGAATCAATATTTATACAAAAATAACCAAAGCAGAATGTTTCCTTTTACTTCTTTGCCTTGCTTTTTATCTAAGCTAATATGAGTCTACCTGATAGTTAGTAATTTAGTATATCTTCCTCCCCAACCCTTGGTAACCATCAAAGGATATTTCTTTTAGTTTGAAACCAGTTCTTGAGTTTTAAGAATACTTTTTTTTTAACTTTTGGGGAGTGAAGAGTGTGAACATACCTTATAAGCTTTGACTCTACCTCTGAGGAGGATTTACTGTGAAGGACCCTTACAGACTCATACAGCCACAGCCATTATCCTTCATTTATCTGATTGTGCAAAAGGAAAGAACTCCCATTGCTCACTCACTCTTTGTTTTCTTTGTTGGTTTGCTTTTTTGTCTTTCTGATATCAAAGTCTTATAGACATATAGTTCTACCAAAATAGCTAAAGAATGAGTGAGCAGAACGGCAATTAGAAAGCCCATTTGCCCATGGAGGCAAATCTCATTCTTCAATCAGCTTTATCCTTGATGTTGTTGATGTTGTTAAGTGCTGTTGAGTTGGTTCCAACCCATAGCAACCCTGTATAGGGTTTCCAAGGCGCAGCTTGAACTGCCTACCTTGCAGTTTAAACGTCTTTGCAGACTGACACATTAACCCACAGCGTCACACCAGGACTCTTTATTCCTGATGTTGTAGTTTCTGTTGTGAAGTGCCATTGAGTTGGTTCCAACCCATAGCGACCCTGCATAGGGTTTCTGAGGAGCAGCTGGTGAGCTTGAACCACTGGCATTGCAGTTCAAATGGCTTTGCAGTCTCGTGCATTAGCTCACAGCGCCACACCAGGATTTATCTCTGATATAATCCTTATATTGGATTAAACTACTGTGGTTTATTTCTCAAATGATTAAAAACTCAGGCGTGAGTTTGGAAGGAGACCAATTATTAACTTCCACTATCCATGAGCAGGGAGTTTTATAAGTTCTGAAGGAAAATGCATCCATTTTATATTTTTATTGTATTTTCCCAAATATATACATGCATATGTTATAAAATTAACACAGATTGATGCAACTGGATTAAAGTATTTCCATCAAGAACACATAATAAACAAAGTAAATTACAGATTGGTAGCCAGCACAGAGTGTATATCATCTCTGGTTGAGTCTTTTCTTTGATATCTTGTTGATTTTAGGTGCTGATAGCATGAGTGAAAATTAACAATGGTGGAGGCACTAACTCTCATTGATTAACTGACAATAATTTGTTGTTGACTATCCACATGACTTAGGTTACAAAACTTAGGCGAGGCAGGGCTCTCCTGCCTTACACACCCACTCTGTTAGTCTGATATAAAAAGAAAGTATGAAAAAAAAATTTTAATAAGATTCTTGTATTTGGCAAATAGGTATAGTATTCACCTTTTTTTTCTGAAAATTTATATTTAATGGAAATTACATATAGTTTTAAGTTGTTTTCTTGTATTTTCTTCATATTATTCTATTATTGATATTACCAACATTCATAGATTCAGTAGATTCTTTCTGCCTCACTTAAATATAATTGGTCTTCTTTTTAATGCTACAATTTTTTAAAAAATATATTAATTAGTTTTACTGATCAGTCATATTTAATGATGTTCATAGAATCACCTTTATTCTTTTACTTTTTGAAATCTTAGACATAATTATATGAAATCATTTGGTATTCGTTTGTGCAAAGGTGTGTCACTGTTCTGACTTAGAGCTATTTTGAACCAGCTTTCATATTTTAGCATTTAAATGATCTAAGTCTTCATGTATCTTTCTGTGTTTTTCTTTATTGTTTACTCTTCCTCCCACGTTAATGTCATCTGTTGAAATTTTTACTGCATTTAAAAACCTGCTCTTTATTTTAAGATTTCAAATCAACTTTAGATTTCTTTATGACTCCCACATCATAAATACTGTTCTACATCTTACCTGAAAACCTTTATTAAAAAATAATCTATAGTCAACTCTGAAACTGAAAATTACAGAAGTACATGTCAGACAATATAAGCTAAAAAGAAACATAAAAAAAATCTAGTTGGGGCCATTAATATCCAGCATCCTTAGTTTATGAATAAGAAAATCAAATATCAGATAAATGAAGTTATTTGTCCAATGTCATACAGACCTTAATATCAAAGTCAAGGTCAGAATGTGTCTTCTAATGAGTAGGATGCCATCATTTTCATTATACAGTGCTTCTACTTAAAATAACTAACAGTGATGATTTTTTCTACTGACTGACCATAATTAAAATAAAACCTGTAGCCTCATTAAAAAGAGAACTTTAAAATGAAGCATTTTGTATGAGGGTATGCACACACCACATACACATATTATATATATTTCATATATATATATATGAAATAAGCATGGTGGTGTGCCTTTGAGTAGGCTCTGACTCATAGTGACCATGTATAGCAAGGGTGGGGAATGATCAGCTCAGGAACCATCTAAAGCACAGAAAATCATTTGGTTTGGTCCAAAATGGTCTAAAGCAACCATAGTTCCAGTCATCTCATTAGAGGTGAGTTAATTAAATGTTTGACCAAATATAGTAGGATAATTTTTAAGTTGATAATTTTGTATGGCACATGGATAATGTTATACATTTTTCCAGAAACAAATTTTCCCCACTTGTGCTGTGTAGGATTTACAAAGCTATAATTCTTTACAGAAAGGAGCTCTGGTAGCATATTGGTTACAAATCGGGCTACTAACCTTAGGATCAGCAGTTTAAAACTACCAGCTGTTCCGTGAGAGAAAAATGAGGCTTTCTGCTCCCATGAAGATTTACAGCCTCAGAAACCCTGTACAGGGTCGCTGAGTTGGACCCGACTCCATAACACATAACAATAACAAATTCTTTACAGAGCCAGAAAACCTCATCTTTCTTCCACACATTGCCAGGCAGACTTGAACTGCTGATCTTGTGGTCAGCAGCTTAGTGAGTAATCCACTATGTTATTAGCATTCCTATACATAAACATTTGTTATTAAGTGCTATCTTCTGTGTTCCATCTCATAGCAACTCAATAAAGGGTTTATTAGGATTTACTGGTGGGTTTGAACTACCACCTTGTGGTTCAAATCAAACTTGCGGTCCAGTGCTTATCCACACCAGGACTCCAAACATAAACATACTGCATATGAATTAGCTTAAATATCTTAACTTTTGACATTATTAGATAATCCTTGTCTTATCAAAAGCAAATAAACTAAAACAATCCAAGGTGTTTCTCAAATAAAATATAGCTAATTACAGGTAATAAATGTATTGATAAATATGAATCATCATGACACTGGTCTATTAACAAAGGAACTAGATTGATTCCAAGAAAATTAGAATGTTACCAAAAATAAACCAAAATGAAAAGACAACGCCAGTAAATAAAATTGTTCATATTCATTGATCCAATGTTATTTTTGTGTCTGAAGCTGTTAGCAGAGATGATTTCATGTCTCTAGTAGCCCACTACATTGGATAAGCAATTAACTCTAAAAACAAAGGAAAATAGAAAGCATTGGCCGATTACAGGATGTTAGACGTTTTTTGCCTTTAAATTTAACATTTGAAAAATTAGCCATAATATTTTTAATAACATCATATGCATGAGAAAGTTGTACAATGAATAAAAATGTCATAGAAGAATTGATGAATTTGTATTATGGTGTTGGAGGAGAAGATTAAAAGTACCATGGACTGTCAAAAGAATAAACAGATCTGCACTAAAAGAAGTATAGCCAAAATGATTCTTAGAAGCCAGGATGGTCAAACTTCTTGTCTCATGCTTTGGACACATTATCAGTAGTGTCCAAAACTTGGGGAAGAACATTGCTGTTGTTTTTGTTGAGTGCTGTTGAGTAGATTCCAACCCATAGTGACCGTGATTAGGGTTTCTGAGGAGAAGCTGCTAAGCTTGAATCACTGACCTTGTGGTTCAAAGCGACTTTGCAGTCCACTGCATTAACCCACAACACCACACCAGGATATAGTGCTTGGTAAAGTCAGTGAAAGAGAGGAAGATCCCCAAAGAGGTGGATTGGAACAGTGGCAGCATCAATAGGTTCAAGTGTAGCAATGATTGTGAGGTTGGCACAGGACTGGACAGTTTAATTCCATTGTTCTTAAGGTTGCTATGATTCAGTACCAACTCAATGGAACAGTTGCAACAAGAACAGTTTAGCAACTTACGCATGCTTAAGCCCAATACAGATCCATTTTTGTTTTTTAAATATGTATCATTTAATTAGGGTGCGAATGATGAGGAAAATCCAATTTTATTATCTCCTGATCTATTTTGAACATGATGGTTCAGTAGTGGACAGCTAGTACACTTCATGCACAACGACTCCCACGTGATAACACAGGGAGATGCAATGAGAACAATGCACAAAAGCAAAAGGATGTTATTGTCATCTGAAGATATGCAGTAACAAGACTCAGTTATAGGTGAAAGATAATATTGTTGTTGTTCGGTGCCATTGAGTTGGTTCTGACTCAGAGAGACCCTATGCACAACAGAACCCAAATTTGCTCAGTCAGGCACCATCTTCACAATTATTGCCATGTTTGAACCCATAGTTGTTGCCACTGTGTCAATCCCATTGGGGTCTTCCTATTTTTTTCTGAACCTTCCCTTTACCAAGTATGATTCCCAAATAACAAGAGATGAAGTCTTGCCATCTTCTCTTCTAATGAGCATATCTTTCTAAGATACATTTGTTTATACTTTTGACAGTCCATGTTACTTGCAATATTAATTATCAGCACCAAAAATGTACCATCTGTTCTATGATCTCTTGTAATACTGAGCTTTTAATATATATTTCTGTAATACCCAGTGTGGTCTGTGGACCAGAAACATTGTAATCTCAGGAACTGTTAGAAAATCCTCATAGACTTCACCCAAGACATCTGATCTCAAACTCCATTTTAACAAGATTTATTAAGGGTTTTATATATACAATGAAGTTTGTGGAGCAGTTATGTCTTTCACTTATTGAGAGAATAACTCTCAATAGTAAATGAGAAAACTCAAGTAAGTACTCTAAGAAGCAGTCTATCCCAATACCTCACCACAACATATTAACAGGGGAATGTAAAATTTTTTCTTAATCACTTAAACATTATTTCATTTCCCCTTCCAGAATTAATTATCCAAGCATATAGCCATGAGTGTGAGGACATTGAAGGTTTCTTAATGAATTGACACCTTGGCTTAATTTTGAAGGGGAATTTGACTTAACTAGACAAAGGGGAGGATGTATGTATGTTATAAACCAAGAATCAGTAAATTTTGACTACAATGCCTAATCTTGTTAAGCCACACTGTCTCTGTTGTAACTATACCTTGTAGTATAAAAGCTGCCACAGGTAATATATAAATAAATGAATGTGAATGTGGTTCAGTAAAACTTTATTTACAAAAATGGTGGTAATCCACATTTGGTCCATGGTCTGGAACAACAGTTTGTTGAACAACTTTCTAGGAAAAGGACTGTATATATAATGCACAAAGACATAAAATAACATAGCATGTTGTAGATATTTCTAGGATTGTAGAATACAAAAAAAATATAAAAATACATTTACTTACCACAGAATGAGAACTTGACAGGACTGAACCTAACATAAGAGACTTGAATGTGTTTTCGCTTGGTCAATCTCAGTTCCCGTAAGAACGTCAGAATGTGAATATCAGTATACAGAATTACGATACCTAAAAGTATGTATTTTTCATATCATTAAATGCAAGAAATTAATTTTACTTGGTAGTTGGTGAAAGGTACAGAAAATCTGTCCTAACATTGATTCTTACAAATAATAGAAGATATAACCAGATGAAAATTTCATAAGGCTTGAACATTATCTATGAGGCTAAATGTGGTTAAAATGGGTCTGTATAGTTGGACAAAAAGATTATAATGCAGCTATAGGATTTTTTGTCATATATTTGTCCCAAATATGAATGTTATATATTGAAACCTTTTTTACATCAAGAAGTTACATTGTATCTCTATTTTAATGTAAGACTCTTTACCTTTCACCTTTTCAATACACAATTCTGATCAAGTCAGTCTTCGTTTCAGTTTTGAATGTCTGCCATCCACTGTAAGGGTACTTTAGTAATTTTGGTCATTCCTTATCATCACCTATATTGAAAATAAACATTAAATATAGCCATTCTGATATCCCACACGCAGAATATTTATTTAGAGATCCATCACTATGATTATGTCATGTGATATCTTCAGAAGAAATCTCTCCATGGGCCTTATTATACTTAATTCATATTTCTTTAAAAATTCTTCTTTCATGTCCATATTCTCCCAAATGTCCACCTTGGTTTGGAATAACCCCTTTTACCATCCTGAGTCAGGGGCAGTCATACCTATTTCTAATATCAATTAAAAATAAATTGGTCATTCTTTCTTGAAGGAAAATGAATAACTTTTGTTTGAATCTCGTAGCACATTTTCAATTTATTAAGCGTTATTTTTGTATCCTAAACTGAATCATAACAACACCTATGTTTTCTGTATATTTGTAACCTTGTTGTTGTTGTTAGGTGCCATTGAGTTGGTACCGACTCATAGCAACCTTATGCACAGCAGAACGAAACAATGCCCGATCCTGGGCCAACTTCACTACTGTTGCCACACTTGAGTACATTGATGCTGCTACTAGGCCAATCCATCTCGCTGGGGGTCTTCCTCTTTTTCTCTGACCCACCACCTTACCAAACATGATATCCTTCTCCAGTGACTGATCCCTCCTGACAATATGTCTAGAGTATGAGAGATGAAGTATGGTCATCTGGGCCTCCAAGGAACACTCTGGCTGCACTTGTTTCAAAATGATTCTGTTGGTTCTTTTGGCAGC
>NW_006408607.1:10381274-10383552 GCF_000296735.1 Chrysochloris asiatica | reverse complement strand
AGTGATGCCTGAAATGGAGGCAGAGATGATGACGTGGAGCCATGGAGCAGCTGGAGACTTTAGATCCAGAAAGGGAGAGCGACTTTGTGCTGAAGACCTGGGGGGTACCGGGAAAGGATTGCATGGAAGGGATTGTAACCATAGCAATGAGATGATATACGATAGAATGAATGTAAAACTAATGTTCTCACATTTAAACTATCACATAATTCACAATCAAACATCAAAAAAAACAAAATGAAATGAAATACATAAAAACAAACAAACAAACAAAAACTAAAGTAAATATCTTATTGGTATTCTTTGCTTCCAGCCAAGAACTATCTGACATTAACAATGCTAACTCTTTTTGCAAGTTCTCTTCTGAATCCGGCTTGTATTTGCCGCAGCTGGATGTACTGCTGCAACAGTTTTTTAATTATCTACAGTACATATTCTTCAATAATTTTCATATTCTGTAGTTCCTTTTTTTTTTGTATTGGCACAAGTATGGATCTCTTCCAGTTACTTGACCATGTAACTGTCTTCCAAATTTCTTGGCATAGTCTGGTGAGCACCTCCAGTACAGCATGCATTTGTTGAAACATTTCAACTGACATTTCTTCAATTCCTAGAGTCTCTTTTCTCCACTAGTGTCTTCAGTGCAACTTGCTCCTTCAATACCATTAGTTTGTGAGCATATGCCATATTTTGAAATAATTGAACTTGAATCAATCCTTTTTGGTATAGTAAATCTGTATACTTCTTCCATCTTTTTATTGGCGCTTCCTGCATTGTTCAATATTTTGCCCAGAGAATCATTCAGTATTGCCAGTTGAGGTGTAAATATTTTCTTTAGTTCTTTTAGATGCTAATTTTGAATAATTTCCTATCAACAAATGAAGATCCTGAAAGCTTTGTTCCATCCATTAAGGTTGAATCTACTTTGAAGACAAAATTCTTCCTCAGTCATGTTTTGAGTGCTTTTCACTCTGTGGGGCTCACCTTCTGACACTATAAAAGGAGTAGTTAAAAGCACGACATATCGATAGTTTTTATGGGTTTTTTTAGTGCTGCCAAGTGGATTCCAACTCTGAGCAACTTTGTATATGGTTTCCAAGTAGCAGCTGATGAGATCCTCCAGTTCCACAGCAGAACTTCAATGTATATTGGTAATTATATTAAAAATGAATGGATGAATTACTGTAATATAGCAAATTTGCAGATGTGACTAAAATAAAAAATCTTTATGCTTCTTATAAGAGTCACTCATAAAGTAACAAAAGATTATTTTTTGTTTTTAATTTTAATTAAGAATGTGATTACTATGTTAGCTTTTGGAGGCTTAAAAACCTAAAAGCAAACCCACTGCAACTGAGTCAATTGCACCTCCCAGTGACTCTATGGGAGCCCTGGTGTGGCGCTGTGTGTTACTGCACTGTACTGCAGAATCGGTTTGAATAGCAAGATTGACAGTTCACGCTCACCAGCTGCTCCTTGGAAACTTTATACAGGATCGCTATGAGTCAGAACAGAATCGAAGGCACTTAACAACAACAACAAAAACAAGTGGCCCTATCAGAGAGAGTAGAACTACCCCATGTTGCTGTTGTTGTTAGGTGCCATCGAGTCTGTACTGATTCATAGCAACCTTATGGAAAGCAGAAGAAACGCTGACCAGTACTGGGCCAACCTCACTATTGTTGCCACACGACAGGTTCCTTCTGACAATACATCTGAAGTATGAGAGAAGAAGGTTGGCCATACTGGCCTCCAAGGAGCACTCTGGCTACACTTCTTCCAAAACAGATCTGTTGGTTTCTTTGGCAGACCATGGCATTTTCAATATTCTCCTACAACACCACAGCTCAAAAGCATTAATTCTTCTACAGTTGTCCTTATTCACTATTCTGCTTTCACATTCATATGAGGTTATTGAAATGCCATGGCTTTGGTCAGGTGGTGCTTAGTCTTCAAGCTGACATCTTCGCTCTTCAACACTTTAAAAAGGTCTTGTGTAGCAGATTTGCCTAAAAAATTTCCTTTGATTTCTTGATCACTGCTTTCATGAGTGGTGATAATTGACCAAAGAAGAATGAAGTCCTTGACAACTTCAATTTTTTCTCCTTTAATAAGAAGGTTGTTTATTGGTCCAGCGGTGAGGATTTTTGTTTTCTTTACATTAAGATGCAATCCATACCAAAGGCTGTGCTCTTTGATCTCATCAGTAAATATTTTAAGTTTTCTTCATTTTCAACAAGCAAGGTTGTATCTTCTGCATATCGCAAGTTGCTAATGA
>NW_006408607.1:10379266-10380224 GCF_000296735.1 Chrysochloris asiatica | reverse complement strand
CCTACAGGAAAAATACAAAACAATAAGGGCAGTCCGACTGTTACCACAAGAACATACAGGTGGCCTGCCCCGGAGACATCAAGGCAAGTGATTGGATTCTCTCAGTGCAAATTCTCTTCCAAGACTAAGACGCAAGGGAAATATACACTTTGACTGACAACCACGCACACCACCCACAAGGGGAAATGGCCAAAGAACAACAGCAAAGGGGCGAGCTAAGCCCTACATTGTTCAGCAAACTACTTTGAACCCGGATGGAGACCTGGTTGGCCAGTAGCGAGGCAATATCTGGGGACCCATGGGCTCAGGGTCAGTGACACAGTCACAGAAGTCTAGAGTGGAGACCGGGGCAGCCAGCCGATAAAAAGAGGCCGGACAGACGTAAGAAAACCCACACTTGCAGATGATGCCCATTTGACTGGACTTCAATGACTGGATAAACAGAGCTCAACCCTAAGAAGAAAGAAGAGGGGGGAAAAGCATCATCTGATACAATTCGATAAACATGACCTACACCTATAAATGCAGTAGCTCAAAAGAGGAAACAAGTCCCTGCTGTAAGAACTATACCCACCCCCTCCACACAAAGGATAGACAGGGATGGGCAACTTGGACATTGACTACCCAAAATGGGGGGAGGGATACAAAGGCAAGAAGTGACTGGCTTACAAGCTTTCAAGAGGGAACCAAATCCAGAGAGCATGGAGGAAGGTAGAATAGAGTCTTCAGTGAGTTGTGTCCAGCCTGTCCAGGAAGGGATGATGAAACGAAATATAGATGGGTGTCTTGTGATGCAATGGTGAATAATTGTTATCAGGAATGATTGTGAGGGTTGGAAATCTAAAGAGGGACATTTTGTAACAAAGTGGGGAGTGAATAATTTATCAGTCTAGGAGCGGAGGACCCTGGGACCATCAATGGAGAAGAGCGAAGAGCGGAATCCTACCCAGAGAGCAGT
>NW_006408607.1:10378080-10378711 GCF_000296735.1 Chrysochloris asiatica | reverse complement strand
TGTTTATTAGTCCAGTGGTGAAGATTTCTGTTTTCTTAACATTGAGATGTAATCCATACCGAAGGCTGTGCTCTTTAATCTTCATCATATATGTTTTAAGTCCTCTTCATTTTCATCAAGCAAGGTTGTATCATCTACATATTGAAGGTTGTTAATGAGTCTTCCTCCAATCCTGATGCCACACTTTCTTGAAAGATTTCAATTTATATTCCATAATTTCCTGGTGCTTTGTTCTGTGCCAATTCCTTCATTGCACCTTGGACTTCCTCCTTCAGGATCATTGGCTCTTGATCATATGCTGCCTCTTGAAATGGTTGAACATTAACCATTTACTTTTGGTAAAGTGACTCTGTGTATTCAATAATTTGCCCAGAGAATCTTTCAATAACAAAAGTAGAAGCTTCAATTTTTTCTTCAGTTTCCCCAGCTCAAGAAATGCTGAGCTTCTTCCTTTTTGGTTTCCTGATTCCAGATCTTTGCACATCTTGTTATAATATTTGGCTTCATATTCTCCAGCTGATCTTTAAAATTTTCTGTTCATCTCATGTATCTCCTCATTTCTTCCATTGCTGTAGCATCTCTACACCGGATAAAAAGTTTCAGTGTCTCTTCTGACATCCATTTTGACCTT
>NW_006408607.1:10373708-10375693 GCF_000296735.1 Chrysochloris asiatica | reverse complement strand
AACCTTGCTTGCTGAAAGTGAAGAGGACTAAAAATATTTACTTATGAATATCAAATAGCACAGTCTTTGGTATGGATTACATCTCAAAGTAAAGAAAACAAAAATCCTCACCACTGGGCCAATAAACAACATTCTTATCAACAGAGAAAAGATTGAAGTTGTCAAGGACTTCATTATTCTTTGATCAACTGTCAAAACTCATGGAAGCAGCAGTCAAGAAATCAAACATATTGAATTAGGCAAATCTGCTGCACAAGACCTTTTTAAAGTGTTGAAGAGCAAAGATGTCATCTTGAGGACTAAGGTGCACTTGATCCAAGCCCTGTTATTTTTGATAACTTCATATACATACGAAAGCTGGACCATGAATAAGGAAGATCTTAGAATAATTTATTCTTTTTACTCATTGTGTTGGAGGAGAATATCAAAAGTGCAATGGGCTGCCAAAAGAACCAACAGATCCGTTTTGAAAGCAGTGCAGCCAGAGTGCTCCTTGGAGGCCAGGATGGCCAAACTTTTTCTCACATACTTCAGACATATTGTCAGAAGGGCCAGTTGCTAGAAAAGTATATCATATTTGGTAAGGTGTATGGCAAGAGAAAAAGAAGAAGACCCCCTAGATAGATGGATTGGAAAAGTGGCAGCGTCAATGGGCTAAAACATAGCAAAGATTGTGAGATTGGCCCAGGAATGGGTAGTGTTTCATTCTGCTGTGCATATGGTCGCTATGAGTCAGTACTGACGTTATAGCATTGAGGAACAACAAATATAGCGTTTGCAAATATGTGAATCTTTATGGGAGCAGACAGCCTCATCTTCCTCCTGGAGAGAGGCTGGTGGGTTTTAAATTGCCAACCTTGCTGCTAGTTGTGCAATGTCTAACACATAGCAAAGCACTGGGAATGTGAATATGAGTATATAAGAAAAAAATGATTCAGAATAATTTTTCTTATTTCTTGATAATGACTCTGTGCTGAACTTTTACAGGTATTAAAACAAAGTTGGAATTGATGGTTCATTGAGAAATCTTTTCTAATATTTTAAAGAGAGGTTATTGGGTTTTCTTTCCATCAAACTCCGAGTATTGTCTGATTAACAAAATTGAGATACATTTAAAAGAAGTTGTTGTTGTTGTTTGGCACCATCAAGTTAGTTCTGATTCACAGAGACCTGGGAACAACATAAAAAACCACTACCTGATCCTGTGTGATTATTGTTAATCTTGAGACCTTTACTTCTGCCACTGGGCCAATATGATGATGTCTTCCTCTCTTGCTGATCCTTCACATTATGAATTATGATGTCCATCTCCAGGGACTGATCCTTCCTGATAATATGTCTGAAGTATAAGAGATGAAGTCTCAGCATCCAGCTTCACAGGAGTGTTCTGGCTGTATTTCTTCAAAAATAATTCATAATGCCAAGTTGTTTAAGGTATCTTGAATACAGTAGAGGTGAATTACATGACAGATCATGTAATCTGATAGATCATTTAAAGTATTATAATCTTGTCTGTGTGTATGCACTTACTCTTTCTGAGTTTTCAGGGTAATTAGTATCATTTCTCTGCCAGACTTTAAAATAGCATTGATTTTGGATTTTTAAACAACTCTTGTCATATTTATAGCTAGCACACTAAATCAGTATGCCAGTAAATTTTGTAAAATAATAAGTTGTCTGCATTCCTTTCTAAAAAAGATTTCTAACACTTCTGTCCTATTATTAATACTTGGACTTCTATCTATTTCTTGTTTTACTTTCTGGCATTATGTAGGTGAAAAATGTAAATCAATCAATTTTATTTACAAAAAAAGAAGCAGAAAGTTTATTAAAACTTTCTGTTTGTATTTAATTATCTTTGCCTTAAGAAATCTTATTGATACATTTTAAATTCTTGCTTATGGAAAGTTGGCATTGAAAACTAGGCCATTGGAAAGAATACCTGGGAGATGTGGGGCTTGATGGCAGATAGGGTAGAGGTGCAG
>NW_006408607.1:10371074-10372238 GCF_000296735.1 Chrysochloris asiatica | reverse complement strand
TGCTGTGCATGGGGTCACTATGAGTCAGTTCCAACTTGATGGTACCTGACAGCAACAACAACAACAATGAGGCTAATCAAAGATCAAAATATTAACAATATCAAAGAAGAGAAAAATACTAGGAAAGAGATCCAGGTGGGGAAGAGATAGGTATATTGCAGGATTCAATACCCTGTCTTAAATGGAAGGAAAAGTTAGTCGACTACAGGATAACCTCAAAGAAAGTTAATACTTCACAATATATCACGAAACTAAAGATCCAAGTAGAAAAAGGAAACATTAAAATTAAGAAGAAACTGACAATTAATAACACAAAAAACATGAGATCAGCACAAGGTGTCAAGAACAAAGAAACTAACAGCACAACACAAAAAAATAACATAATGGCAGCAATTAATTCATACCTATCAATAGTTACAATGAACAACAATGGATAAAATGCACCAGTGAAGACACAGAGAGTGACAGAATGGATAAGAAAACACTATGCTGCTTGCAAGAGACACACCTTACACACAAAGACAAAAACACACTAAAAGTTAGAGAATGGTAAAACATATACCAAGCTAATTGCTATAAAGTATGAACAGGAGTAGCAATACTAATCTCGGATAAAATGAACTTTAAAGTAAAAACCAGCATAAGAGATAAAGAAGGACTATATCTCTTGATTAAAGGGTCAATTGAGCAAGATAACATAACCATAATAAATATCTATGTTCACAATGAAAGAAAATCAGTTGAATTCCTCTATACCAATAATGACAGTGCTGAAAAAGACATTAGGGAAGCAATACCATTTACAATAGTTGCCCAAAGAATGAAATATCTAGGAATAAATGTAATCAGAGAAGCAAAGAACCTGTACAAAGAAAACTACAAAACGCTAATACAAGAAAACAAAAGAGTCTTACAAAAATGGAAGAACATTCCCAGCTCCTGGTTAAGAAGACTTAACATTGAGAAATGTCAATACTGCCCAAAGCGATCTATACATACAATGCAATCCCAATCCAGATTCTAATGACATTTTTCAAAGAGATGAAAAAAAACAAAAAACAATTGCACATTTTATATGGAAAAGGAAGTTATGTAGGATAAGCAAAGCACTGCTTAAGAAGAAGAATAAAGTTGGAAGCCTCTCACTCCTGATTTCAAAATTTA
>NW_006408607.1:10352103-10368793 GCF_000296735.1 Chrysochloris asiatica | reverse complement strand
AAAAAAACAGTAATGGCAGACCAATTGAGCACTACAACAAGAAGCAAGTTGTTTGCCAGTGAGCCATCAGGGCAAGGGTTGGGTCCCCTAAGGGCAAAGCCCTTTCCAAGACAGAGAATCAAGGGGAATGCACGAGCGGGCATATGGTCTTGTTGGTAACCAACCACACTGGTCTACTGATAAGGGGAAGTTGGGGAAAAACAGCATTGAAATTGTGAGCTAAGTCCGACTATAGTCAACAGACTCCTGTCAACCTGGATTGAGACCTGGTTGGCCAGCACTATGGCAAGACCTGGGGACTCCTGGATCCAAGAACAGGGTCATGGCCACATGGGACTAGAGCAGAGAGTGAAGCGTCCATCTGATATGAAATGAGAGGAAATGCATAAGAACACTCATACTTGCAGATAACACACATTTTACCTGGCTTCAATAGCTGGATGATCAGAATTCAACCAGAGGAAGAAGGAAGAGGAAAAAATGAGTAATTTCCTACAATATGATGAACTTGACCTATACTTATGGATGTAGTAGCTCAAAAAAGGGAATGAATCTTCACAGTGAGGATCATTCCCACCTCCTTGGTACACAGCGTTGACAGGGATGAGCAACTTAGACATTGGCTACCCAAAATGGGAGACTACAAAGGCTTGAAGTGACTGGCTTCCAAGCTTCCAAGAGGGACCCTAGTTGCAGAAGTTATGGGGGAAGGTAGACTCTTCACAGAGTAGTTTCCAACCTGTCTGGACAAGGCTGGTGAAAGGACATGGGGATAAGACTCTTGTTCAATAGTGAATAATTGGTATCAGTACTGATTGTGAGTGTTGCAAGTGTAAAGGTAGATGTTTTGAAACAAAAGAAGGGGAGTGGTTGATCTTGCAGCCCAGGAGCAGAGGACCCTGGAACCATCAAGGGAGAAGAGTGGAGTGCAGGACCCTATCCAGAGAAGCAGTGACAACAGAGATGGCGGCAGTGATGATGATGTGGAGAGATGGAGTGGCTGGGGACTTGAGACCCAGGGAGGAAGAGGGGATTGTGTTGACTGCTGGGGCGCAAGCTTGCGGGTTGTGCCCTTTGGTTGTTTAAATGATTGTATATTTCTGAGTGCTTCGGTGTACTTTAAAAACAAGCAAACAAACAAAAAATCACAGAGGGAATGGAAGCAAAGGGTGTTGAATGATGATGCATGGAGGGGATTGTAATCACTGCAATGAAATGAAATACAATAGGATGAATGTAAAGCTGATGTTCTCCCATGTAAATTATCATTCAATTCACAATAAAAATTTAAAAGAAAAAAAAAAGTAATATAGAAGTGTAAGAAAATGTCACAGTCATCTTGAACCTAAGCAGCCATGATGACTAAATACGATGTAGCATTCTAGATGGAATTCTGGAATTGCCTTTAGAGACACTATGTCTCTATCAGTTTTACTCTGAAGGAGGCTGATTTCCCTTCAGGGACTTATTAAGGCTTTCTTCTTGGGGAATGAAAAGATCAAATGAGTAATTATTTCATTTCCAACTTTAATAGAATATGATTCATAGACACAGAGTGTCTTAAATCTGAAAATTCCCGTGTTAATAATATGTTGTTGTTGAAAGAGATTCACTATGAATTAAATTCACTATGAATCTCAACCTTAAGTTGGTTGAGATTCATAGTGATCATATGTATAACAGAAGGAAGCACTGCCTAGGCCTGGGATATTCTCACAATGTTTGTCATTGTCAATCCATTGTTGAAGGTCTTCTTATCTTTCTCTGACCCTCTACTTTATCAAACGTGATATCCTTTTCCATGGATGAGGCAATCCCGAAAAAAATGGTCAAAGAATGTGAGATGATATCTCACAGTCCTTCTTTTACTAGTCGATGGCATATTCAACATTCTTTCCAAACATCAGAATTCAAAGGCACCAATTTTTCCTTGGTCTTTCTTATTAGATGCCCAGATTTCTGCATAGATATGAAACAGTTAAAAAATAGCATGCCTTTAGTTACATAAAAGTTAGTCCTCAAATGACATCTTTGATTTGCAACACTTTAAAGAGGTATTTTGCAGCAGATTTTCCCAATGCAAAATATTTGGATTTTTGACTGCTGCATTAATGGTGTTAGTGAATGAAAGCCTTAACAACTTCAATCTTAAGATTATCTCCATTTATCATGAAGTGGTATATTGGTCCATTTGTGAGAATTTTTGTTTTCCTTATATTGAGTTATGATCCTTCCTGAAGGTTGTAGTATTAGATCTTTATCAATAAGTGCTTCAAATCCTCTTAATTTATTTCTACAAGCAAGGTTGTGGCATCTGCATATTGCAGGTTATTAATGTGTCTTCTTCAAATCCTGATATTGAGTTTTTCTTTATATAGGCTAACTTCTCAATTAGCTGCTCAGCATACAAATTGAAAAACTATTGGAAAATAAAATAATCCTGATGCACACTTTTCCTTATTTTAAACTACATAGTATGCCATAGTGCTGTTTGAATGGCAGCCTTTTGGACTATATACAGGATTTCTACTCTGGTGAGAGAAACTGAATACATCTTGAATGTATGGGATTCCCATTCATCTCAGTGCTATTCATTATGCATTATGATACACACTGTAAGTCAGTAAAATACAGGTAAACATCTTTCTGGTATCACTTAATTGCATACAAGAAACACCTGACATCAGCAATGATATTCCTCCTTCTATGTTCTTTCAGGAGTCCTGCTTTGGTGCTTAGGGTTAATGCACTGGACTGCAAAGTTAGTTTAAATCACAAGGTTGGCATTTCAAGCTCACCAGCCGCTCTTGTTGTTGTTGTTTTTGTTGTTGGGTGCCATCGAGTTGGTACCGACTCATAGTGACCCTATGCATAGCAGAATGAAACACTGTCTGATACCGGGCCAATCTCACTATTACTGCCATGCTTGAGTCCATGGATGCTGCCACCTGGCCAGTCTATCTCATTGGGGCTCTTCCTCTTTTTCTCTGACCATTCACCCTATCAAACATGTTTTCTTTCTCCAGCAACTGGTCCCTCCTGACAATATGTCTGAAGTATGAGAGACGAAGTTTGGCCATCCTGGCCTCCAAGGAACACTGTCTTCTCTTCTTCCACATGGATCTATTTGTTCTTTTGGCCACTCTTAGGAAAGCTATATAGGGTCTCTATGGTTTGAAACTAGCACTTAACAATAACAGCATGTCATCTTCTGAATCTGATTAGAATTATTAATAATTACTTTTCAATGTACTACTGTAACTATTATTCATTCATTTTCAGAAGAATGTTTTACTTTCTTGTGATATTAAGGATTTTATTTGTGAATTTCTGTATTCCTTTGGGTAACCTTTCTTTGAAATCTGCATAAATATGGGTCTATTCCAGTTACTTGGTCTTTCTAATTTCTTAGCATAGACCATTAAGTGCACCCAGTGTACATCAATTTGTTAAAACATTTCAATTTGTATTTATCAATTCCTAGATCCTTGTTTTTCACCAATATTTCAGTGCAACTTGCATTTTTTTCCTTCAATGCTATATTATTGATCTTATGCTACCTCATGAAATCGATGACTATTGACCAATTATAGCTGAAGGTGTAACCCACTACATCATCACTGCTCCTAATATTGCACATGTTTTTGTTGATAAGTACCACTGAGTCAGTTCAGATTCAAAGAGATGCTGTATAGTGTTTTCAGGGAATAACTGTTGGGTTTGATCTACCAACCTTGTGGTTCACAGTCCAGTGCTGATTCTACAACCACACACTGGGAGTTCTCTCATTGAAATATCTATTTTAATCAAGAAATCAAATGATATGTTGCATTAAGCAAATCTTCTGCAAAACACCTCTCTACAGTATACACAAACAAGGGCATCAATTTGAAGACAAAGGGACACATGAACCAAGTCATGATATTTTCAACAGGACTAAATGCATGTGAAAGTTGGACAGTGAATAAGGAAGACCATAGGATAATTTCTACATTTGAGTTAAGGTTTTGGATAAGAATATGGACTTTAATAACAACCACCAGAAGAACAAACAAATCTGTGTTGGAAGAAGTACAGCCAGAATGTTCCTTAGAATCCAGGATGGTGAAACTTTGTCTCATACTTAGGACATATTATCAAGAGAGACCTATCCCTGGAGAAAGACATCATGCTTGTCAAAGTGGATATTCATTGAAAAAAAAAGAAATACCTGCAACAAGATGTGTTGGCATAGTGGCAACAGGAATGGGCTCAAGCATAACAATTGTGAGCGAAGAACAGGACTAGCAATGTTTCATTATATTGACATTGGGTTGCTATAAGTTGGTATGGATTCAACAGTATTTAATAATAACTATTGACTAGTTGATTCCCCTGTATTAAATTCAGTAGGGTTCATGTAAATAGTCACCATTTATATTGTTCAATCACCATTTGTCTGTCAGTTTGTTGCACTGTGGTGGCTTGCATGCTGTTGTGATGCTGAAAGCTATGCCAACAGTATTTTGAATGCTGGCAGGGTCACATAAGGTGGACAGATTTAAGTTGGGCTTCCAGATAAAACTGACTCAGAAGAAGGACAAGCAGACTACTTCTGAAAGTTTAGCGACTGAAAACCTTAAGAGTAGCAGGGAAACACTGTCAGCACTTAAGCATGGTCGTAAAGAACCTGTACATAGACTAAGAGGCAGTTGTTCAAACAGAGCAAGTGGACAATGATTTAAAATGATTAATACCAGTCCATTTCAGCTCACTAATGCCTAGAATGATGTCCTGGTATGGCGTTAAAATGAAAGCACTGAACTGCTAATCATAAACTCAGTTTTTCAAACCCACCAGCCAGTCCTTGGAAAGCCCTGTGCAGGGTCTCTGAATTGAAACTGACTTGATGGCACTTTACAATAACAATAGCATTAATTAGGATATCTATCATCATGCATTCCATTTCATTTTTGACAATTTTTTATTTTCCCAGATTCATATTTAGCATATTCCATGTTCTATTTATTAACGAGTGTTTATAGCTATTTCTTGTGATTATGACTATCGCCACATCAGCAAATAAAGGCCTCAAAACTTTGCTCCAGCTACTTTATTAAAATTGCCTCTATTTTTAGAAGATAACAATTCTCATTGATTGAATTCCTTGTAACCTAAGAGTCTAATCTTCAGGTACTACTTGTATGTCAGACAATGTTCTGTTTAGAAATACCTCAATCATTAAGTCCTTCTTTCTAGTTGTTGTTAAATCTAGAAGGTCTGCTGAAATCACTCCATGGATGACCCAGATTATATTTGAAATATCAGTGACATATCTTCCAATATCACTGTAACATACAAGACACCACAGTACAACAAATTGTCAAAGGAGTGGAGACATTAATCTGCAAGTGCTACCTGTATAAATGAAAACCGGTGCTACCTGTATAAATGAAACGTAAAATGTGAAATTGTATGTGATACCATAGGATAAGCATTCAACCTCAAAGTCATTTTGAACCACAAAGTTGGCAGTTCAAACTCATCAGTAGCTCCTCAATAACCCTTTGAAGGGTTACTATGAGTTGGACTGACTCAATGACACTTAACAAGAACAAGAACATGATAATTCACTACAGTATATATTAAGTCAAATTCACTTGCAAACTCTTGAGGTAGTATCTATGATACATTTGCTGTAGGATAAGAACTGGACTACTAACCACATGGTCAATGGTCTAAACCCATCAGATGCTCCTTGGAAATCTTGTATGGGAGGACTGTTAGTAGAAACTGTCTCACATAACTTAATAACAGCAACAACAATATAATCTTTTGAATATTCACAGTGTATTAATAGCACTGTATGAACATGAATGAAGAAGATAATCGCTCAAGTATTATGTTGATGTTCTTAGGTGACACTGACTTATTTCTAACTCACAGCAACCCTATGCAAAATACAATGAAACACTGTTTCATCCTGAGTCATCTTCACCGCTATTTTTATGTTTGAGTTCATTGTTGCAGCTACTGTATCAATTGAGCTCCTTGAGGGTCTTCTTATTTTTCACTTAACTTCCATGTGGTGCTGTAGGATAAGCACTGTACCACAAGTTGAACTGTAAGATCAGCAGTTAGAACCCACTGACTGCTATGTGGAAAATCTAAATACAGTTGTTCTGAGTCAAAACTGACTTTCTGGCACTTAGCAACAACAACCTTTTTTTTTTTTCAAAGCATGATATCCTTCTCAAGCACAGGCTCCTTCTTATACCATATCCAGAGTACATTAAATGAGGTCACACCAGCTTTACTTCTAAGAAGTATTTTGGCTGTGTTTCTTCTAAGAAGAAATTCTTAAGAAGATTCCAATATTCATTTTTCTGGCAGTCAATAGTGCCTTCTACATTTGTCATAAATAAATTTCATAGGCATCAATTCTTCTACCACCACTTGTCTCTCAGTTTGTCCTACTGTGGTGAGTTATGTGTTGCTATAGTTCTGGAAGCTATACCCAGGGTACTTTATTTTTTATTTTTATTTAATGTTTTACTGTGAATTATATGATAGTTTACATGAGAGAACCTCAGTTCCATATTCATTCAATCGTATATCATTACATTGCCATGGTTCCAATCCTCTCCATGCATCGTCTTCCGACCAAAGGGCATATCCTAGAAGCCCATGCTCTACACTTCCCGCTCCCCCCTCAGTCTTCGGCCCACAGTTCCTCTCCCTCTCTGGATCCAAAGTCCCCAACCGCTTCATCCCTCCATGTCATCATCTCTGTCTCCATCTCAGGCATCCCTGGTTCTCTGGGTGGGGTCCTGTTCTCGGTTCCCGGCTCTTAACCATTGGTGGTCCCAGAGACCTCTGCTCCTAGACTGGAGAATATATGCAGGGTATTTTAAATATTAACAGGATCATCCACAGGTAGACAGAGTTCAGTTGAGCTTCCAGACAAAGAGAGATTAGAATGAAGGAGAGGTGGACTACCTCCAAATATTTAGCTACTGAAAACCATATAAATAGCAGTAGAACACTGTCAACACCAGAATGTTGAATATTGATACAAGAGGAAGAGCATGAGAATATTCTCAGATATATACTGGAAAATGAACCCCTCAGATTGGAAGGCACTCAAAATACAACGGGGAAAGAGCTGCCTCCTGAAAGTAGAGCTGACCATGATTGTCTGAATGTAGTAAGCCATAGAGACTTTCATTTGCTAATGAGGGGAACTTAAAATGAAGAGAAACAGCTGTAAACATCCACTAATAATAAGATGGGAACTATTAAACGCTAATCTAGGAAAATTGGAAATTGTCAAAAATTAAATAGAACATATAAAGATCAATATCCTAAGCATTAGTGACCTGAAATGGACTGACATTGGCCATTTTGAACCTGACAATCATGTGGTTTACTGTGCCAGTAATGACAAATTTCAGAGGAAAGCTGTCGCATTCACCATCCAAAAGAACATATTAAGATATGTCTTGGAGTACAACACTGTCTGTGAAAGCATAATATTCATACACCCACAACGATGACCAGTTAATACCACTATAATTCAAATTTATGCATCAACCACCAAAATCAGTGATGATGAAATTGAAGATTTTGATAAACTTCTTCAGACTGAAATTAATCAAACATGCAATGGAGATTGGAATACAAGATTGGAAATAAAGAGGAAGGATCAGTAATTGGAAAATAATGACTTGGTGGTAGAAATGACGTTAGAAATCACATGAATAGAATTTTGTAAGACCTATATTTTCATTGCAAATACCCTTTGTAAACAACATAAAAGAATATACACATGGACCTCACCAGATGAAATACACAGAAATCAAATTGAATACATCTGTGGAAAGAGATGGTGGAAAAGATTCATATAATCAACAAAAACAAAGTGGGGGCAGACTGTGGAACAGACCATCAATTGCTTATATTCAAGTTACGGCTGAAGCTGAAAAAAATTAAAATAAGGTCAATAGAGTCAAAATATGACCTTGAATATATATCCCACCTGAATTTAGAAATCATCTGAAGAACAGATTTGATACATTAGACATTAAACACAGTAGACAAGATGAGTTGTGGGATGGCATCAAGTACATCATATATGAGGAAAGGAAAAGGTCATTAAGAAAACAAGAAAGAATGAAAAGACCAAAATGTCAGAAGAAACGCTGCAACAAGCTTTCCAGTCTAGAAATGCTAAAGAAATTAGGTAAAACAACTAACCAGAAATGTTCAAAGGGCAGCTTGAGAAGACAAAGTCAAATATTATAACAAAATGTGCAAAGACCTGGAGTTAGAAAACCAAAGGGAAGAACACACTTAGTATTTCTCAAGCTAAGGGAATTAAAAAAAAAAAAAAAAATCAAGCTTCACCTTCAAATATTGAAGGATTTTCTGCCAAAATATTGAATGATACAGAAGACATCAAAAGAAGATGGAAGGAATACACAGAGTCACTGTACCAAAAAAGAAACGCTTGATGTTCAACCATTTCAAGAGGTTGCATATGATCAAGAGCCAATGATCCTGAAGGAAGAAGTCCAAAGTGCACTGAAGGCAATGGAGAAGAACAAGGTTCCAGGTCTTGATGGAATACAAATAGAAATCTTTCAACAAAATGATGCAGCACTCACTCATCTATGCCAAGAAATGGGGAAGAAAACTACCTCAACAAGTGACTAGAAGAGACTCATATTTATGCTCATTTCAAAGACAGGTGATCCCTACAGAATGCAGAAATCATTGGACAATATCATGTAAGTAAAATTTTGCTAAAGATAATTAAAAATGGCTGCAAACATACATTGAAAGATTGCTGCCCGAGATTCAAGCCAGATTCAGAAGAGCATGTGGAATGAGAGATATCATTGTTGACATCAAATGGATCTTAGCTGAATGCAGAGAATCCAATAAAAATATTTACCTGTGTTCTATTGACTATGCAAGGAGTATTCCAGAATACTAATTATGCTCCTGTGGAAACTGTACTTAGATCAAGAGGCAGTTGTTTGAACAGAACATGGGAAAACCAATTGTTTTAAATTAGGAAAGATGTGCTCCAGGGTTATATTCTTTCACCATACTTATTCAATTGTGTGTGTGCTTAGCAAATAATCTGAGAAGCAAGATTATATGAAGAAAAACATGGTATCAAAATTGGAGGAAGACTCATTAACAACCTGTGATATTCATATGATACAACCTTGTTTCCTGAAAGTACAAAGGACTTATAATATTTACTTATGAAGATCAAAGACCACAGCCTTCATCGTGGGTTGCATTTCAATGCAAAGAAAACACAAATACTCACCACTGGACCAATACACAAAATCCATATAAATGGAGAAAAGATTGAAGTTGTCAAAGATTTTATTTTGCTCGGGCCAACCATTAACATTCATGGAAGTAGCAGTCAAATTACCAAACCATGCATTGCATTAGGCAAATCTGCCACACAAGAGCTTTTTTCAGTGTTCAAGAACAAAGATGTCAGTTTGAGGACAACAGTGTGCCGGATCCAAGTCATGGTATTTTCAAGAACCTTACGTGCATGTGAAAGTTGGACTGTGAATAAGGAAGACCATAGAAGTTATGCATTTGAGTTATGATGCTGGAGAATATCAAAAGTACCATGAACTGCCAAGAGAACAAACAAATCTGTGTTGTAAGAAGTACAGCTTAAATGATCCTTGGAAACCAGGATGGCCAGACTTAATTTCTCATACTTCACACATATTGTCAGGAGTGACCAGTTACTGGAGAAGGATATTATGTTTGGTAAAATGGAGTGTTGGAGAAAAAGAGGATGGATGGATTGACACAGTGGTAGCAATGATGGTCTCAAATGTAGCAATGATTATTAGTTAGTGCAGGACTGGGCAGTGTTTCATTCTGTTTGGCATGGGTCATTATGAGTTGGTACTTACTCTATGGCACCTTACAACAACAACAACAATTCTGTGATCATCTTTATTCATGGTCCAGCTTTCACATGCATAAGGGACACCTTAGTCTTCAAAGTGATAGCTCATTTTCTCTGTAACTGAAAAGGTCTTTAGCAACCAACATGCCCAATATAATTCCTATGGCGATCTTTACTACAGAATCTTTACTATAACTTCCATGAGCATTGCTTGTGGATCCAGATCAAACTAAATCCTTGATAATTTCAATATTTTCTTCATTTACTATGATGTTGTTTACCAGTCCAATTTTGAGGATTTAAAAAATTTACATTGAAGCATACATTGTTCATCATCAGTATATGCTTCAATTCTCTTTGATTTTAGCAAACAAGACTTGTGTCTTCTGCACATTGCAGGTTGTTTTTGAGTCTTCCTTCATTTCTGATATTGTTTTTCTTCATATAATCCAGTTTTTCAGATTATTTGCTCATCATGCAGATTGAATAAGTATACTCAAATGTTGCAACCCTTCAGCACATATTTTTTGTTTTAAAAGTGTTCAGTTTCTCTTTGTTCTGTTTGAATACCTGCTTCTTTTTCTATGTAGAGCTTCGATTAAGTGATGACCTTAAAAAGAATACATAAGGATACAGTAGATGAATAAAAAATGATGAAATAATGGCATGCATATGAAGACAGTGAGAGTCAATTGAGTGCAATTAAAAATTAATATGAAATAGAAGAAAAGTCAATGAATCAAGAAGACCTAGTCCAGTTAAGTGACTTACAATAGGTTCCAAATCATAGTGATTTGGATTTTCAGGATGAAAAATCCTTTTAGGACCAGGAAATCTCATCTTTCTTTCATGAACCTGCTGATGGATGTATGGAGCCACTGCACTCCCACAAGCCCAGTGTAAGTCATTTATTTATGACCTTTTATCAGACTCAAATAAAAAAAACTGGTATATTAATTTGCTTTCCTTCCAAAGGCAAATGTTTTTAACACAAATTAGGAATATTATGAAGGTTTTATTATATGAGAATATAGTAACCTACAAGTAGGTATAGTTATCTATCTGCATATACTCTGACACAATAAAAAAATTTACACAATCTTCTCAGTTTGTGTCAAAAAAATTTGCCTTTGGAGGGAAATCAAATAAGTTAGTAATTTTCTGTATCTGTCTTGACTTATCTTATTAAATGACTTTGAATAAATTAATTAATAATCTCTCATAATAACTCCTAATTGACATTTCTTAGAGTCATGTTGCGTTGATGTTTTACCTAATGATTTTTTTTACTCAAACTCCGACTTTAAAACCCTGCCTGCAAGATACTGCATTTGTTGTACCAGGTACTTTATGTGAGTAGAAGTTCAGCTTCCCTAGTTTTAATTGGCTGTCTGCTGACAGCTTTGTCTTGTCTAGGCATAACTCTGCATTTGAGTAAGATAAAGGAAATGACTTTCTGCATTTTCTCCAAAAGCAAAAGTTCAATTTCAAGCTGCATTTAAATATTCAAAGTCAAAGACTTAGATGTTAAACACTTTAAGGCATAATGGTTACCACAGGAGTCAATATTGTATCCTAAGTATCACAGTTAGTATTTCTATCATCACAGTTTTATCTAAGAATGCATTTTTTTATGTTTTCAATTTTCCTAAAGAATGGTATCTCAAAATAATTTAAATACATATAGACAAGCATAAATACATACTTATACATAAATAAATCCAAAATTCATACTTTAACCTTTTCAAAACCTGCCAACTGTTGGTAAATGTATGTGTTTTATTCAGCTAACCTCATCAATTTCTTGTTTTATGCCCATGGCTTAGCAATTAGAGTTTCAAAGCATCTAGCTTCATTGTTTTTGATGGATGTAAACCTTTGCTTACTTTATGTTTTTTTTTTTTTGTGTGTGTGTGTGTTTTTAACTTTTTGCTAACATTGTTTTTTCTCATATTTCTCTGGTATATAAATCACAAACTTTTTATGTTCTTTGTGAATTAATAAATATTTATGTTTATTCAAACCTCATTGCCTAGTAAAGTAGTTTCAAAAACAGTAACATTTTCTTTTACAACTGGCGTGGTCCTGTGGAATAATGCACTGGACCTCAAGTTTGGTTTGAACTGCAAGGTTGGTGGTGAAGTTACCAGCCACTCCTCAGAAACCCTATACAGGGTCACTATAAGTCGGAACCAACTCAATGGCACTTAACAACAACAGCAGCAACAACAAAAGAAAGAAAAAAACATTTAAGACCAAGTTACTATTATTACCTGTCTCCATTATGGAAAGTGGTTATGAAATGTTATTATGTGTTGGATAAGCACTGAACTGCTAACCACAGGGTTGGTGGCTTGAACCCACCAGTTGCTACTCAGAAGCTTGAGAAAGAGTTTCTATGAGTCAGAATAGACTCAACAGCACCTACCAACAAAAACAAAATCATATGCCAGATCTGTTATACATCACATAAAGTTGATGAAGAATTCTAGACTTAGATTCAGATGTGTGTTCTTATTAATTCCATGTAATCAAATTGTCTGTGTGACCTTGAATAATCTGCTTAACCTATCTAATCTTCAGTTTCTTTATAAAGTCAGGTTGTTGTTGTTGTTAGGTGCCATCAAGTCGGTACCGACCCATAGCAATCTTATGCATAGCAAACCGAAACACTGTCCAATCCTGGGTCAACCTCCCCATTGTTGCCACGCTTGAGTCCATCGATGCTGCCACTTGGACATTCCATCTCATTGGGGATCTTCCTCTTTTTCTCTGACCCTCTACCTTACCAAACATGTTATCCTTCTCAAGTGACTGGTCCCTCCTGACAATATGTCTGAAGTATGAGACATGAAGTTTGGCCATCTTGGTCTTCAAGGAACATTCTGGCTGCACTTCTTCTAAAACAGATCTATTGGTTGTTTTGGCAGCCCATGGCATTTTCAATATTCTCCTCCAACACCATAACTCAAAAGCATCAATTCTTCTACTGTCTTCCTTATTCAATGTTCAGCTTTTGCATGCATATGAGGTTGTTGAAAATACCATGGTGCACCTGACATCTTGGCTCTTCAACAGTTTAAAAAGTTCTTGTGCAGCAGATTTGTTTAATGCAAAATATTATCTGATTTCTTGACTGCTGCTTCCATGAGTGTTGGTAGTTGATCCAAGAAGAATGAAGTCTTTCACAACTTCAATCTTGTCTCTGTTCATAAGAATGTTTTTAATTGGTCTAGTGGTGAGGATTTTTGTTTTCTTTACATTGAGATGCAAGCCATACCAAAGGCTGTGCTCTTTGATCTTCAGTAAATGTTTTAAGTCTTCTTTAATTTCAGCAAGCAAGATTGCACCATCCACATTTCACAAATTGTTAATGAGTCTTCCTCCAATTCTGATACCACATTTTTCTTCATAGAACCCAGCTTCTCGTATTATTTGTTCAGCATATAGGTTGATTAAGTATGATGAAATAATTCAACCTTGTCGCACACCTTTTTAAATTTTAAGCCATTGAGTTTTTCCATGTTCTATTCAAACAACTGCTTCTTGGTCCAGATACAAATTCTTCATGAGCACAATTAAGTGTTCTGGAAAACTAATACTTCATAATATTGTCCATAGATTGTCATGATCCACACAATCAAAAGCCTTTGTGTAGTCAATAAAACACAGATAAACATCTTTGTGATATTCTGAGCTTTCAGCCAAGATCCATCAGATATCAGCAATGATATTCTTCATTCCTCTTCTGAATTCAGCTTGAAACTCTGTAATTTCTTTGTCAATGTATGATTGTAGCCATTTCTGTATTACCTTTAGCAAAACTTTACTCACAAGGGATATCAAATAGATTGTCTGATGATTTCCGCATTCTGTTGGGTCACCTCTCTTTGGAATGGGCACAAATATGGATCTCTTCCAATCAGTTGGCCGGATAGTTGTCTTACAAATTCCTTGGCAGAGTTGAGAGAGTGCCTCCCCTGCCACCTCACTTTCTTAAAATATTTCAATTTTTATTCCATCAATTCCTGTTGCCTTGTTCTTTGCCAATTCCTTCAATGCACCTTGGACTTCTTCCTTCAGTATCATTGGCTCGTAATCATATGCTACCTCTTGAAATGGTTGAACATTAACCATTTCCTTTTGTTACAGTGACTCTGTGTATTCCTTCCATCTTCTCTTGATGCTTTCTGCATCATTCAATAATTTGCCCAGATAATTTTTCCATAATGAAAGTCGAAGTTTGAATCTTTTCTTCAGTTCCCCCAGCTTGAGAAATGCTGAGCGTGTTCTTCCTTATTGGTTTTCTGATTCCAGATCTTTGCATATTTTGCTGTAATGTTTGTCTTTATCTTCTAGAGCTGATCTAAGAAATTTTCTGTTTAGCTCTTGGACTTCCTCATTTCTTTCATTTGCTTTAGCATTGCTACACTGTAAAGTAAGTTTCAGTGTCTCTTCTGACATCCATTTTGACCAGTATAACAAAATCAGGTAGGGCATATTATTTTCAGGCAGGAATGTGAGATAGCAATATGTTACCATGATCAAAGTAATGGGGCCAGAATGAGAAATCATGTTGTTTTCTGAAGATGGTCAATTAAAATCTAGGTCTGCAGTTCTAAAACACTGGATATTTAGCCAAGGAATCCCAAACCCAACTCCTTGACACTGAATCAATTACAACTCATAGCGACCATATGTAGGGTTTCTGAGGCCATAAATTCTTACAGGGCCATAAAGTCTCACCTTCTTGCCATGGTGCAACCAGTGGAATCGAACTGACAACCTTGCTGGTAGTAGTCCAATGCTTTTCTTAGGAAAGATGCGGATAATTTCAGATACTAATGTTGGTCAAGTGCCTTACAATCAGTTCCAACTCATTGTATCCCTATGTATGATGAAATAAAACACTGCTCAGTCTTCCCCATTCTCCTCAATTGTTATGTTTGAGTCCATTGTTACAGCCACAGTGTCAATCCATCTCTTTGGGGATATTCTTCTTTTCCCTGACCTTCCATTTTACCAAACATAATGTCCATCTCCAGGGACTGGTCCCTCATGATAACAAGTCCATAGTATGAGAGACAAAGTCTTGACATCTTGGATTACAAAGAGCATTCTGGCTGTACTTCTTCCAATGCAGATTTGTTTGTTCTTCTAGCAATCCATGGTTCTTTCGATATTCTTCTGCAACACCGTAATTCAAATGCATTGATTCTTCTATAGTCTTTATTCATTCTCTAAATTTCAAATTCATTGAGGCAATTGACAATTCTATAGGTTGGGTCATGTGCACCTCAGTCCGCAAATTGACATCTTTTCTCTTGAACACTTTAAAAAACATTTTGAAGCTTCTGTCATGAGCATTAATTTTGGAGCCAAGCAAAGTGAAATCTTTAACAACTACAATCTTTTATACATTTATCACGGTGTTGTTTATTGGTCCAAATATAAGAATTTTTACTTTCTTTACACTAAGGTGCACTCCATACAAAAGGCTGTACTCTTTGATCTTCATCAGTAAGTATCTCAAGTCTTCTCTGCTACCGATAGTAAGGTTGTATTATCTGCATATAACAGGTTGTTAAGGAGTCTTTCTCTAATCCAAATGTCATGTGCTTCTTCATCTAATTCATGTTCTTGTTCTGAACATATAGTCCAGCTTCTCAGAGTATTTGCTCAGCATGTAGATTGAACATATAGGGTGAATATATTCAACTCTGGCACACACCTTTCCTGATTTTGAATGCCTTCAGTATCCCATTGTTCAGTTTAGAATTGTTTAGAGTATATTATCAGAGTTCTGGTGTGATGCTGTGTAGAAACTATATAGGATTACTATGACTTGGAAACAACTTGAAAGCATTGAACAACAACAAGAGGGTGATATTAAAAGTAATAATTTTCTTTTTCAAAGGTAATGGTCTCTCCTGGGGACTTTTAGAATGGAAGGAGAAAAATTAATGTGGAATCTTAGAGCTCCATTAAAGTGAAAGATATTTTCAGATAATCTAGGCATACCTACTATTTTTCCTAAAATTTTACAATCAAGGTGTACAAGGAAGTACACAGAAATGGGTGCAGATAAATATTTCCCCTGTCACTTTTTTTCCCAGAAAAGTGGAATTCTCAAAGGTATGCTAAGAATTATGTTATAGAATGGACTGCCATCACCTTTATTACAAATCTGATGATATAAATAGTATTTATGTGTTGTCCTTTCTGTCACTTGCCATCAAGTGGATTCTGACTGATGTTGACCCCATGTGTATGAGTAAAACTGCTTGATAGGGATTTAAAGGCTGTGATTGTTCAGAAACAGGTCCAGTCTAGCTTCTTAGGTAAATTTCAGTGGGTTTGAACCAGCAGCTTTTCAGCTTAAAATCAAGTTAAGTTTGTAACTGTTTGAGCCACACAGGAATCCTGAAGTTATAGATAGTGTTTACCATATTGGAATATAAATATTTGGGTAATTTGAGGAGATTTAAGAAAGGTAGCAAGGCATAATGACTGAGTTCAGTTTTAGGAGCCAGAGCACCTGAGCTCTAATCCTTGATTTGCCTTTTAGTATCTGTGATACCATGGGGCACTGGACAACTGAGACAGTTTCTCTCTCTTTCTTAGCTTCCATTTCTGTAAATATGGAATAATACTAGTATTACAATAACATTGACTATTATGGAGACCAATATTTGGTCCTAAGACTATTTGTCAATATTGAACCAGTTGTGCATTAATGCTCTGTACTGTAAGGTC
>NW_006408607.1:10348992-10350888 GCF_000296735.1 Chrysochloris asiatica | reverse complement strand
GCAAGCTTCGGCCACCAACCTTGCAATTCAAACTGACCCTGCAGTACAGTGCACTTAATCACAGTGCCACAGCAGGACTCCAGATATACATATAATTAGAAATAGATGGTGATAGATATATGTTGTTGTTGTTAGGTGCCATCAAGGCAATACCAACTCACAGTGATCCTTTGCTCAACAGAAAGAAACACTCCCTGGTCCTATGCCAACCTCACAATCATTGCTACATTTGTGCTCATTGTTGCTGCCACTGTGCCAATCATTTCTCATTGGTGGTCTTCCTCCTTTCCTCCAACCCTCCATTTTACCACACATGAAACAATTCTCCATGGACTGATCCCTTCTGACAATATGCCTGAAGTATGAGAGACAAAGTCTGGCCATCCTGGTTTCAAGGGAGAATTCTGGCTCTACTTATACCAATGTATATTGCATTCTTCTTTTGACAGTATATTTTATATTTAATATTTTTCTCCAACACCATAATTCAAATGCATCAATTATTCTATTGTCTTCCTTATTCATTGTCCAACTTTGACATGCGTACGAGGTAACTGAAAATACCATGGCTTGTGTCAAGCACACCTTAGCCTTTATACTGACATCTTTGCTCTTGAACACTTTAAAGGAAGTCTTCTGCAACAAATTTGCTTAATGCAACATGTCGTTTGAGTTCTTGCCTGCAACTTAACTGAGTGTTTAGACACTGAAAGCTTATGAAAAACAGTGAAACATTGTCAGATGTTATTGTTGTTATGTATTGTCAAATTGGTGGTGATGAGCATGTGGTGAGCTTGAACGGCTGACCTTGCTATATAAACTGACCCTGCAGTCCAGCTCATTAAACCACAGTGCCACACCAGAATATTGAATATTGAAACGTAATGAAGAGCACCAGAATATTGTCAGATATAGTGCCAGAAGTTGAGCCCCTCAGGTTGGAAGGCAGTAAAAATATGACTGGGGAAGAGATGCCGCCACAAAGTAGAATTAATTGTGATGATACAATGGAAGTCTAAACAACCTTCATTTGCTGATGGAGATACAACTCATTATGAGCAGAAATAGTTGCAAACATCCATTAGTATTTGTAACATGGAATGTATTAAGTATAAATCTAGGAAATTTTGAAATTTTCGAACATGAAATGGAATGCATAAACTTCCATATCCTAGGCAACAATGAGCTGAAATTGATTGGCACTGGCCATTTTGAATATGATAATTACATTGTTTCTATGTCAGGAATGATAAATTGAAGAAGAACGGCATCACAGTCATCATCAAAAAGAACATTTCATCATCTATTTTGAAGTATAATGCAGTCTGTAACAGGATAATATCCATATGCATACAAGAAATACCAGTTAATACCAATATTATTCAAATTTACATATAAGTCACTAAAGTGATGATGAAATTGAAGAATTCTACCAAATTCTAGTGTTGTTCTGTGGGTTAATGCATTAGACTGCATAGTTGGTTTGAACCACAAAGTTGGTGGTTCAGGTTCACCATCTGTTTCTTAGAAATCCTATACAGGATCACTATGTGTCAGAACTGACTCAAAGGCACTTAACAAAAACAAAAACAACCAAATTCTTCTGTTTGAAATTGATCAAACATGCAATTAAAATATATTCATATATATTGGTGATTGGAGTGCAAAGGCTGGAAATAAAGGATTGTTGTTGTTATTGTCAGGTGCCATCGAGTCAGAACCGACTCATAGCGACCCCATGTACAGCAGAATGAAACAATGTCCGATTCTGGGCCAACCTCACTACCGCTGCCACACTTGACACCATCAATGATGCTACCTGGCCATCCATCTCATTGGGGGTTTTCCTCTTTTTCTCTGACCCTCCATACTACCCAGCATGACATCCTTCTCCAG
>NW_006408607.1:10346736-10348612 GCF_000296735.1 Chrysochloris asiatica | reverse complement strand
GAAGTCCTTGACAACTTCAATCTTTTTTTCGTTGATAAGACTGTTGTTTATTCCCTCTTCCTCCCCGCCTTTATGGTGTATATGAAAACACAGAATAATATATAGTCGTTTAGACAACCAAAGGGCACATTTTGCAAGCTAGTCTCCTGCCCAAGAGCTCACAGCCTTTCAAGATGCCCTTTGTTGGTTTAAATTATTATATATGCCTGAATATTTTTTAAAAAAAGAACTAAAATGAATAAAAAGAAATACTGTTATCTGGGGATTCTACCTCCCCGCCCTTAACTCTGAAACTAAACTCAGCTCTTGAAAATTTCTAAGCCAGCCACTTCATGCCTTTATAGCCACCCCTACCCCTCATTTTAGGTAGTCATTGTCTAAGTTGCCTGTCCCTATCATACCATGGACTGCCATCCTGTGAACTGAAGGGGTAGACTTGATTCTTGGTGTGAAGATTCCTTCCCTCTCATTGGTATTTTGAGCTACTATGGCCTATAAATACCTTTTATAAACAACATGAAACACATGAACCTCACCAGATGGAATGCACAGAAATAAAATTGACTATATCTGTGGAAGTAGAAGGTGAAAAAGCTAGGGATCATAAGCCAAAACAAGGCCTAAGGAAGACTGTGGAACAGACCATCAATTGCTCAAATACAGTTTCAGCATGAAGGTGAAGAAAATTAAAACAAGCCGATGACAGTCAGACTATGACAATGAGTATCTTCCACCTGAATTTAGAGATCATCTTAAAAACAGATTTGATACATTAGACACTAATGACTGATGACAAGCAATGTTGTGGGATGACATCAAGAACATCACACAGAAGGAAAATAAAACATAATTAAGAAAACAAGGAAGAAAGGAGAGACAAAAAGGAATGTCAGAAGAGACTCTGAAACTTGCTCCTCAGTGTAAAGATACTAAAATAAATTTAAGAAATGTGGAGGTAAAATCACTAAACAGAAAATTTCAAAGGGCAGCTTGAGAAGACAAAGTCAAATATTATAAAGAAATGTGCCAAGACAAGACCTGGAGTTAGAAAACCAAAAGAGAACACCCTTAGCATTTCTCAAGCTGAAAGAACTGATTGAAAGTTTCAAACTGATGAAAACATCCAAATTGATTTGTAATATTGAAGAATTATTTGGGAAAAATTTTGAAGGATGCAGAAAGCATTAAAAGAAGACAGAAACAATATACAGAGATGTGGTCATTGTTCAGTCATTACAAGACATAGCACATGATCAAAAGCCAATGGTACTGAAGGAAGAAGTTCAATGTGCACTGAAGTCATTGGCACGGAACAAGGCTCTAGGAATTGATTGAACACAAATTGAAATATTTCAACAAACTGATACAGCAAAGCCAAGACATTTGGAAAACAGCTACCTGACCCAATAATTGGAAAAGATCCATGTTTGTGCCCATGCAAAGAAATGTCACCGGAAAGAATTTGGATATCATAGACAGTATCATTAATATCGCATGCAATAAAAATTTGCTAAAAGTAAATAAAAATTGTCTTCAAGAACACATTGAAAAAGAACTGTCAGAGGTTAAATTTGGATTCAGATGAAGGTGTAGGATGAAGAATATTATTTATGATGTCATATGGAAATTGGTGGAAGCAGAGAATATCAGAAAGATGTTAACCTGTTCTTTTGACTGAGTATTCCAGAACACTTAACTGTACTCATCAGGAGCCTCTACATAGAACAAAAGACTGTTTTTCAAATAGAAGAAGGGGACCCTGAATGGTTTAAAATCCAGAAAGGTGTATGCAAGTGTTGTACTCTTTCACCATACTCATTCAATCTGTATTTGAAGCAAATAACCTGAGAAAGTGGATTTTAGGTAGAAGAGCATG
>NW_006408607.1:10343687-10346301 GCF_000296735.1 Chrysochloris asiatica | reverse complement strand
GAAAAAGAGGAAGACCCCAGTGATATGGATTGGCAGTAAGGTAGCATCAATAGGCTGAAGTGTGGCAACAATTGTGAGGTTGGCCCAGGACCGGGCAGTGTTTCATTCTGTTGTGAATAGGGTCACTATAAATCAGTATGGACTCAATGTCACCTAACAACAACAGCATATGTAGATAGGAATCCTAGTGTACCACTGTGGAAGAATGCTATGGACTGCAGTCATTTTTAATTGCAATGTCAGCAGTTCAGTCTCACAGCCACACCTTTGAAACCTTATATAACATTGCTATTGGTCAGAACATACTTTATGGCACTTAACAGCAACAACCTATGCATATAATACAACCTTGATTTCTGAAAGCAAAGAAGACATACAGTACTTTCCTATTAAGTAGCACCTCATTGAAAATAAAATAAAAATCCTCACCACTGGATCAATAAATAACATTACGATAAATGGAGTAAAGATTTAAGTTGTCAAAGGTTTTATTTTCCTTGTATCCACAATCAACACTCGTGGAGGTAGTAGTCAAGAAATCACATGATACATTGCATTAGGCAAAACTGCTGCACATGTGCTCTTTAAAGTGTTCAAAAGCAAAGACATCATTTTAAGAACTAAGTTGAGACTGACCAAAGCCTTTGCATTTTCAATAGTCTTATATGTTCATGAAAGTTTGACAATAAATAAGGAAAACTCTAAAATAATTGATGTTTTTGAGTCATGGTGTTAGAGAATAATATTAAAAATACCATAGCTTGCCAGAATAAAACAATCTATGTTGGAAGAAATTCAACCAGAATGCCCCTTAAAATCCAAGATAGCCAGACTTTGTTTCTCAGACTACAGACCTATTATCAGGAGGGACAAGACCCTGGAGATGTATATCATGCTTGGCAAAGTGGAAGAGCAGTGACAAAGGGGGAGACCATTATCAAGATAGATTGGTACACAGGTAACAACAATGGGCTCAAGTTTAGGAGCAATTGTGAGGTGGCACAGGACAGGGCCGTTTTCAGATCTTTTGTACATTGGGTCATTATAGTTGGAAGTGTCTTAACAGCAACATCCTATAATATCTGTTGTAATTCCATTTGGGAGTATGGTTTTCCTGTTTTATAAATGAGTCAATGTTTGTGTAAGCTGTTTCTTAAGGCAGACATCTTTAAGATATATAGCAAGTTGATTAGCCAGAGGAAAAAAAAAGTAGGATTAGAGGAAGATGAATACAGTACATAGATCACAAATAAGGGATGGGATAGAAAGCAAAAAGAGACAAGGAAATTTCCTTTAAAACAACAGAGAGGAAAGTAATTTTCCTAATGGCAGTACCCTAAATTTAGACTACTAGCCACTAAATCTTTGAGAAAATAAATTTTGATTTGCTATATCCACATGCTTTGGACATTTGGTTACAACAGCATCCACTATCTATAACAATACACATAACATAACCTAAGTGCACATACTTAAAAGTTTTCTGGACATTTAAAAATGCATTTAATCTCTTAAAAACATAACTGAAGACAATATGTAACATCTGACTAACTTGCTATGTTATTTTCACAAGCAGCCTTTGAAAGTTTCTGCTAAGTCTTCCACTTCCTCATTTCTTCCATTTGCTTTAGCTTCTCTAGGATGCAGAGGGACTTTCCATTTCTCTTCTGACATTCATTTTGGTAATTTTTTTCCTGTCTTTTTGATAATTATTTGCTATCTTCATGTGTGATGTTCTCAATTGTTGTTGTTGTTAGGTGTGATTGAGTCAATATCGACTCAGCGATTAACAAAACAAAACAAAACAATGACCAGAAACTCTGCTGAGAAATGACTGGATAGTAGAAGAAATAAAATGTGAACACATATTGCAATAAATGCACACATCCCAAAACAAGAAAGAACTAAAATTAAAATATTATCTAAAACAGACAGATAATGGTAGCCTACAGTCAGAAAAAGAAAAGAAATAATAAAGATTAGAGCAGAAACAAACGAGATAGAAAGCAGAAAAACTATAGACAGAATCACAGGACAAGAAGCTGGTTCTTAGAAAGACTTAATAAAATTCACAAACCATTGGCAACACTAACAACACAAAAGAAGGAGAAGACACAAATAACATACATTAGAAATCACATGGAAGATGTCACAATGGAGCCAAAGGAAATAAAAAAGACGATAACAAAATACTAAGAAGAGTTGTACTTCAACAAATTCGAAAACTTAGCAGAGATGGATACATTCAGAAAAACACGACCTACCTAAACTTATACAGAGTGAAGTAGAAAACCTGAACAGACCCAAAATAAAAGAAATTGATCAGGTCATCAAAAAACTCCAACCCGTTGGGTCCCCTCAAAGCAAATCCCTTTCTAAGACTAAGACTCAATGGGAATATACGCGCTGATTGGTGACCACGTTCATCACCGATAAGGGGACTCTTGGGTTCCAGAGTCAGTGACATAGCCACAGAGGACTAGAGTGGAGAGTGAAGCATCCAGATGATAAGAAGAGAGGGCATATGCACAAGAACACCCATACTTGCAGATAACACCCACTTGACCTGGCTTCAATGACTGGATGATCAGAGCTCAAGAAACAAGAGGGAAAA
>NW_006408607.1:10340404-10342975 GCF_000296735.1 Chrysochloris asiatica | reverse complement strand
AAAAAAAAAAAAAAAAACTTGCAGCCCAGGAGGGGAGGACCCTGGGACCATCAAGGGAGAACAATGGAGTATGGGATACTATCCAAAGAAACATTGATACCAGTGATGGAGGCAGGGACACTGACATGGAAAGGCAGAGCAGCTAGGAACTCTAGAATTAAGGAGGGAGAGGGGCTGTGTGCCAGTGGCCGGGGGTATGGTGTGCAGGGTATTCTGTTTGATTGTTTGAACGCTTATGTATTCCTGAGTGCTACATCCCCCAAAAAAATATCTTGGGGGAAAAAAAAGTATAACCTTGTCACACACCATTCCTAATTTTAAACCATTCAGTGTCCCCATGTTCTGCTCAAACAACTACCACTTGGTCTATATACAGGTTCCTCATCAGCACAACTAAATGTTCCGGAATACTCAGTTTGCAATGTTGTCCATAGCTTGTAATGATGCACACAATCGAAGGCCTCTGTGTAGTCAATAAAGCACAGGTAAACATCAAAAGCAAATAAACAAACTAAAACAATGCCCAGTGCTATGCCAACATCACAATCATTGCTACACTTGAGCCCATTGCTGCTGCAGCTATGCTAATCCATCTCATTAGGGATCATTCTCTTTTTAGCTGCCCTTCCTCTTTATCAAGCATGATACTGTTATTTAGGGACTGGTCCCTCCTTATAATATGTCTGACGTTTGAAAGAAGAGTTCTGGCCATGTTGGTTTCTAACGAGTATTACTGCTGTACTTCTTCCAACACTGATTTGTTTGTTATTTT
The DNA here is from genome assembly GCF_000296735.1 of Chrysochloris asiatica. Lineage (NCBI taxonomy): Eukaryota > Metazoa > Chordata > Mammalia > Afrosoricida > Chrysochloridae > Chrysochloris > Chrysochloris asiatica. The sequence goes on along the minus strand of NW_006408607.1, from coordinate 10,342,203 downwards.
GTCAGTCCATGATACTTTTCATATTCTCTTCCAAAATGATAACTCAAACTCTTTGATTCTTCTACAGTCTTCTTGATTCATTGTCTAAAATTCATGTGCATATGAAGATACTGAAAATACTATGGCTTGGATCAGACGCACCTAAGCCCTCAAAGTGGTATCTTTGCTCTTGAACACTTTCAGGAGATTTTGTGAAGAAGATTTGCCCAATGAAATATGGCATTTAATTTCTTGAATGCTGCTTTCATGAGTATTGATGGTTGATTCACGCAAAATGAAGTCTTTTGCAACATCAATCTTTTCTCCATTTATTTTGATGTTATTTATTGGTATAGTAGTGAGGATTTCTATACATGTCAAGGGTTGTGTTCTTTGATTGTAATCAGTAAGTATTTTAAATCCTCTTCATTTTCAGCAAGTGAGGTTGTATCATCTGCATATCACAGGTTGCCAAAGAGATTTCCTTCAACCATGATGTCATGTTTTACTTCATATAATCCTGCTTCTTGAATTATTTGCTCAACATATATATTAATAAGTATGGTGAAAGAATACAATCCTGGTGTACAATGTCCCTAATTTTAAAACATACAGAGTTCCTTGTTCTATTTGAACAAATGCTTTTTAGTCATGTACAGGTTACTCATGTGCACAATTAAGTGTTCCATAATACTCATACTCTGCAATGTTTCCATAGCTTGTCATGACCCACACAATCGAAAGTCTTTACATAGCCAATAAAACCCAGGTAAGCATCTTTCTGGTATTCTCTGCTTTCAGCCAATATCCATCTGACATCAGACATGATATCCCTAATTCCAAGACTTGTCTAAATATGACTTGAACTTCTGGCAGTTAGCTGTCTGTACAGCTGCAGCCATTTAAAAAAAGTATTTTTAGCAAAATTTTACTTGTATGTGACAATAATGATATTGTTCAATTGTTTCCACATTCTGTTGTGTCCCCTTTTGTTGGAATGAGCACAAATATGGGCATCTTCAGTCATTTGGCCAGGTAGATGTCTTCCAAAGTTCCTGGTTTAAATGAGTATCTCCAGCGCCACATCAGTTCGTTGAAAGATTTCAATTTGTATTCCATCAATACCCTGAGTCTTGTTCTTTCCATTGATTTCTGTGCTCCCTGGACTTCTTTCTTCAATATCATTGGTTCTTAATTATGTGTTACTTCTTGAAATGAAGAGCAACAGCTGTAAAAATCCATTAACATGGAATGTACAAAATGTGACTCTAAGTTATATAGAAATGGTAAAAAATTAAATGGAATGCATAAACATTGATATCTTAGGCATTAGTGAGCTGAAATGGATTGATATTAGCCATTTTGAATCTGACAATCACATGGTTTACTATGCCAGAAATGAAAAATTGAAGAGGAATGCTGTTTCATTCATTGTCAAAAAGAACATATCAAGATCAGTCATGAGGTACAGTGCTGTCTATGATAGGATAATATTGATTCGCCTACAGAGCACACCTGTTAATACCATATTATTCAAATTTACACACCAACCACTAAAGCCAATGAGGATGAAATAGAAGAATTCTACCAAATTCTTCCATCTGAAATTGATAAAACATTCAATCAAGATGCATTCATCATTACTGGTAATTGGTATGCAAAGGTTGGAACAAAGAGAAAGGAAAAATAGTTGGGAAGTATGTTTTGATGATAGAAATGTTGCTGGAGATCGCATGATAGAATTCTGCAAAATCAATAATTTCTTCCTTTCAAATACCTTCTTCAGACAGAATAAGAGACAAGTATATACACGGACCTCA
>NW_006408607.1:10326907-10330189 GCF_000296735.1 Chrysochloris asiatica | reverse complement strand
CCCCAACGAGATGGATCAGCCAGGTGGCATCATTGATGGACTCAAGTGTGGCAGCGTTAGTGAGGTTGGCCCAGGATCGAACATTGTTTCGTTCTTCTGTGCATGGGATCGCTATGAGTCGGTTCCGACTCAATGGCACCTGACAACAACAACAACAATCCAGGTTTGCAGATTATTTGCTCAGCATACAGGTTGAATAAGTATGGTGAAAAGAATCCAACCCTGTCGTTCACCTTTTTTAATTTTAAACCATTTAGTGTTCCCATGTTCTGCTTGAACAATTTCCTCTTGGTCCATGTACAGATTCCGCATGAGCAGAATTAAGTGTTCTGGAATATTCATAGTTTGCAATGTTGTTCATAGCTTGTCATGATCCATAAAATCAAGTCTTTGTGTAGTAATTTTTTTTAGAATTAATTTTCAGGTTCCATTTAAAAAGAAATCATTGGAAGCAATGTTAAAATGCCATTTATAATAGGGAGAGAGATCTACTATAGAGTTTACTGTTGAGGAGACTTGGGAAGTTTTAATCATGGGTAAGGAGCTGTGGTAGCGTAGTTGTTACGAGTCGGGCTGTCAACCTCAAGATCAATAGTTCAACACTACCAGCAGTTCCACTGGAGAAAGATGAGGCTTTCTGCTCCCGTAAAGATTTACAGTCTTGTAAACCCTGTGCAGGGTCACTATGAATCGGAACCGACTCAACGGTACTTAACAACATCAACAGCAATCTTATGATTGAATTAGTGTAAATGAATCATTAACAAATCATATTTATACCAATTCAATCATAAGGTTATCTCATGTTTAAAAATTCCCAAGTCTCCCAACAGTCAACTCTATAGTAAATCTCTCTTCCTGTTATAAGTGACATTTTAACATTGCTACTGATGACTCCCTTTTTAAAATGAAACCTGCAAATGAATTTTTAAAAACTGTTTAGCTAAAAAAAAAAAGAAACAAACAAACAAAAAACCTGTTTAGTAAAAGGTTACCTAAAACACAACAAACCAAATAGTTGGACTTACAAAAAAATTCTAAGTATGGTGACATAAAATATCACGAACGATTATCAATTAGTACACATAAAAAGTTTTCCCACTCTCTTCATGATACTGATACTAATAAACTCTAAAGACTTTTTACAAAAGATGATCTGGATGTGATGCTGCTGTTGTTATTAAGTCATTCCAACTCATAGTAACCTTGTATAGCATTTCAAAGGAGCAGCTGGTGAGCTGGAGTCACCATCCTTGCAGTTCAAACCAACCTTGTAGTCCAGCACATTAACCCACAGAGACACACCAGGATTGTAAATAAACCTTAAGAGACCAAACTCTAAGTTTTCTTTTCCAGATGTGGTTTACATTAAGTTACTCAGACTTAACCCACTTTTAAGTATGTAGTGACCTAAAACCCTAAGTTGTGGAGCTGACAATACAAATATGCAACGAAAACATTTGGGAGTTGGAAACTGGAGTGGTGTAGTGGGTTAATGCACTGAAATGCAAGGTTGGTTTGAATTGAAAGGTTGATGGTTCTAGCTCACCAGCCCCTCCTAAGCAACCCTATACAGGGTCGCTATGAGTCAGGACCTATTCAACAGCATTTAATAGCAACAACAAACTTAACACGTATTTTTTTCCTGCCATATTTCTTTTACCCCATGATTTTCTATGTTCAGTACACACAAACAGGTTTCTTTGTTTTCTCAGATAGCAAGCTGGTCATTTTTGCAGAAGGAAGTATTGAAGAACAAATCTTCCCAATATGAAATTTCGTAGTTTCAAGGGATAATCTTCATTTCTATAGTCCCTGTTTACAATTTATTAAAAAAAACAACAACAGTTGTATCTTATTTCTAATCAAAGAAATGATAGGTCCTAGCTGAGACAGTTATTTTAAGTTTCAATAATTAGTTCAGGTTATATTTGCATACATGATTAACTACAAATGTGGAACCATTTTTTTGTTTTTTTCTTGGAAGGGGAGGGGAAATGGTGAGGAAGATGAAATGGAAAGGAGGCCCATGATGGTAGGCAGGGTGCAAACAAAGCTGTGCATTCAATACATGATTTGAGTCACTCTTTCAAAATGTTGTAGTTATTTTCTTTTATCATCTTTTACCACACCCATAAGAAAAGATAGTGCTAAACCTAAAAAAGCAAATTTGATAAAACATTCATTTTCAAGTTTTCATAATTCTATGCAATTCTAAATACTAAGTCTCTACAATATATTTGCACTCTTATTATGTTGTTAATTTTGCCTAGATGTGCCATTATCTTTATAAATACTCAATGGAGCCACAAGAAAAAGTACTGTAACTTTTGGAATCTATCCAAGCATTAAAGGAGGAAAAATAAAAACAAAACAAAAACCAGCAGCAATTCCATCAAATCCAGAGGACAGCTATTTTTAACTTTCTCTTGCTATTTGTGTTAGTTTGAAAAACACTAGAAGCTGACATGAGGTTTTCTATATATTGTCCAAGAACTTGGTTTTCTGGTTTTGGCTTCATGTTTTCCTTAACTGCATCTACCCTTACAGAGAGATCTTCAGTGGTATGCTGGAGTTCTAACACTTGATTAGTAAGTCGTGTTTTTTCCTCCAGTTTCACCTGATTTTCAGCATCATCTCCATCCATGTTGGCTTTCTTCATCTTGGGTAAAAATCTTTTGGACCTTGGATGGAAAATCCTTGATGAATAGTCTGCTATATGAGGTGCTGGAAGATGGATTGATGAGAAAATGCCTCAGGTCTGGACACTTGGCCAAATAGACATTGGCCACCCCACCTTCCCTGTTTTGTGTTTTATGTTTGTGATCTTTATGCCAATGGAGACATATTGTATATGTTCTTCTATAATTTTCCCCCTCTAAACAACATAAATTTTATGAGACTCAATGTTGATATATGTTGCTATAGATCATTAATTTTAATTGATTTCAGAATCTTCTTGGGACATACGAATTTTAATTACTTACAACCACATTCGTGCTTTGAGAGTTCCAGTATATATGAATAACCAGTAGCTGTTGAGTTGATTTTAACTCATAGCAACCTCATGTGTGTCCGAATAGAACTGTGGATGATATTTGTATGTAGATTGACATGCGTTTCTTCCAAGGTTCCATTGGGTGGTCTCAAACCTGCAACCAATCAGTTAGACATGTAATGCATTAACTTTTTCCATGAGTACACCTTTATATTTAAAACACCGGTGGCATAGCCCTCAGAATCACAGCAACTCAAAACCACCACAGCACGACAGACAGACGA
>NW_006408607.1:10320470-10324115 GCF_000296735.1 Chrysochloris asiatica | reverse complement strand
TAACTTGTTGCTCAGTGTTTTCAAGGCATATTAGTTTACCTCCATTCAAATTAAGGCAGAACAAGCAAAATTCTTCAGTCTCTTTTAGTGGAGAAATTTCTTTTTCTCCTAAGTTATTCATGGATAGCATATCCTCTTGTTATTCTTGGCAGCATTGGAAAGCTCTATCATGATCTTCTCTGGACTTGGGCCCCATGTGTTGTTTCTGGCCCCATAAATACAAGTCACTGGAGTAAAACTGAAGAGCAGATGCTTTCAATACAGGGGTCAGATTGAGAACCTGCTTATTCCTTTACTTCATTTCTGGGTGTGGTACTGTTGGTTAGCCTTACTTTTTGCCACCTTCTCAATATATATACAAAACTGGGTTTTATTTGTTTTGTTGTTGTTGTTGTTGTTTTGGCTAAAGCATATTTTATCTAGTATGGTTAGGTGTTTTCCTCTGGGAAGTTATAATTCTTTAGATGACCATATTGCCAAAAAGGGAGAAATATGAGGCGTTCTACACCCATAAGGATTTACAGCCTCGGAAATCCCGTGCAGGGTCACTATGAGACGGAACCAACTCCACGGTAAACAACAACAACATGTCAGAAAAACTGGTTCTCACTATATTTTTTTTATATTTCCTTTTTGTTTGTTTGTTTCCATTTGGCACTTAGCCACCATGCATTGTAATGTGGTTTTATGGGGCGGATGCACTTGTGGCTTTGCGTGTCATTGTGTTACATTTTTTCATATAGAATTTCAATCAATTCTGCCTTTCTGTGCCCCATTTCACTACTATGTTCTTTTTCTCTAATGATTCAGGCTCTGTGTCTTTCAAAGATTCACCTGAGAGCATGTTGTTGTTGTTTTTGTTGTCGAACTGTCCTTGACTTAGCCTTTGATTTATGGCAACCCATGCACATTAGAATTAAATAACATTCAGTCCTGTACTTGCTTTATGATTAATTGCAAATCAGATTGCTGTGATCCATGCAGTTTTCATTAGCTGTATTTTGGAAGTAGATCACCAAGCCTTCATTCCTAGCCCACCTTTGTCTGGAAGCTTTCCTGAAACTTATTCATCGTCATGCTGTTTTGTTGTGTGTCACCAAGTTGGTTGTGACTCTTGGTGACCTTATATATGGTTTCCAAGGAACAGTTGGTGGGTTTGAAAGCCAACCTTGTGGTTGGTTGTTAAGTGCTTATCCTACAGAAATACATCATCATACAAACTTCCACAGATAGACTCATGATGGACTACATTGATTGAAAATCAAATCCAGGTTTCCCACATTGTAGGAAAAAAATTCTAGCATTGAATCATCACTGTTCCTCTCCCCTCTCTCCCCACCCCCTCCAGAACATATGCTCCCTCGTCTATAAATGCAGCTCTCTCTGTCTTCGTGGTATGCCTAGATTCACAGCCTGTTTTGTCTTTACTCACTCTTGCTTCCAGGAATATATTAACATGTCTTTTCTTTGAAAAATCCACCTTCTGTTCTTTGTTATTACTGTAGATCTGTTACTTTTTTTTTTTTTTTTTTTTAGTTTTTATTGTGAATTGAATGATAGTTTATATGGAATAACATCGGTTTTATACTTACCATTTTTTTTCAGTGATTACAGTCTTCTGTGTGAAGACTGTTGCTTTTAAAGAAATTTCTTGCCTATCACTTAATAGTTATCGATAGGGTACCAGGAAGTAGAGCATATAAAATATAATAGCCTGGTGTATAATTTTTAAAGATATTTTTAACACCCTTAACTTAAATTGTATCATTTTCTCATAGCTATAATAAGAAGCATAGTCCCATCCCTGTAATTATGAAAGGACTTCCATATTGAAAATACACAATAACTAATAATCCATTACAATGTTTGCTATATCATGTGTATAGATAGAAGAATTTAACTCCTGCACTAAATTAAAGCAGCACTCAAGAACAAACCCATGTCATACTATTTGCAGTAGGAACCCCCAAGACATTGTATATAATTAAATAGAATACTCATAATCATACCATAACAGTTGCAGTTCAATTGATTGCTCCATAAGTTACTAATGGCTGGCTATTTAGAAGTAGAATGCTATGCATTTCTTCTGAAGTATCTCTGAATGGACTCAAATCTTAGGTTTTTGTAGTTAGCAGCAGAGCACATTAACTAATTGTAACATCCAGCGAGTTGGTATACAAAGTAAAAGCAACCCAGACTTTCAGGACAAGGATGTGTGGTTCAAAGAACACAGAACTTAATATAAATCATGGAGCAACCACTAAGCTGAGCCAAATAGTAGCAAGCTATTTAATTTATCAGAAGATTAATATTATTTTCTCAAAGATAATGAATTAGGACCTACAATTATGTTGAAAATATTAAATGAGTTTCCACTAAATCGTTTAGTGTATTCCTTTGCATCTAACATATGGACAAAAGTTTTTTTGGTCTTTTGTATTTTCTACCCTGCCTTGTTCTGTCCTTCTACTTCTTTATAGTAATGCCTGCTACAAAAACACAATTCTTCTTAGAGTTCACAGCAAGAAATCAATTTTATATGCCCTTCCAGTCCATGCCCTTTCCCCTATTATAAAGTCTTGTCCTCTGGCATTTATTTATGAAGACTTGTAAGTAGGTGTTATTACAGAGGCCAAGGTGAGAAGCTGTGTCTCAAAATTAGGTACCATGTAAATAATGTTATTTTGTCGAATGAGTCACACTTTTGGATAATGCATTGATTAAACTGTCAAAAATCAATTCAGATGTTAAATAGCATTTATGATAATTTTAGATGACCTTTAGTTTTTGGAAAACATATTTAACAATTATTCTTCTACCAACTTGTTAATGTCTACTGAATTGTACCCTTTTACAATATGCATTATCCTTGAAAGGTGTTGCATAAAACCAATTATTCCTTTTGCATTGGAAGAGTCTTTCAATCACAGTTGGGAGCTCCACATAGCCATCAGACTCCTTCCACAACCCTAATGACAGGGATTTTTTTCAAATATTTACATTTATTATTTCTCATATTTATGCCAACCATCTAGATGTGATTTCTCATTCTTCCTATGAAGTTATAGGTAGGAAATCAAAGTTTTATCACCTTTGGGCTTGGGGCATTCACTGAGATAACAATGGTAAAACCAGTGCACTCTCCAGGAAATGGTCAGCCTGACTGATAGGAAGTTGTTTATGAGCTAGTATTTACTACTGAGAGGTCTATGTCTGCACAGGAGGTTGTGCAGTTATATTTATTTTACAGTTCAACTCTAAAGTGTCATTATCCACATCTGACATGTTACATATGAACAATAGGTCTTACAAGAGTACATTGACATATCCTTGTATTCAAATACATACAATACAATGATGTCTGTTATACAACTATTTTTAATACCATGGGTCAAAAGAGGGTATCTTGGTACAGCAGGAAAAGGTAGATTTTGATTAAGAATATGACTCTAAATGACAAGCAGAGGCACAGAGAGATAAACATTCCTGCTGTTGTTGTTGTTGCTAGATGCTGTCAATTGGTTCCAGCACACAAGGACCTTGTACACAGCAGAATGAAACCCTGCCTGGTCATTTGCAAAGCTCACAATTGTCATGTCTGAGCCCATTGCTGCTACCATTGTGCCAGTCTATATCATTGGA
>NW_006408607.1:10316249-10319265 GCF_000296735.1 Chrysochloris asiatica | reverse complement strand
TTGACTTTATTTCCTTGGTCTTCCTATTGTTGATTTCTAATTTGATAGCATTGTGGTCTGAGAAGATGCTTTGTAGTATTTTGATATTTATAAATTTATGAAGCTTTGTTTTGTGGCCTAACACATGGTCTATTCTGGAGAATGGTCCATGTGCACTGTAAAAGAATGTGTATTTTTTTTTTTTAACCATACTTTAGTTTATTGGCATTGTCAGGGTAATATCAAGAAAAGCATGCCCCCATCCACCCCACAATAGCGAGCTCATTTTCAACAAACACATGCCCACACCTCTTTACCTTGGAGATGGGGCATTTCAAGCTTCAGTCAGGTTAGATTGGATGTGTGCATTTATTGCAATAAATTGTCCTCGCAGTGCTGCTTTTGCCTTATTACAATAAATTGTCCTCTCAGCACTTCTTTCGTCATGTCCCAAAGATTATTCCTTCTTCACTTTCACAATTTTTACACTGTGACGAGACGTTGTCTCAGCGTTTGCTTTGAATTCAGTCTTCAGTGCATCCCTAACTGCTTTGGCACAAATCTGGGAGTACAGGCTGTAGATGAGGCCGGCCTGTTGCCAGTATATCACCATGATGTCACCATGAGGAAGTGCGTAGGCCCAAATAGCAAGGATTCCATCACCCCAGTGGTAGTGATGAGTGGTGTCCGCTCGCTCAGGCACCCCCTCTAGTCACCAGAATGGAGGTGAGCAAGCAGTGCGGGGGGCAATGAACAGATATCAAAACAAAAAGATAATTAGAACACAGCAAAACCAACAAAATGTATTGTCCACCTTTGCTCTGAGGTTCCTATGGCATTATTCTGTGGTAGGTCTGTTCTCCCCCATTTGGGCTTGCTGCTTGATTTCGCCCAAGTTATCAGCTCTGGACTACTGAGCCCAGCAGATTAAAATATACATGATTTCTTATTTCTGCTACAAGTTCCACTAGCTATAAACCTTCAAACTTTTAAAATATTCCTAGATATGTGGTTCAGAGTTTTGGAGCTCTGCCCTTAACTCATTTCACCTAGTATTCTGTGGTATTTTGCATAGAAATTGAGAAAGTATGATCAAAGATTGCATCCCTAGTACCCACCTTTGCTGATTTTAATCCATTCAGTGTCCCCTTATTCTGTTCTAAAAGCTGCTTCTTGGCCTATATACAGGTTCCTCGTGAACACAATTAAGTGTTTCAGAATACTCATTCTCCTCACGGTTTTCCATAGCTTATCATGATCCACACAATGCTTATTTTCAAACAGAACAAAGAGATACCAAATATTTTTAAATTAGCAAAGGCATGTGTCAGGACTATTTTTTTTTTTTTCACCGTACTTATTCAATCCTAATGCTGAGCAAATAATTAGAGATAGTGGACTATATGAAGAAAAATGTGGCATTGGGCTTAGATGAAATCTTAACAACAACCTGCAATATGCAGATGACACCATCTTATTTGCTGAAAATGCAAATGCCTTGTAGTACTTATTGTTGAAAATCAATGTTTTCCGGCTTTCCTTTTGACCCCCCCCCTTCTTAAGGAAAAACCAACCAACCAACAAAATCTCTCCCCACTGGGCCAATAAATAATACTAAGATCAACAGAGAAAAGTTTGAAGGATCAGTGTTTTGGAATGACATCATATGTGGAAAAATAGAGAGTAAACAATACAGAAGAAAGTCAACAATGAGATGGATTGAAACAATGTATTCAAAAAAGGGCACAAACCTGGCACAGGTTGTGAGAATAGCATAAGATTGGACAGTGTTATTGCTATATATATGGAGTCAGAACTGATTTAATGGCCCATTACAACAACACAAATAACACACATAAGAAACCATATGGATGATGTTACAACAGAACCAATAGAAATAAAACAGATAATAGCAGAATATTATAAAGAGTTATATTCCAATAAATTTGAAAACCTAGAGGAGATGGATACATTTTCAGAAAAACATGACCTACCTAAACTTACACCAAGTGAAGTAGAATACTTGAACAGACCTACAACAAAGGAAGAAACTGACCATGTCATCGAAAACTCCCAACCAAAAAAGTCCAGGTCCAGATGTTTTCACTGGTGAGTTTTACCAAACATTCAGGGAAAAGCTGTCTCCAATTCTACTCAAATAATTCCAGAATATAGAAGAGGATGGAAAACTCCTTAATAAATATTATGGAGCAAGCATAACCCTTATACCAAAACTAGAGAATGACATCATTAAGAAATCAAAATATAGACCAATATCCGTCATGAACATAGATGAAAAATTCTCAACAAAATCCTTGCCAACAGAATTTTTACAACACATCAAAAAAATAATACATAATGACCAAGAGGGATGCATATCAGAGATGCAAGAATGGTTCAACATTAGAAAAACAATCCAAGTAATCCACCATGTAAATGAGAAAAAGAAAAAGATCCATATGATCATATCGATTGATGCAAAAATTAACTTTGACAAAATCCAACATCCATTCATGATAAAGGCACTCAACAAAATAGGAATTGAAGGTAACTTCCTCAACATAATTAAGAGCATATATACAAAACCAATACCTAACATCACTCTCAATGGGGAGAAAGTGAAAGTCTCCCCCTTGTGAACAGGTACCAGACAAGGATACCCTTTATCACCATTCCTATTCAATATTGTTTTAGATGTCTTAGCCAGAGATATAAGGTAAAATAGGTAAATTAAAGGCATCCAAATTAACAAACAGGAAGCAAAACACTCTATTTGCAGATGATATGATCCTATACGTAGAAAACCCCAAAGACTCAGTAAAAAAGCTACTAGCCCTCATTGGAAGATTCAGCAAAGTGACAGGATATAAGGTCAACATACAAAAATCAGTTGGATTCCTCTATACCAAAAAAGACAGCATTGAAAAGGACATTAGGAAAGCTATGTAGTTTACAATAGCCACCCAAAGGATGAAATATCTAGAAATAAATGTAACCAGAGAAACAAAGGATTTATACAAAGATATACTACAAAACA
>NW_006408607.1:10306401-10314694 GCF_000296735.1 Chrysochloris asiatica | reverse complement strand
CCATAAGTAATTAGAGAGATGTGAATCCAAAACAATCATCTCACACCAGCAATAACAGTAAAGCTAAAAAATGCAAAAGACAATAAATGCTGATGAGGATGTGGAGAGACTAGGACCCTCCTACATTGCTGGTGGGAATGTAAAATGGTCCAACCACTATTGAAAAGAGTATGATGCTTCCTCAGAAAGTTGGAAATAAAAATACCATATGATCCAGCAATTCCTCTACTCCATATATATCCACAAGAAATATGAGCCATAACACGAGTAGATATAAGCACACCAATGTTCATAGCAGCAGTATTCACAACAGCAAAAGATGGAGACAGCCTACGTGCCCATCAATGGAAGAATGGATAAACAAACTGTGGTACATACACACAATGGAATATTATGCTACCTTGTAGCATAACAATGAAGCTGTAAACTACCACCTGACATGCATGCACCTTGAGGATATATAATGCTGAGTGAAATTAGTCAGTCACAAAAGGGCAAATATTTCATAAGACCATTATTGTAAAAGATACCCATACTAAAATTAAAAACTAAAAAATAATTTGTTGGTTACTGGTGAGGGTGAGAAGGGGGGGTTTGGAGATGGTGGAGGGAAGTCATGATAGAGCACAAGTAAAGGGAAGACACATCATAGTTCAGGTGATGGTGAGGGCAATACATAAGAAGGGGGAGGAATGGAAGAACAAGGTAGATAGGGGAACACTGAGACAGGTTTGCATAGGCTAAATGGGACAAAGGTAAATAGTGATGCATGCTCAACCTTGGAACAACAGGGCTCTGTGTTACAGAGATTGAAGCATAGATGAGGGGAAACAATATCAAGATGCTTGACTGTCTTATGAATATTTTTTTCCCTTGAGTACTATTGAAAAATAGACACTTGAATTGGATAGAAAGGAATGTCAGGAAACATGACTACAGAAAGTTTGTTAGTCCATCTGCAGCCTATAACTGATTGGTATACCTAAAAGGGGTTCTACAACTTGCCCAGTGAAATAGGCCTCTCGTGGAGCCTTTGCAGTTTATCGGATCTCAGGTGGAATCCTGAACCCCATCCAGAGCCTTCTGAGGTGAGACATTGCACTAGAAAGAACAAACAGACCATGCTGGAACAGCTAGAGAGACAGAGGTACATCTTCAAAGAAAGATCAGCAGGAAAAACACAAAACAAAAATTTCAATATGACTGGCTACTACAAGAATATGTTAGTTGTTTATGGGGAAGCCATCAAGGCAAACAATCATGTTCCTTAAGGACAAAAACCCCTCTAGACTGGAACTGAAAGGGAACACATGAGCAGTCACGTAAGCTTGCTGGCTACCACATTGGTCTACTGGTGAGTGAAAGAGGAGGAAAGGTAGCAATAACGAAATGGGCTGAATTCAATCATGTTTCATAGACTCACATTGACCCGGAGATGAGAGAGAGAAGAGGAAGGGCTGGTTGGTCCAAAGTGTTGTAAGACCTTGCAACACCTGAACCCATGGATAAGGACATAGCCACAGAGGACTAGAGCTGAGATTGAAGCATCCAGCTGATATGAAGTGCGGGGATATGCACAAGAACACCCAAACTTGCAGATAGTACCCATTTGACCTCGCCTCTCAATAATCAGAACTTGGCTAGAAGATGATAAAAACAAACAAACAAACAAACAAAACTGGTGTGATAAAGGAAACGAGGGTTGATTGTTACAATTTGATGAACCTGGCCTCTACTCATGGATGCAGTCACTCAAAATACCAAGAGAGAGGGAAGAAGACTTCACATCAAGTATCAATGTCATCCCCACTGTATACAAGATAGATAGGGACAGGCAACTTAGACATTGGCTACCTAAAATGAGGGGATAATAAAAGACACAAAGTAACTGGCTTAAAGTTTTTAAGAGGGGATTTAGTTTAAGAGTGTCCTGGGGAAGGTAGAGTCCCAACTGAATAGTTTCCATTTGCCTTGACGTGTCTGGTGAAAAGAGATGAGGATAGGATTCTTATTATTCAATAGTGAGTACTTGTTATCATAATTAATTGCAACTGTGACAATTGTAAAAGTACATGTTTTGTAACAAAAATGGTGGACTAGTAAATCGTACAGTCCAGAAGCAGAGGACCCTGGGACCATCAAAAGAGAAGAACACAAGCAGAATGGAGAACCTTATCCAGAGGAGCAGTGACACCAGAGATAGAGGCAGAGATGGGAACACAGAGAGAGGGAGCAGCTGAGGTCTCTAGATTCATGGAAAGAGAGAGACTGAGAACTGTGGGTCAGGAGGCAGACTTGCATAATGTGCCTTTTGGTGGTGTAAATTCTTATACTTGCCTGAGTGTTGTTGTTTTTTTTTTTAAAAAAAAAGCTAAAATGAACAGAGAGAAATACTGTTAACAGACGGTACATGGAGGGTATTATAATCATTGTAATGAAACAAAGTACATCATTTGTTGGATGTAAATCTGATGATCTGCCCTGTAAACTTTCACTCAATTCACAATAAAAACTTTAAAATAATAAATACATAAATACTGATATTTAGGTAGCCCTGGTTGATCTGTGGTTAAGTATCGGGGTGTTAACAGCAAGGTTGTTGGTTCAAACTGACCAACTGCTCGTTAGGAGAAATATGAGGCTATTTGCTCCTGCAAATTATGAGATTTATAGTCTCAGAAACCCAAAAGCTCAGTTTTACTCTGTCCTATAAGGCTGTTATGAGTCCGAATTAACTTGAAGAAAGTGGGTATACTTGTACTGATAATCAGGCTAAGGCAATAAAAAGTCAAAGTGATATGTGATGAAAGACACAGAGCACTGAGCCAGAATGGTTTAGAGCTCAGATAGTCTGATAGGTTGTTAACTTATATGGCAGAGTATGTTTTAGAAAAATTACTGAAAATTGAAAAATGAACGTGGATGTTATTGATTTCTAGACATTTATCTTTGAGGTACTTTCTCATTCATAAACACAACAATAACTGTGACTTTTTCTTTAAAAGAAAGTAATTATTAATTATATTCTTTGTTTTCTTAATTAAACACATTTTCAAGTTCAGGTTATGTCAGGAGATCTGGTTGCAGCTAAATTTCTTCCATCATTGAATACAAAATCTAAACCATCTGCATTGTTTTTTATCCAAATTTGTTCCTTTAACCACCTATACCAAAAATTTCTGAAGATGTACTTGACGCTAAGCATATTTATAAACAAACAGGTCAAATTTTTCAACAACACTACCCTAGCTTTTTATTCTGTACTAAGAATGCATAATTGTCAGTATCATTTTAAAATGATAAAAATTATAGGGCAATGAAACATTCACTAATTCATTAGTTTACTTGACCATGCCCTAAGAATTCTCACAGAGGTAACATCAAAGATACATAAGACTTTGCCTTTGCTCCCAAATTTCTTTTACTCTCCTGATTTTTATCTTAAACCAATAAATAAAAAGAAATTTCTTGGCATATTACAAAATGCACAGAACTGTTATTTGGCATTTTTAGAGTTCTGATACTATAGTTAAAAGTTTTTCTGTAGGTCTAGTTCTCAAAAGTGTTTTATAATTAGTTTATTCTCTGTGGAGGTGGATATAAATGATAGAGTTTCATATACAAAGTATTTTCAATATGTAATTCCTCCAAAGTCTTCTGAAGCAATGTCTATCAAATCAAATACTTGATGCACTTTGAACACTTAGTTCCACAAAAAGGATGACACTTTTTCATTAGTTTAAGATTTATATGCTAAAGTATCTGTCAAAATAATAATACAATCTGACAGTGCCGATCATATGGGTTTTCTACATGGCAGAAATAATGTGTTCTTTGGAAGGTATAAATGACAATTTGTTCAAATCAGACATTTAAACTATTTAGACAAGCATAGGTGCTCTAGAACTTTATATTTCACCATTTCAGAATCAGTTATTATATAATATTGTTGTCATGTCCTCCATACTGATGAATATTTTGTATATAAGAATGAATGTAAGTTATTATTATTTCATCATATACTGTTTTGCTTATTAACATTTTCAGAAAAGGTTAGATGACAATCAGCTCAAATGCACATATAAAACAGAGAGTTATTTTTAGGTACAAATTCCGACATATTTATTCTGTATCATTACAAAGTTTTTTTGGTCTGTTTACTTTCACAAGCTGTTGTTCAGTGCCATTTAGTTGGTTCCAAATCTTTTATAGGGGTTCTGAGCAGTGCCTGTTGGGTTTGACAACTAATCTTATAACTAGCATTCTAGTGATTATCCTACAGGGCCACAGCAGGACTTCCTAATCTATAGTCTTGCGAAATTCTTAATCTTTCTACGCTAGAATATTGAAAAATATACACATGAACAAACTTCCAAATACACAGGAAAAAAATGCCTTCTCTGAAACATATGTTGTTGTTGGTGGGATGCTGTATTTGTTGTTGTTGTAAAGTGTCATTGAGTCGATTCCAACCAATAGTGTCCCAAGGAGCAACTGGTGAGCTTGAACCACAGACCTTGCAGTTCAAATGGCTTTGCAGTCTGATGCATTAACTCACAGCGCCACACCAGGACTCCGGTTTGCTGTAGAGATGGTCCCAAATCAGCAACCCAGTATAAATTTTCTGAAGCTGTGAATCTTACAGGACCAGAAAGCTTTATCTTCTCCCATGAAGTGACTGGTGGACTAAACTGCTGAATTTGGGGTTTGTAGTTCAACTTATAACCCACTATGCTACCAGGGTTCCTTTCAGAAACCTGTACATGGCATTAATGTACCACAGCTGCTATCTGTCTGCATTGTACCAAAACCCCCTATTCATGAAAGTGCACTCCATCTAGACTGCAACATTTCTTGAGTGGAATGTCAAGTTTTGCTCATCTTTGCCACTCTAGTGTTACATGTGGGATACTAGGTACTTAGTAAATGTCAGGCAGACAGAACTGAAAAGGGAAGTGAAATCATTTTACTGTATCAGTATTATAAGTAAATTATACAGATGTTGTGTTTTTGTTGTTAGTTGCTATCCATTCAATTCCTACTCATGACAACCCCACATGTTTATAGAGTTGAAATGCTTCATAGGGTTCTAGTAACTGAAATCTTCATGGAAGTAGGTTGCCAGGCCTTTATTCTTCCAGTGCTGGGTGGGACCAAAGTACCATCCTTTAAGGGGTAGATACAGATATTTAGATGTAGTAAAATCTTAATCACATGTAGTTGAGTGTCTACTCTAAGGTGAAATATATATATGTGTGTGTGTGTGTGTATATGTATATATACATATACATATATATACGGAGCTCTGGTAGCGTAGTGGTTACGAATCGGGCTGCGAGCCACAAGGTCAGCAGTTCGAAACTACCAGCGGTTCCGCAGGAGAAAGATGAGGCGGTCTGCTCCCGTAAAGATTTACAGCCTCGGAAACCCTGTGTAGGGTCGCTATGAGTCGGAACCGACTCCACGGCACATCACAGCAACACAACAACAAATATATATATATATATATACATATGTTTTAGTGATGTTACAAAATGCTATAGCTTCACATTATACTTATCTTTGATTAATCCTTGTTTTACTGAGCACTTAACCATTTCAGCACCATGGCTCCTTTTTATTAGCATACAGGCTTTAAAGGAGATGAAATGAACCTTACAAAGTCCTGAAAAATCAGCCTTATTTAAAGTGTACATTTAAAATCATATTATATTGTCATTCAATGCATGACTATCACAAACTGCTTTCTTAATATATACATATATATATATATATAATGGCCAAAGCAAAAGAAGAAAGAAAAATTGAAATCTAAGTTTCCTTTAAATCTACACTCTTATCTATTCCAACTAACTGAATATTTAGCTTGAAACAACGAGGGGAAAAAAGTAGACTCTTAGGACACTATTTAATACTTACAGCAAATAATTTATCTTGATAGAATTAATACTGCTTGTAAAGTACCTTAAATATTCTCAAAAAGTAGCTTATATTGTGGGAGTTTAGTTTCTTAAGACTTAATTTTTCTATGCATGAAATGCTTATTTTAGTTTCTTTACCCAAAGAGACCTTTAGAACAGTCATCATTTTTTATTCTCTAAGCTATATTCTGGTGTCAAATTGTATTTTACAGGAATATTTCAGAAAAGTTTCACCCTTAGGGAAAGAATCTCATCCCATCGCCAACATAAGAAGGATTAATCAAAGATAAGTATAATGTGAAGCTATAGCATTTTGTAACATCACTAAAACATCATTGCATAAACAGTGCCAAGAACTTTCAGTAATAAAAAGAGAGCTCTCCTATTAAAGTTCGCATTACAAATTAAAATTCCCTTCATATCAAAGACTCTAAAAAAGTTGTTTGGGGAGTACATAATTAAACTTCTTTCTCAAAACCATGCAATATACGTGGAAGGAAGACTGTATATACATCCTCATTTTTTTTAGATTGATGTGTCTTCTATGGTTCAGTTTTTCTGTTCTATCATTTGCCTTATATGACACATAAGCACCAAATACTATTAGTATGCCACTGTTGTGTATTATTTCCTCCAGTCTAATTCATGGCAAACCCCATAGAACATAGTGGAACTGCCACATAGGGTTTCCTAGTCTGTAATCTTAACACTAACAGATTCTCAGGTCTTTTACCCACAGAAACACTGAATGGATTCAAACTGCAGACATTCTAATTAGAAGCTGAGCACTTAACCATTTCACCACCAGGGATCTTTTTCATTATCATACAAACTTTAAAGGAGATGAAATGAGCCTTACAAAGTCCTTTAAATCAGCCTTATTTAAAGTTTACTTTTAAAACCATATTATATTGCCATTCAATGCGTGAATATCACAAAATGCTTTCTGAATTCATCACGTGACCAAACATATATTAAATATGTAGAGAAAATTCAAACTCTTTACATGTTTTTGGCTAAAAGCATAAGAAAGGAATGTGTGATTTGTAGCTTTTGGGATCTGATCACAAAGCTGATATGGTGTACATGTAAGTCTGAAAATATGGAATGGTAAGCAGCAATCCTGCATAACTCCTCCTTACTTCTCCTTGATTAGTCAATTCATGGAAACAATAATTGTAAAACTACTATAACACTATTAAAAATGTATAACTGGGAAGAAAAACAGAGTGTGAAACCCTACCCAGAGAAACAATGATGCCAGAGATGTAGGCAGAGACGATGACGTGGAGAGATGGAGCAGCTGGGGACTCTTGACCCAGAGAGGGAGAGGGGCTGTGTGCTGACAACTGAGGGGGAGGCTTGCAAGGTATACCATTTGGTTGTTTGATGATGCATGGAGGGGATTATAATCATGGCAGTGAAACTATATACGATAGAATGAATGAAAAGCTAATGTTCTCCCATGTAAACTATCACATAATTCACAATAAAACATTAAAAAAATGTATAACTGTAAAATAATGTGAGAACAGTTTTAGTCAGAATGTTCTAGTTAATACTGTAAAATGTGTTGCTGTTGTTGTTAGGTGCCAATGAATGGCTTCCTACTCATAGCAACCTTTCAGACTCATAGCAACGTTATGCAGAATAGAATAAAAATCACTGCCTGGTTTCAAACCATCATCACAATCTTCGAGCCCTTGTATACTGCCACAGTGTCTATACGTCTTGTTGTGCATCTGTATTCTCCAGGAACTGGACCATCCTAATAATATGCCAGAAGTATAAGAGAACCAGTCTTGCCATGCTGGTTTTCAAGGAGCATTCTGATCGTACTTGGTCCAACACAGATCTGGTCCTGGTGTGGTGCTCTGGTCTTTGATCTTCATTATACGTATTTTAAGCCCTCTTTGTTTTCAGAAAGCAAGGTTTTATTATCTGTTGGACTGCAAAGTAGTTTTATATCTCTAGGTTGGCAGTTCAAGCTCTCCAGCTGGTCCTCCGAAGGCCTATACAGGGTCACTATGGGTCAGAACAAACTTGATGGCAATTAACAACGCAAGTTTGCTTTGAATGGCAAGGTTGGAGGTTCAAAATCACCAGCCACTCCTGGGAAACCTGATGTAGGATTGCTATGGGTAGGCACCAACTCAATGCCATTTAACAACAACAACAACAAATTAAGAGACCCAGTCTCGCCATGCTGGATTCCAAGGGGCATTCTGACTCTACTTTCAACACAGATTTGTTTATTCTACTAGTAGCCCATGTTGTTGTTGTTGTTGTTAAGTGCCATCAAGTCAGTACCAACCCATAGCAACCTTATGCACAGCAGAATGAAACACTGCCAGATCCTGGGCCAACCTCAC
>NW_006408607.1:10304411-10305552 GCF_000296735.1 Chrysochloris asiatica | reverse complement strand
TTTTTCTTCATAGAACTAAGCTTCTTGGATTATTTTCTCAGCATACTTGTTGAATAAGCATGGTGAAAGAATATAACCTTGTCTCACATATTTTTTAAAATTTTAAAACATTCAGTGTTCCCATGTTCTGTTCAAATCACTGCTTCTTGGTCAAGGTACAGATTGCTCATGAGGACAATTAAGTCTCCAGAATACTCAAACTTCACAATGTTGTCCATTGTTTGTCATGATCCACACAATCAAAAGCCTTTGCACAGTCAATAAAGCATAAGTAAACCTTTTTCTGATATTTTCTGCTTTCAGCTAAGATTCATCGGTCATCAGCAATGATATCCCTCTTTCCACAGCCTCTTCTGAATCCAACTTGAACCTCTAGAAGTTCCCTGTCAGTGAATGATTGTAGTCATTTCTGTATTGCCTTTAGCAAAACTTTACATGCATGGGATATCAAAGATATTTTCCAATGATTTCTGCATTCTGTTGGGTCACCTATCTTTGGAATGGGCACAAATTTGGATCTCTTCCAATCAGTCAGCCAGATAGTTGTCTTCCAACTTTCTTGGCAGAGATGAGTGAGTGACTCCTGTGCTGCCTCACTCTCTTGAAATATTTCAATTTTTATTCCATCAATTCCTTTTGCCTTGCTCTTTGACAATTCCTTCAATGCACCTTGGACTTCCTCCTTTGGGATCATTGGCTCTCGACCATATGCTACCTCTTGAAATGGTTGAACATTAACCATTTCCTTTCGGTACAGTGATTCTGTGAATTCCTTTCATCTTGTCTTGATGCTTTCTACATCATTCCATAATTTTCCCACTGAATCTTTCAATAATGAAAGTCCAGGCTTGAATTATTTCTTCAGTACCCGCAGCTTGAGAAATGTTGAACATGTTCTTCCTTTTTGGTTTCCTAATTCCAGATCTTTGCACATTTTGTTGTAATATTTGGTTTTATCTTTCTAGCCGATCTTTGAAATTTTCTGTTCAGCTTGTGGATATCCTTATTTCTACCATTTTCTTTAACCTCTTTACACTGGAGAGCAATTTTCAGTGTGTCTTCTGACATACATTTTGATTTTTTTTCCTTCTTTCTTGTCTTCCCAATGACTTTTTTTTTTTTTGAATTTTTATTTAATGTT
>NW_006408607.1:10294722-10303364 GCF_000296735.1 Chrysochloris asiatica | reverse complement strand
TCTTGGAAGGGGGTTTGCACTGAGGGGACCCAACCACTTGCCTTGATGTTTCCTGGTAAAGCAACTTGTTTTTTCTTGTAGGAACAGTCCGGCTGCCTCTATTGCTTTGTATTTTTTCTGTAGGTCTTTCTTTCAAGAAGTATCTCGTGTTCTTCTAGCCGCTCCAGGCTGCTATGCTCGTCCTTTCAAGTGGACATTCCCCATCTCTGGAGATCTGAATGTGGTTCAGGCTTCTACCTATAGTCTTGTGTATTGCAGAGGCTCCTCAGGAAACCTTCACCCGGCACGTTGTAGCCCCATTTTAGGTATTCCAATCAGTTATAGGCAGAAGATAGACTTGCAAGCTTTCTATGGTGATATTTCTGGCTATTCCTTTCTCTCCCCCTCCAGTGTCTATTTTATGATATAATGCAAGGAAAACCAATATTCAAAAGACAGCCAAACATCTTAATATTATTCCCAACTTTTCTCCATTCCAACCATGTCTCAATCTTTGTATCCCAGAGCCCTGTAGTTCCAAGGTTGTACATACATCATTCTTTACTTCTGTCCCACTTAGCCCATTTGAACATGCCTAATTGTTCTCCCATCTGCTTTGTTCTTCCATTCCCCTCTCCTTTCTTGTATATTGCCCCCCTCTCCAGCACCCAAACTTTCCTGTGTCTAATCCCTGTCCTGTGCTCCACCTTCCCCTTCCTCCCCTCACCCACCCCCAACATCCCAGCAATCAACAAAGAATTCCCCCGAATCCCCTTTAGTATGGGTTATTTTTCTTAGTCTTTTACAGTAATGGTGCTATGCAGTATTTCTCTTTTTGTGACTGACTAATTTCACTCAACATAATGTCCTCAAGGTTCATCCATGTTTTGCGGTGGCTTGCAGCTTCCTTGCTGTTCTTCAAGGTAGCATAATATTCCATTGTGTGTATGTACCACAGTTAGTTTATCCATTCTTCGGTTGATGGGCACTTTGGCTGTCTCCATCTTTTTGCTATTGTAAACTCAATGACTTTTTGCTTTCTTCCTGTATGATGTTCTTGATGTCATCCCACAACTCTTCTGGTCTTCGGTCTTTAGTTTAATGTGTTTAATCTGTTCTTCGGATGATCTTTAAATTCAGGTGGTATATATTCAAGGTTATATTTTGCCTGTCTTGGATTTGTTTTCATTTTCTTCAGCTTCAGTTTGAATTTGCATATGAGTAATTGATGGTTTGTTACACAGTCTGCCCCTGGTCTTGTTTTGACTGTATATATGGAAGTTTCCCATAGTCTCTTTCTGCAGGTGTAGTCAATTTGATTTGTATGTATTCCGTCTGGTGAGATCCATGTGTATAGTCATCTGTTATGCTGTCTAAATAAGGTATTTAAAATAAACAAATCATTGGTATTGCAGAATTCTATCATGCGTTCTCCAGCATCATTTCTATCACCAAGGCCATATTTTCCAACTACTGATCCTTCCTCTTTGCTCCCAACCTTTGCATTCCAATCATCAGTAATCATCAATGCATCTTGATTACATGTTTGATCAATTTCAGATTGAACAAATTGATAGAAATCTTCCATTTCATCCTCACTGGCTTTAGTGGTTGGTGCATGAATTTGAATAATAGTAGTATTAACTGGCTTCCCTGTAGGTGCATGGATAGTATCCTATCACAGACAGTTTTGTACCTCATGACTGATCTGGATTTGTTCTTTTTGATGATGAATGCAACACCATTCCTCTTCAATCTGTCATTCCCAGCATAGTAAACCATTTGGTTGTCAGAGTCAAAATGGCCAATACCGGTCTGTTTCAGCTCACTAATGCCTAAGATATTGATGTTTATGTATTCCATTTCATTTTTGACAATTTCCAATTTTCCCAGATTCATATTTCATATATTCCATGTTCCAATTTTCAATGGATGTTTACAGCTTTTTCTCTTCATTTTTAGTTGTGCCCTATCAGCCCATAGTACTTTTAATATTCTTCTCCAACAACATAGCTCAAATGCATCAATTCTTCTATGTTCTTCTCTTTTTAATTGTCCAATTTTCATATGCATATGAGGGTATTTGAAATACTATGACTTTAGTCTGGTGCATTTAGTCCTCAAATTGGCATCTTTGCTATTGAACTCTTAAAAGGTCTTGTGCAGCAGGTATCCCTAATGCAATACATGATTTAATATCTTAACTGCTGCTTCCAAGAGTGCTGATCATGGGGCTAAGCAAAATGAAGTCTTTGACAACTAAAGTATTTTCTGTACTTATCATGATTGCTCCAGTGGTAAGGAATTTGCTTTCTTTAAATTGAGGTACAAATCATAGCAAAGGCTATGGTATTTGATCTTAATCAGTATGTATTTTCTTTTTTTAACCTGAACAATCCTGTTACAATGAAAATCTAAGAACAGTTATTCCCACAGCACAGGGTGCTCTATGTCCCACATGACAGGGTTAGGATCATGTAATCAATTTACCAATCTGATTGTTGTGCCAACCCGCCCCCACCCATTCCCACGTGCTCTATACTTGGCTTTAAGGAAACAAGGCTTTTTCATCTACATATTACATGTTTTTAATGAGTCTCCTTCAACCCCGATAGCACATTCTTCTTCAGACAATCCAGTTTCTCAGATTATTTACTCAGTGTACAGATTGGATATGTGTGGTGAAAGATACAAACCTGGAGCAAAACATTCCTGATTTTAAAGCATTCATTATCCCATTGTTCTCTTTGAATGACTGCCTCTTGGTCTATTTACAGAATCATCATAAGCACCTTGAAGTGTTCCAGAATACTCACCGTTTGCAATGCTATCCACAACTAATCATGATACACACTCAAAAGCCTTTGCCAAGTTAATAAAGCACAGGTAAGCATCATGTGGTGTACTTTGCTTTTTACCAGGGTCCATTTGATGTCAGCAAAGCTATTTCTTGTTCTACATCCTCGTCTGAAGCCAGCTGGAACCACTGTTGGTTCACTGTCAATGCACTCCTGCAGCTATTTTTTAATTATCGTTATCAAGATTTTATTTTCTTGTTATATTAATAATATTCTCTGATGATTTCTGCATTCTGTTGGACCACTTCTCTTTGGAACAGCACATATGTGAATCTCTTCTAATCAGTTGACCAAGTAGTTCTCTTCCAAAGAACTTGGCATATTTGAATGAGGGCTGTCAGCGTTGTCTCTGATTGTAGAAAGACTACATTTGTAGTCCATCAATTACCAGAGACTTGTTCTTTACCCAGGAGAGCTTGGACTTCAACTTTCTGTACCATTGGCTTTTTATTATATTCTACCTCTTGAAATAGTTGAACATTGTTCATGTTGATACAGTGACTCTGTATAATCCTTCCATAATCTTTTGATGCTTTTCATATCATTCAATACTCTGCCCAGTATTAAAAGTCCTTCAGTACCGTAAACCGAGACTTGAATTTTCTCCTCAGTTTTTTCAGCTGGAGAAATGATGAGCACATTCTTCACTTTAGTTTTCTACCTCTAGAGTTTTGCACATTTCATTATAATATTTGATTTTGTCTTCTCCAGCTGCCCTTGGAAATCTTCTGTTCAGGTCTTTTACCTCATCTCTTCCATGTGCTTTAACTTCTATACTGCAAGCTTCAAAGTTTCTTCTGACATCCACTCTGGTCATCTCTTTCTTATTTGCCTCATAATGTCCTTTTGCCTTCTTTGTGTATGCTGTTCTTGGTGTCATCCCACAACTCTTCTCTTTTTTTGTCTTTAATGTCTAATGCATCAAATCTGTTCTTGAGATGGTCTCTAAATTTAGTTGGAATGTATTCAAGGTCATATTTTGGCTCAAGTGCACTTGTTTTAATTTTCTTCAGCTTCATCCTGAACTTGCATATGAGAAATTGAAAGTCTGTTCCACAGTTTACCCCAGGCCTTGTTTTGACCCGTGTTGTGGAGTTTTCCCTTTGTCTCTTCCAACAGATGTAGTCAGTTTGATTTCTGTGTTTTCTATCTGGTGAAATTCTTGTTTATAATCATCTTTTTGTTGTTTAGAAAAGGTATTTGCAATGAAGAAGTCTTTGGTCATTTTATCTCCATAATCATTTCTATCACCAAAGTCATATTTTCCAACTACTGTTCCATCCTCTTTGTTGCATTTCAAGCATCAGTGATTAACAACACCAACATTGGCGCTGTAGGTTAATGCGCCAGACTGCAAAGCCATTTGAAATTCAAGGTCGGCGGTTCAAGCTCACCAGCTGCTCCTTGGAAACTCTATATAGGGTTGCTATGGGTCAGAACCAACTCGACAACACCTAACAACAACAACAACAGCAACAAAGATAAAAAACATGCAAACTTTTCTTTATCTAACATGTCCCTTACAGATCAGCAGCATGATCTCTGAACAACTTACTTAGAATTAGGGCAGATAACTTCTTGAAGATTTCTGGGTGCCATACTAGAGGGAAGGGTGAGAGCTTTGTAGACATGTGATTCATAATTTAAAGGCTCTAAGGAGCTTTGGTAGCGTAGTGGTTACGAATCTGGGTGTGAGCCTCAAGGTCAGCAGTTCAAAACTACCAGCTGTTCCGCCGGAGAAAGATGAGGCTTTCTACTCCCATAAAGATTTACAGCCTCAGACACCCTGTACAGGGTCACTATGAGTTGGGACCAATTCCACAGCACATAACAACAACAACAACACTAGAAGTAGCATAAAATATTCCTACTGAATTGACTATTCTTATCAACCAAGATGACAAGACTAAGCAACATGACTTACATTTTCTTTTGAGGAGAATGCACAATTGACTCTGTCTATTTGTCCAGCACGTCTGACTATGTCTCATTATCCAGAGTCATTCTATTGTAAAAGTGTCTGCAAAAATGTCTGGTTCATCCTTGAGATCATGAGTTTCCTGGGAAATTTTGCTATTTTTCCTTCCTCTTAGTACAGGACCTGACATATTGTTGATACTCAATATATTTAATAAGTAAATGGATGGTACTTGGAGTGGTAAGAATCTTTAAATCAGAGGAGTGAACAAGATTTATACAACAATCAATTTAGATTATTGCTTTAAAATAACATTAAACTACAGGTTTTCATAACATCACTTTATTCAGACTAGTTATTGAATCAAAAATTTCTAAATTGGTTTAATTATCATTTTGAAACACTTAAAATATGTTTTACTTATAATTGATATTATAAGTAAAGAAATTATTTTTGCAAATTGGTTATTTTAAGAACCAATGTGCACAAACAATTTTATGACTTGATTCTATAATTCAGTGGCAAAGACCTAATGATAAACATTGTTGTTGGTGTTGTTATGTGCCATGTAGTTGGTTCTGACTCATAGCGAACCTGTACAGGGTTTCCGAGGTTGTAAATATTTATGGGAGCAAAAAGCCTCATCTTTCTCCCGTGGGACAGCTGGTAGTTTTGAGCTGCTGACCCTGAGCTTTGCAGCCTGATTTGTAACCACTACGCTACCAGAGCAACATTAGTGTCTTAGAAATTCCTAAAATTATTTTAATTAAATAACACCTGAACCTTAATACAATAGGCTTAACAAAAAGTGCATGTTTTCTCTCTTCTGCCATGTCTTTTACTTGGTGTTTGCTCTAAATATTGGACTTGCCCTACAATGTGGATAAAGTAGTATACTGGACTTTGATTTCATATTGAAAACTATGCCCTTCCTTCTCCACAGAGAAATAAGTCAGATGTTATCTTGTACATAAACATAACCACCCTCATACCAGGAAAACTTTCGTACCAGGTTAGACTTTAAAATAACTTAGGCTTCTGCTGCTGTGATACAGTGCCAGCTCTAAATAGGCCATGAGTCAGTTAGAAGCTTATTTATTTCAGAACTGAACAAAGAAACATATTTTTCCTGAAGCTTCTAGAAAGCTACTGCATTCAAACTTGAATAATGTTGGTTTGAAATTGTATTAATCATAATGAGCTTCCTAACAATCCGTATGGTGAGTAGACCCAGAAATTATAAAATAAGTTTCTAATCTAAATGTTATGGAGTCCCGGTGTGGTGCTGTAGGATAAACACTGAACTATTCACTGTAGGGTAGCAATTCGATCTCAAAAACTGCTCCTTGGAAACCCTATACAAGGTCACTATGAGTTGGAACCAACTGGACAGAACTTTAATAGCGTCAGAAACAAATGTTTATGAGAATATACTAACAGCACAGTAGAGTGATTAGGGTATTGTATTTTTTTTTCTATTTGACCTAATGAATTATAACTGTCTCATTAAAATGAAAATTAAAAAAAAATTAAATTTAGAAATAGTATAGATTTTAGGTATGTTTTGATTTTACAAGTAACATGAAAACACCAAGAATTTGTTTTTATTTATCATACTGTATAATCACTCCCCATTCCTCACAAAATAGTCTAACAATGGTAACTGTATCAGTTCATTGTTTTATGATAAATCTGTAATGTACATACGCACAACTGTATTTGCTGAAAGCAAGGAGGACTTGAAGTCCTTACTGATGAAGGTCAAAGACTACAGGATTCAATGTGTATACAACTCACCATAAAGCAAACAAAAATCCTCACAACTTGACCAGTAAGCATATTATGATAAATGAGGAAAAGACTATAGTTGTCAAGGATTTCATTTCACTTGGATCCACAATCAATGGTTATGGAAACAGCAGTCAGAAAACCAAATAACATAATGCAAAAGATCTTTTAAAAGTGTAAAAAGCAAAGCTATCATGCTGAAGACTAAGGTTCACCTGACTCAATGCATGGTGTTTTAAATCACCTCATATGCACACGTAAGCTGGACAACAAAAATGAAGACCAAATAAATATTAATACTTTTTAAATTATGGTGGTGGTGAGGAATATTAAATATACCATGGACTGTCAGAAAAATGAGCACATCTGTATTAAAAGAAGTAAAGTCAGAATGCTCTTTAGAAAAGAGGATGGTGAGATTTCATCACATGTAATTTAGTCATATTAATAGAAGGGACTATTCCAGAGAGAAAAACATCATGCTTGGTAGATCAAAGGATCAGAGGAAAAGATAAATACTCTCACAATGACTCCAATAATGGGCTCAAACATAGGAACAATTATGCAGAAGATTCAGGACTAGGCAGTGTTTCATTCTGGTATACATATGGTCACTATGAGTCTGAAACAACTTAAAAGCACATTAACAAGAACAGTAACAATCAGCTGCAATAAAAATAAGCAAATAAAACATTTTTGTTGTTGTTAGGTGCCACTGAGTCAGCACTGACTCATAAAGTCCCTATGCATAACAGAACAAAACACTGCCTAGTCCTGCGAAAACCTCACAATCATTGTTCCTAAGCCTCAGCCCATTGCTGTTGCCACTGTGTTAATACATTTTGTTGAATGTACTTCTCTTTTTCTCTGACTATTCACTTTACAAATCATGATATCCTTCTCCAAGGTTGGGTCCCTCTTGATAATATGTCCAAAGTATGAGAGAAAAAGTTTGGACATCTTTGGGTATACTTCTTCCATACAGACTAATTTTTTCTTTTGTCAGTCATATTTTTAGTATTTTCCTCCAACACCATAATTCAAATATATCAATTCTTTTACTGTCTGCTTTATTCACTGTTCAACTTCACAGCCATATGAGGTTATTGAAAATACCATGTCTTGGACCAGTCACACCTTAATTCTCAAACTGACATCTTCCCTCTTTCAGCACTTTAAAATGGTGTTTTGAAGCAGATTTGCCTAATGCAATACAGTCTTTCATTTCTTTATTTCTGTTACCATGGTGAATGGGAGCAAAATGAAATCTTTGAAAACTTCAGTTTTCTTTATTTATCTTAATGCTATTTATTTATTTGTCCAATGGTGAGAATTTTTCTTGAGTTGCAATCCATACCAAAGGCTGTGGTCTTTGATCTTCATCAGTAAGTGTTTAAAGTCCTCTTGGCTTTCAGCAAGCAAAGTTGCATCGTCTGCATATGGCAGGTTGTTAATGAGTTTTCCTCCAATCCTGTTGTCATGTTTTTCTTCATATAAGCCAGCTTCTCAGATTATTTGCAAAGCATACAGACTGAATTAAGAATGATGAAAGAATACAAACTTGGAACACACCTTTCATAATTTTAAACCATTCAGGGTTCCTTTGTTCTGTTGGAACAACTGACTCATGATCTAAGTACAGATTCCTCATTAGCACAATTAGGTATTCAGGAATACTCATTCTCTGCAATGTTGTCCATAGTTTGCCATGATCAACATAATTGAAAGCCTTTGCATAATCAATTAAGCACAGGTAAAAAACTTTCTGGTGTTCTCTGCTTTCAGAGAAGATCCATCTGATTTCAGCAATGAGATCCCTTGTTTCACATCCTCATCTGAATCCAGCTAGAACTTCTGGAAGTTATCTGTCAAAGTATGGTTGTATATGTTTTTGGATTATTTTAGCAACATTTTACTTGCATATGATATTAATGGTCACAGCACTGTCCTGTAATTTCAGCATTTTGATGAGTCAGCCCTCTTTTGAATGGGCACAATATGGATCTCTACCTGTCAGTTGAACAAGTAGCTGTCTTCCAAATTTCTTAGCATAGAAGAGTGAGTGACTCCAGTGGTGCATCTGTTTGTTGAAATATTTC
>NW_006408607.1:10291604-10292637 GCF_000296735.1 Chrysochloris asiatica | reverse complement strand
TGAATAGCACCTTTTGTGCTGTTTCAAAAAGGCATTCACAATGTAGAAGACTTTGTTCTTTCAAAATTCAGTCATGTGACTTCCCGCATCGTTTCTGTCAACAAGATCATATTTTCTAACTATTCATTCTTCCTCTTTGCTTCCACTTTTGCATTCCAATCACCAGTAATTATCAATACATCTTGGTTGCATGTTTCATCAATTTCAGACAGGAAGATCATAGAATTCTTCAATTTCATCATCACTGGCTTTAGAAATTGGTGCATAAATTTGAATAATAATGGTTTTAACTGGTCTGCATTGTAGGCAAATGGATATTATCCTATCACAGATAGTGTTGTATTTCAAGACAGATCATGATAGGTTCCTTTTGATGATGAATGAGACACCATTATGCCTCAAATTGTCATTCCAGACATAATGAACCCTGTGATTATCAGATTGGAAATGGCCAATGCCTGTCCATTTCAGCTTACTAATGTCTAGATATCAATGTTTATTCATTTCATTTCATTTTTGAAAACTTCCATTCTACATCCTATTTTTAGTAGATGTTTACAGCTGTTTCTCTTCTTTTGGAGTTTTGCTTCATCTGCAAATGAAGTTCTGATGACTTTACTCCATTCGTGTCATCACAGTCAATTCTACTTTGAGCAATCAGCCCTTCCCCAGTCATATTTTGAGTGCCTTCCAACCTGAGGTGTTTATCTTTTACCATTATATCTGACAGTATTCTCATGTTCTTCATTATATTTCAATATTCTAGTGTTTATAGTGTTCCACTGTTGTTCATGCTTTTAGTGACTAAATATTTGTAAGTAGTCTGTCTCTTCTTTGTCTGTCTTTGTCTGGTAGCTCAGCTGAATACTGCTCACTTGGGGATACCATACTGGTATTTAAAATACCCGAGGTATTTTCAGAATCAGAACAACGACAAACTTGCAGATGTGTGGCTGGTAATTCGATGTAGTGAGACTTAGAAAGCACACTTATAGATTATGAGTAAAACTACAACACAGGCAAGGTAGCAGTG
>NW_006408607.1:10274505-10291165 GCF_000296735.1 Chrysochloris asiatica | reverse complement strand
CTATTAGTGGGCTTTACAACATCATGGTTTGTTATTGCTCACAAAATTGATGGCTGGCTGTGCTTCCTCTACTGAGTTCATTCATGCAATTTCATTAAGCAGTGTGTCAGTTGAGTTGGATAATTCAAGATGTCCTGACTCACAATTCTGACAGTTGAAGTTGACTGTTGTTTTGAACATCACGTATCTCATTCTTTGAGTTTTATCCTAAAGTTGATAATACTAACTTCCTCACATCTTGATCTTTGGACAGAATTTTAAAAATAAAAGTGGAAAGTGAAACTCGCCATGTACAAATTGAATGCCATTTCTTTCACCTTTCATCATTTAAAGCAAGTCAGAAATCCAGACTAGATTAAAAAGATAGGCAAAGTATCTTCCTGTATTGATAAAAGGTGTGAAAAAGTCACCAAGCAAGAAGACAAGAGCATAGGGAATTATAACTTGGTATTTCTTATTGCCCAAGTTATCACTTTATTTCCAAATTTCCTATTTTCATGTAACATAATACATCAAATAAAATATTTGGTATTCCCTAAAGGAGCTCTGGTAGTGTAGTGGTTACGAATTGGGCTGTGAACCGCAAGGTCAGCAGTTCAAAACTACCAATGGTTCCGCGGGAGAAAGATGAGGCGTTGTGCTCCCGTAAAGATTTACAGCCTCAGAAACCCTGTGCAGGGTCGCTATGAGTCGGAACCAACTCCACGGCACTTAACAACAACAACAACAACAAAGACGAAATAAGAGATGGATCGATTATTTTTTCTAGAAGTTTATACAAATATCTGACATCTTTGGAGTTATAAAGCATAGAAATTAACTCAAAGAGTATACAATCCTGTAGTTGAGAGTCTAGTCAATAGCAGTAAAACTACATGGGTGACCACAGATGTGATGTTTTGCCAAAAGAAAAGTAGGATAATCATTCATGATATGTTGTGTTTCAAACCACAGTAGTTCACTGTACACTGCTAGTTGATAAGAGTGAGAAGTTTATTCCAGACCTTTCAACAAATACATTACTGCCGTGTAACTCTACTTTTCTTGTCATTTTGCTTTGGAGATTGTTGTTGTAGATGGTGTCTTTTTGAGTTGGTCCCGACTCATCTGTATATGATTTCTGACACCAATCTCTACTGGAACAATAACATGTATCTATATCCCATGATGGATTGTAACTGCTGACCTTGTAGTTAGCAACCCAATGCATAACCCATTATGTTACCAGGGCTCATATAATATAAATTAAGGCCTAGGAGTCCCATCTAGTATTCGTTCAGTTTCTACAAAGGCTGTGGGCAATGATAGGGTTTGAAATGTTGAGAAAATAAAGTATGATAATATATGCTAAAGGTATAGCAGATAATCACACACCTAATAAATTCCTCCCAAATCATAAGTACTTCTATTAGCTTTGGAATTCTTTTGTGGCATTATAGAAACAGCAATGGGCTCTGAATAACAAGGTCAGCAGTTCAAACCTATCAGAAGCTCCTTGGAAACCCTATATAGCATCAATATGGGTTGATATTCTCTGTATTCTCATTTGACAGCAGAGAATACCAAAGAGATGTTTACCTGTGTTTTATTCACTAAGCAAAGGCCTTCAATTGGGTAGATTATGAAAAACTTTGGCCAATATTGTGAGAATGAGCATTCCTGAATATTTAGTTATGCTAATGAGAAATCTGTACTTAGACCATGAGCCAGTTGTTTGTACAGAACAAGGAACCCTCAAATGATTTTTAATTAGGAAAAGTGTGTGCCAAGTTTGTATTCTTTCACTACTCTTATTCAGTCTGTGTGCTTTGAAAATAATCTGAGAAGCTGGATTACATTAAGAAAATTGTGGCAACAGGATTGGAGGAAGACTCATTAGAAATCTGTCTTATGCAGAGGATACAACTTTGCTTGCTGAAAGCCAAGAGGACTTAAAATATTTACTAATGAAGATCAAAGACCACAGCCTTTAGTGTGACTTGAACCTCAATATAAAGAAAAAGTTCCTCACCACTGGACCAATAAATAATATCAAGATAAATGAAGAAAGATTGAAGTTTTCAAAGATTTTATTTTACTTGATTCAAGCTTTAGCACTTGTGGAAGCAGTAGCAAAGAAATCTAATGACATATACAGTATGCAAATCTACTGCACAAGACCTCTTTAAAATGGTCAGATGCAAAGATGTTAGTTTGATGACAAAAGTGCACCCGATCTTAGCCATGGCATTTGTTGTTGTTGTTAGATGTCATCAAGTCAGTACCGACCCATAGTGACCTTATGCACAGTATTTGTAGGAAACTTATATTCATGTGAAATTTGAACAATTAATAAAGAAGTCTATAGCAGAATTTGTTGTTTGAGTTATAGTATTCGAGGAGAATACTAAATGTACCATGGATAGCTCAAAGAATAAACAAATCTGTGTTAGAAAAAGTATAGCCAGATTGCTCCTTAGAAGCCAGGATAACCAGACTTCGTATCTCATACTTCAGATATATTATCAGAAGGGACCAGTCCCTCGATAAGGACATTATGCTTAGTAAAGTGGAGGGTTAGCAGAAAACAAAAACATGAACGCCATGGATTAGCACAGTGGCAATAACAATTGGCTCAAGCATAGCCATGACTGTCAGGTTGGTGCAAAACTAGGCAGTTCTTTGTTCTGTTTTGTATAGGGTCACTATGAGTGGAAATCAAATGGGTGGCACCTATCAACAACAAATGATTCAGAACTGATTTGATGGCACTTAACAACAAGAAGCCATTAGCATCATGAACATTATATTTAAATCCTTAAAAATCATAGGATGGACAAGTTAAAAACTTCCGATTTGCTAATCCAATGCCATAGACAAAACATAAAAATACATATTGTACTGTAGGACTTCTAGAAAAATTTGTAACCACCTCCCCACTCTCACCAAGTAAAGTTCACTCATAGCTATGCTATGGCAAAGAGTAGAACTACCCCAAAGGGCTTCCAACATTATAACCTTTTACAGGAGACAACTACCACATCTTTCTCTTGAGGAGTGACTGTAAGGTTCAAACTTCCAACCTTATGATTTCTAGTTGAATGCTTTAAACACCGTGCCAGCAGGAGCCCTTTTATAACCACAGCTTTGAGCATAATTGAAGGACATCAAATCTCACTTTAAGTCTATACTTGAAATGTACTCAGAAAGTGATTTGCAAAGAGCCAGGGAATACTGCAGCTCAGAAAGCTTAAAGATGACCTAGATAGTGTACTGGAAATTTTTTTAAAGTTGATCAAAATGGCCTTAGGCAGCACTGAACAAGACGTTTTCTCTGAATTTAGACTTGAAATATATGCATACTTTTTGATTACATATTTCTATGGCATTACTCACATGGCCTTAAACAGAATTTAAAAACAAAAACCAGATATAAGTCAAGGTTGACAGCCAGGTTTGAATTCTGTGAAGGATCTTATTTATTCTCTTACTTTCCACTTTTCAAATTTGATGTGTTCTTAGTTTCTGACTTTGGCTTCCTCTTGATTTTATTATTGAGCTTTGTGAATCTGCTTTTAAAGTAACATAGGAGCTGAAAGCCTTTCACTTTTGATCGTGCTTACTTGGGGAGACAGACATGTCTTGGTAGCTTTGTCCTCAGGCCCTTATTTCTTCCCAATAGCAAGCACCACTCTAAAGTATGAGAGCAGCTTGCATTAGCACTCACATGCAAGCCCTCTCATTGCCTGGGAGACACTCAGGCAATTTATGATCATTTGTTGCAAAGAGGCTCTGCCATTTCTCTCAGCCAGAAGGAAAATAGCATTGCCTCCTCAATTGCATCTCAAGGACTCAGCTAATGCAGCCCTGGTGCTCTTCTCCTGATAGAAATATCTACAAAGGCTTTGAGAGCTCAGATCAAGTATGTATTTCCACTAAGCCAGCCACCAAAGGCACTCTGCCCCCTGCCTGTCACAATTACAGGACTTTCTAGCCAGCAGAAATAGGCAATCTGAAATTTCGTCTAATGTTGCTGTCAATATTGAACTAAGGATTGCCTTAAAAGGAGTCATTCTTGGCCCATAGTAGTTCAAGTGCATCATGAAGGGTCTATAACTGTAGGTACTGGTCTGGGACATGAGACATAGAGGATCTTCTATACACAATCACCAAAGACCCTGCACCTTACTACACAGAATAACTGACTGACTTCTGGATAGAGAGGGAGCAATGTGTGGATCGCTTGTTTCAATATGTGGTTCTCCTCCAGAGAATGAGAGGGCACCAATAAAGAAGCCAGGAAGACAGAAATGGGGCAAAGTAGATTTTACAGCTTGAGTGGGTATTACAGAGGTGAAGGCTGGAAAGAGATAAAGGTTCTGCATATAAATCCATTAGTGAGGAGGATACTGAAGGAATAGTTTGATTCTTTTATTGTCTGATATGAAATGTTCCAAAGCTGGGTTATGCATAGGCACCTAACTCAACAGCACCTAACAACAACAACAACAAACTGGTTTAAAGTGCCCCAGACCCATGGTTTGAGAAAGGGGTCGAGAAAAAACTCCACGTGTGCTATGTCTTTCCCTTTGGTGATGAAACTACCTTAAAGCATTTCTAATTGAAAGTAACCAAGTTGTCTGTATATCTAGAGCCACAATGCCATCAGATATAAAATTTAATGACTAACATTCTTACTTCTTCAGGATACAGTAAATCTGCAGGAGATAATTAGGAGTGTGTAGAGCAATATGAAAAAAGGACGGGATGGCTGTCATGTACCAATAGTTAGTACCGTCAACTCAGTTCCAACTCTTAGATATCTGTATAGGGTTTCCAAGGAGCGGCTGGTGAGCTTGAACAGAAGATCTTGCCATGGTTCAAGTTCTTTGAACTGACTTTTCAGTTCAGCACCTTAACCCACAGTGCCACACCAGGGTTATAAGTTATAATATTTCCAATTTATATAACAATAAGAACAGTTAACTGGCCTTGTCCACTTTGAATATTTGATGTTTTAATAGTTAGGCTGTTCTATTGTTGTTGTTGTTGTCATGTGCCATCGAGTTGGAACAATTCATAGCAACCCTATGCACAGCAGAATGAAATAATGTCTGATCCTGGGCCAACCTCACCACCGCTGCCACACTTGAGTCCATCAATGATGCCCCTGGCCAATCCATCTTGTTAGGGGTCTTCCTCTTTTTCTCTGACCCTCCACCTTACCCAGCATGACATCCTTCTCCAGTGACTGTTTCCTCTGGACAATATGTCCAAAGTATGAGAGACAAAGTTTAGCCATCCTGGCCTCCAAGGAGCACTCTGGCTGCACTTCTTCCAAAACAGATCTACTGGTTCTTTTGGCATTCCATGGCACTTTCAGTATTCTCCTCCAACACCACAACTCAAAGGCATCAATTCTTCTACGATCTTCCTTATTCACTGCTCAGCTTTCGCATCCATATGAGGCTATTGAAAACACAAAGGCCTGGGTCAGGCGCACCTTAGTCCTTAAGCTAACTTCTCTGCTCTTCAACACTTTAAAAAGTTCCTGTGCAGCAGATTTGCCCAGTGCAATCCGTCGTCTGATCTCTTGACTGCTACTTCAGCGAGTGTTGATAGTTGATCCAAGAAGAATGAAGTCCTTGACAACTTCAATCTTTTCTCCATTGATAAGAATGTTGTTTATTGGTCCAGTGGTGAGGATTTTTGTTTTCTTGACATTGAGATGTAATCCATATTGAAGGCTGTGCTCTTTGATCTTCATAAGTAAATGTTTCAAGTCCTCTTCACTTTCAGCGATCAAGGTTGTATCATCTGCATATCGCAGGTTGTTAATGAGTCTTCCTCCAATCCTGATGCCACGTTTTTCTTCATAGAACCCAGCTTCTCGTAGTATTTGCTCAGCATACAGGTTGAATAAGTATGGTGAAAAAATACAACCCTGTCTCACACCTTTCCCAATTTTAAAACATTCAGTGTTCCCATGTTCTGTTCGAACAACTGCTTCTTGGTCTAGGTACAGACTTCTCAGAAGTACAATTAAGTGTTCTGGAATACTCATACTTCTCATTGTTGTCCATAGATTGTCATGATCCACACAATCGAAAGCCTTTGCATAGTCAATAAAGCTACCCACCACTTATTGTATCATCATTAGCTAATACACTTGAGAAAAATTGTTCTCTGTGAATAATTTAAAATATAAAAATTGGAATGACATTGTCTCCATATTTTCTCCATATTGAAAGAAAAAGATCAACCCTTAGTCCTTTAAGTGACACAAATATGGATAATATTAAAATCCACGGAATAGAGGGGAGGAAGTGAGAGAGAGAATAATAAAAACCTCTACATGAATTGAAGTATATTTTTTTTTTCAAAAACATTCTCTCAAACATGCAAATTTCCCTGTAATAATTATTGACTTTTATCCACTTCTTATGGGGCAAGAGAGAATAAGAACCAGTCTCAAGGATTATTCAGTGAGATTCCCACATTTCAGATCAAATATTCATTGAGAGACTAGGCATGAGGATAGAAAGTCAGACACTCTGCACACCAAGAGTTTATAATCTGATGGAGGCACTACATTTCAACAATTTATAGCTAGACAAAAATTAAAGCCAGAGTCAGTTGGTTCTGACGCATGGCAAACCTACATGCGACAGAGTAGAACTGTATACCATTAAGTTTTCAATGGCTATACTTTATCGGAAGTAGTTGGTCAGGACTTTATTTCAAGGTAACTTTGGTGGATTTGAATCACCAAGATTTTGGTTAAGAGTCAATCACTTGTTCTTTTGTACCATCTTGTGGAATGCAGGGTGGATCAAGGGATGAGTAAAAATGGGAAAGGGCACATATAGCAATCAATTGATTGATTCTAAATGGATATTGTTGTTGTTGTTAAGTGCTGTTGAGTCAGTTCTGACCCATAGCAACCCTGTATAGGGTTTCTGAGGAGCAGCTGGTGAGCTTGAACTGCCAACTTCGCAGTTCAAACATCTTTGCAGTCTGTTGCATTAACCCACAGTGCCACACCAGGACTCTAAATGGATATTAGAGTCTAAGTCTAATGTTGAGGTCCCTAGTTCTTAGGGAAATATTTCCTAATATTTCAAAATGTATATTAGAATATTAGAAATATTCAGAAATACTTCACTGAAAACTAGGGACCTCATCAGTACACTAAAATTTCAGCATGAGAAAAATAAGTGCAAGTATAGCAGATGGAGTCCTAGCGTGGCCCTGTAGAATAAACACTGGTGTGCCGACCACAAGGTCGATGGTTCAGACTCAATAACCAATCCTCAGAAATTCTATACAGGATAACTATGAGTCAAAACCCACTTGGTGGCACTTAACAATAACAGTAACATAGCGTAAGTGAAAGCTTGGAGGCATGTACATGACTATGAACTGTTCATTCATGGAATGGTGAGTAGAACAGAACGCAAGGAGCCAGAGGTCTGTGTAGGGTATGTTAGGACAGAGACTAATTCAGTAGGGCCTAATTCAGAGAGAGATTTTCTTGTGTTCTATGAAAGATATTTTAATTGCTTATTTTCAGATAAAACTGTAAGGATGACATTATTAACGTCATTTTATAGATAAATCAACCTAGAGAATTCACATAAGTTCTGCAAGCACCATGATTAGTAACTATCATAAATGAGATGGATTCTGAAACTTGGATATAAAACTGCAAACTGTCTTTGTTGATCACAATAAGAGCTTGTGAGCTATTCTGTAACTATAGTTAGTTTGGCTGTAACTTGTGGAAGAATGAGTCATGATTTGTTCCCTGAACATCTAAGCCTTAAATGAAGCACCTGTTCTACATACCATCATTCTTATGTACAAATGGGTGTCTGAATTCCCACATTGTGCACAGCTTAATGCCTGATTCATCTCATAAATGATGACACACCCTACCATTTCAATTTATGATTTTACTTCTTATTTATATCTTCCATAACTTTGTTGTTGTTCTTACCACGGGCTCAAAACCACCTTTAGGCATTTTATCTTCAAAGATGACATAGAGTACCTTTTGGATTTGATTGCCTTCAAACACACACACACACAAACTCACTGCCATCTCTCATTTTTGACTTATGGCAACACTGTATAGGGTATCCGAAGCTGTAAATCTTTACAAGAAAAGAAACTCTTATCTTTCTCCCATAGAGGCACCAATGGGTTTGAACTGCTGAACTCACAGTTAGCAGTTACGATACCTATAAAAATGGTTTCTATGATTCATCAAGATCACTAGGCAACATTACTTAAAATTCCCCAAAAAGTTGATTTTTGCCTTTTTCTCTTCAAGCCTTACAGTAGAAGCAGGAAGAGTCAAACTATTTCTATAATCTGGTGACAATAAGAGAATTACAGATTTAATGATAATAAATAAAAAGCTATTACAATAGTAGTTCGGGGGCATAATGATGAAGGTCTGATCTAATGAAAAAATACAAAATGTAGAAAAAGCAGAAATGTAACCGTGATTTGAAGAAAGGTTAGTAATCAAAGATGGATTTGAGGCTGGTAAATTGGCTGCACTATTAGTTTATGGAACATAAGGACAGGATTGAGCCCTGGTGTAGCAATGTAGGATAAGCACTTGACTTCTAGCCTCATGATTACCAGTTCAAAACACTCTGAAAGCCCTATATTTTTTTTACAATGAATCAGGACAAACATGATGACATACAGCAACAAAGGCAGGATTAAGTTAAAATGAGTGAGTCAGTTTTAGGATTTACAAAACGTAAAGTGTGTAAGGAGATTTAACATGGAAAAATATTTTAATACAAGAAGGTCAAGGAAAGACTTATAGAACAATTTCAACCATTATAGAGAGACAAAGCCCTGTTGTAGTGTTGAGGAATAAGTACTGGATCCTAATTGCAAGATTGTTGATTCAAAGCTATGAGACTCTGCTTGGAAACCCTTTACAGGGTTGCTGTGAGTTGGGACTGACAGAAAAACAACAACAACAGAGTGTGGGTAGAGGAGAGAAAGTAAAGTTAAAAATTAAGAGATATTCTGAAAAACACAATGTTTAAAAAAGCAAGAAAGTTGATGAATATAATGAATAATATGTCTCATAATGCCAATCAACTATCTTCTTGGATCAACTATCAACACTCTTGGAAGCAGTAGTCAAGAGAGCAGATGATGTATTGCATTGAGCAAATCTGCTGCACAGGAACTTTTTAAAGTGTTGAAGAGCAGAGATGTCAGCTTGAGGACTAAGGTGCGCCTGATCCAAGCCATGGTATTTTCAATAGTCTCATGTGGGTGCAAAAGCTGGACAGTGACTAAGGAAGATCGTAGAAGAATTGATGCCTTTGAGTTGTGGTGTTGGAGGAGAATACTGAAAGTGCCATGGACTGCCAAAAGTACCAATAGATCTGTTTGGGAAGAAGTGCAGCCAGAGTGCTCCTTGGAGGCCAGGATGGCTAAGCTTTGTCTCTCATACTTTGGACATATTGTCCGGAGGAAACAGTCGCTAGAGAAGGATGTCATGCTGGGTAGGGTGGAGGGTCAGAGAAAAAGAGAACGACCCCCAACGAGATGGATCAGCCAGGTGGCATCATTGATGGCATCAAGTGTGGCAGCGGTAGTGAGGTTGGCCCAGGATCAGACATTGTTTTGTTCTGCTGTGCATGGGGTCACTATGAGTTGGTTCTGACTCGATGGCACCTGACAACAACAACAACATATATTTATTCCACCCAAGAGAGAGCGAATGGGTTTGAATACAAAGCGTATCATGGTACACCAAGGCAGGATGTTGTTAAGTGCCATCATGTCAGTTCTAACTCATAGTGACTGTGTATAGGATCTCTGAGGAGTGGCTGGTGAGTCTGAATCACCAACCTTGCAGTTCAAACCAATATTGTAGTCCAGCACATTATTCTACAGCACTGTACCAGGAACTGCACAAAAATCCTTTCTGAAACAGCAGGTAGAAGTCAGCCATAAGGGAATTGCCACTTTACCCAGGGTGTTCCTGAACTCCCACTTCTAGCCTCATGAAAAGAAGAGGATCCACTACATTAGACTCATCAAATGAGTCAGTGGTAGAATTCTTGTCTTTCATATGCAGGTATGTGTTTAATTCCTGGCTAAGGCACTTTATAGGAGCTCTAGTAGCATAGTGGTTACAAATCGGGCTGCGAACCTTAATGTCAGCGGTTCGAAACTACCAGCCGCTCTGCGGGAGAAAGATGACGCTTTCTACTCCCATAAAGATTTACACCCTCGGAAACCCTATACAGGGTTGCTATGGGTCGGAACCGACTCGACGGCACTTAACAACAACAACAACAAGGCACTTCATGTGCAGTCACCACCTGTCTGTCAGTTGAGGGTCATTTATGATGCTTAAGATGTGTCAGTGTATCTTTCAGACTAAGATGAACTAGGAACAAAGGTCTAGTGATTTCCTGTTGTTATTCTTACATTCAATCCTATCAGTTCTAATTCAAACCACTTAATGTGCATCAGAAAGAAACTGAGTCATCATCACAATCATTGCCCTGTTTGAACTCCTTATTGCAGTCAGTATATCATTCCATCTAATTGAAGGTCTTCCTTTTATTTTGTTTTCTGTTTGTTTGTTTGTTTGTTTGTTTTACTGACCCTTTGTTTTATCAAGCATGATGTCCTTTCCCAAAGACTTGTCCTTCTTAATAACATGCCCAAAGTATATAACTTGTTCTCTCTTATAGCATGAACTTTATTTCTTTTGTGACACAACACATTATTTCAAATATTATAGATTTTAGTTACATTGTTTATATAATTAAAATAAACTGTAAGTGTCCAAAAGTGCTCACTAAATGATCATATGAACTCTGTAGTCAATGCTGAATCAAAATAATGAAAGAATGGATCCTATTATTTAAATTGCACACACATCTCTGCATCAAAAAAAAAAAAATGTTCTGTTATAACATTTAGATTGTTTTCAGCTTCTCAAAACTTGAAGTCAATAACAAAGGAAAAATGAATAAAAATGCCATTAACAATAAATCTCCAATTAAAAAAACTGTGAAGGAGAATTAGAAGAAATATGAAAATAAATAAAAATCAAAGTGATCAGTCATTTAACAAGTTGAAAAAAATATTAGCATTTTTGGACTAGAAACCTTACAATAGAAAAATCATTATGCTGTTTGAAACACTAAAGAACAAAGGAAAAAGAAGCAAAGAGCAATTAGAAGTTAAGTAAATGTAAGTGAAGTAGATTCTGGTACTTTCATAAGCTTCAACTTAAGTAGCAGCCACAACCAGTCTCTGAAATCAAAGCAATTTATCATCCATGAACAACTGCCAACAAAAGCATCACTAGGGACAAACTAAGGTTGTGTTTTTACCAGACCTGGGTTTTCATATAAAAGTATTGAATTTATCTGGGCTGTGGTCAGTTGCTAAGCTCATTATCAAGGGAAAAACCCCATCTTATTAGTATAATGTTATCTTAGTTGTTGTAGTCTGTCATAGTCCGGAGAAGCAGGGAAGAAGAGATGTGTGTATCTCCAGTTGAGACAAATTAGAATTTAGTTTTAAGGAGCCTCATGTCCTGGTGTGGCGCTGTGGGTTAATGTGCCAGACTGCAAAGCCATTTGAACTGCAAGTTCGGCAGTTCAAATTCACCAGCTGCTCCTTGGAAACCCTATACAGGATTGCTATGATTTGTAATGGAGTTGACAATACTTAACAACAACATGTATCCACATAGAAAGCCAAATTTAGGGCAGAGAATTTTGAAGGACATATCCTGAATCTTCAAAACTAGAGTAAATGTTTTGTCAAAGAAAAGAAACATATGAAAAGTACAATTCTGTTAAAACAAAAACAACATAATGGCATGCAGTTCCACTAACAATGCAGACACAGAAACACCCATAAATATATAGAGAGAAGCTGCTTGTATATACAGAAAAGCCTGCAGAGAGTCACCA
Source organism: Chrysochloris asiatica (assembly GCF_000296735.1). Lineage (NCBI taxonomy): Eukaryota > Metazoa > Chordata > Mammalia > Afrosoricida > Chrysochloridae > Chrysochloris > Chrysochloris asiatica. Next base: position 10,279,205 of record NW_006408607.1, on the reverse strand, counting down.
GAGAAGAAGGATTTTCAGAGTTTGCAGTAGTAATTTGAAATGCTCTGAAGCTGAGGATAGATTTCAGGATATTTAAAAAGGCATATCCAAATATACCAGTGACTGTGATAGGAAAGAGGACTGCATTCTTCATGAGACTGTAATGGCTGTTCACATGTTCTGCTCTAGTATGATGTGACAAATGAATGGGTTTGCACACAGACATCAAAGACGGAGGATGGACTAAAGTGACATGCATGTGCATTCCTATCACTAGATAGACAAAGTGTCTCTGTGTTCTCTGCTTGGATACAGTCTCTATTGGAGTGTAACAATAATCAGGTTTGCTAAAAATTACTTAATTCACAGCATAGGTTCATAAATTTATTTATGTTAGTGGTATTTTCTGAGTTCTCTATATTAAATTCCTGATGTGGTACTAGAGGATAAGCACTGGACTGCTCACTGCAAAATCAGTGGTTCAAATCCACCAGCTACTCCTTGAAACCCTATCCAGTTTCCTATGAGTCAGTATTGACTCAACAGCACTAACAACAATTAAAACAAACCCCCATGATTCTACCACCTGTCTCCACCTGCCCACCATGAGCATGAAGAAATAAGTCTTTTTCTAAAGTTTCTATATTTGAGGGTAAGTCATAAAGTATTGTGACTAGAGTTCAGTTCCTATATGCATGGGTTTACTCCAAACAAAGCATGTTTCAACATGAGCCTGCCATCAGTGAATGGTAACAGACCAGTTCTTTCAGTAATATACTTGTCTTTAATCTCATTACAATGCTTTTTAAAAACCAAAAATCTAATCAATATGATGGCTTCTAAGAAGATCTGCTGGACTAGTTCAATTTGAGGTATTAATGTCAGCTTAGAAGTTTATATTGATTGCTTTTTTGAGATTGTAAAGTGACAATAGTCTTGCTTACTAAAAGAGAAGAGGATTTAAGATTCTTACTGATGAAGATCAAAGGCCACAGCCTTCAGTATGGATTGCACCTCAATGTAAAGATAACAAAAATCCTCACCACTAGAACAGTAAATAACATCAAGCTAAATGAAAACAAAACAAAACAAAAAAGCTTGAAGTTGCAAAGACTTTATATTTCCTCAGATCAACCATCAACATTCATGGAAACAGCAGTTAAGAAATCAAATGACATAGTTCATCAGGCAAATCTGCTGCACAAGGATTCTTCAAAGTGTTGAAGAGCAAAGATTTCAGTTTGAGGACTGAGGCACACCTGACACAAGCCATGATATTTTCAATATCCTCATATGTATATGAAAGTTGGACAATGAATTAGGAAGACAGCAGAAAAATTGATGTATTTGAGTTATGGTGTTGGAAGAGAATATTAAAAGTATCATGAGCCACCAAAAGAACATACAAATCTGTGTGGGTATGACAACCCTAGTGTTCCTAGGAAGTCCAGACTCTGTCTCTCATACTTTGAACATACTATCAAGAGGGACCAGTCCCTGGATAAAGACATCATGTTTGGCATAGTGGAGGGTCAGTGAAAAAGGGGAAGACCCCCAATAAGATGAATTGGCACAGTGGCAGCAGCAATGGGCTTAAATGTAGCAAAGATTGTGGGGTTGGTGCAGGACCGGACAGTGTTTCCTTCTGTTGTGCACAGGGTTGCTATGAGTCTGTATCAACTTGCTGGCATCTAAGGTGTGGCATCTAAGGTGTGACACTGTGAGCTAATGTGCTGGACTGCAAAGTCTCTTTGAACTGCAAGGTCGGAGGTTCAAGCTCACCAGTCGTTTCTTGGAAACTGTGTACAGAGTTGCTATGGATCAGAATCAGTTCAACAGCAAAAAACAATAACAACAATAAACAACAACAACAAAGAGCTAATAGTGATAGATTTTCTCAAAGGACACAAGACTACCATGGATGCTTATTAGGAAGTAGTTCAAAGAAAACTGAAAACTACATTAGTGAAAAATGGGCCAGGATGTTGTGCCAAGGAATTTTTTCCCATCTTGACAAGGCACTTGCTCATTTTTTGAGACTAGCAAGAATCGTCCTATGAGAATTTCAACTACCTGTCCTACAGCCGTAATATTGCCCTTCAGATTTCTTTATGTCCCTAAAATCAAAGAGCATTAGATAACACAATTTGAGTCCCTGGAGGGTATCAAAATTACCATTTTGGTATGGAGTAAATTAAAGTGTTCAGAATTCTTCAAGGAAGTGTTAGACAGACAGAAACACCACCTTCAGAAGTCTATTGACCTAGATGGAGGATATGGTGAGAAACAATAACTTGACATTTGCATATTCTCTTTATTAAATATTTCTCTTAGTTTGTAGCAATATTTTTAAACTTATCATTATATCTATATTTGGATATTAGCAAGAGTGACTTGATGTTTCTGAATATTCTCTTTGTCCAGAACGAACTCTTAAATGTGATAAGGGTCAGTGCATTGTGCACTCTAAGTATTACAGTGCACTCCAACCTCAGTTCCAGAAAGAAACTTGAATAGCAAGCAGGAATATAATAAAGAAATATACAGCACCTTTTAATATACTTAGTTTATCACATAGGAAGACTGCAGAGGAATTGTTGTCTTTGAATTATGGTGTTAGCAAAGAATATTAAATATGTTACAGACTTCCAGAAGAAAGAACAAATCTGTCTTGAAGGTGGCATAGCTAGAATGATCCTTAGAAGTGAGGAAGTGAGATTTTGTCTCATATACTTTACGCTATCAGGAGAGCCCAGTGACTGGAGAAGGACATCATGTTAGGTAAAGTAAAGGGTCAGTGAAAAGATAAAAGACCATCAGCAAAATGGGTTGACACAATGGCTACCACAATGGACTCAAACATAACAAAGGCTGTTATGATTGCGCAGTTGCTAGTGGTATTTTATTCTGTTGTATATAATTTTGTTATGAATTGGAACCAATTCCATCATACCTAACATCAAAAGCATACATAAAGTTGTCATGAGTCAGAACTGACTTGAAAGTAACTAACAACAATTTGTCTAGACACAGTATAAGTGTGTGAGAATCACAATAATTAGATTAAAAGACTTTAAATGGGCAGATTAAGGAAAACAACAAGGTATACTAGAGATCACATATATTCTTCAGATCTAGTTGGGTTAAACATTACAAAAGGCCAAGGTTTCAAAATTGTTCTCAAATAGCTATGAACTTAGCTATACTGACTGCTGAGACATTTAGGTGTGTTTTTTCACCTCAATACTCAGGTGATTGCTGTCACTCTTTAGTCCATGTTGCATGCACTGTGTCACTCCATCTCTTGTCTTCCTCTACATTTGTTTACCCTCCAGGAATTGATGGAATAAAAATTGAAATCTTACAAGAAAGTGAGGGGAGCACTGGAGCAACTCACCCACCTATGCCAAAGAACTTGGAAGACACTTCTCTGGCCGACTGATTGGAAGAGATCCATATTTGTTCCCACTCCAAAGAGGTGACTCAATGGAATGTAGAAATCCTTGGACAATATCTTTGATATCTCATGCAAGTAAAGTTTTTCTAAAGGGAACACAGAAACAGCTGCAAGCGTACATTGACAGAGAACTTCCAGAGGTTCAAGCTGGATTCAGAAGAGGACGTGGAACGAGGGATATCATTGCTGATGTCCAATAGGTCTTAGCTGAAAGCAGAGAAAACTAGATAAATGTTTACCTGTACTTTATTGACTATTCAAAGGCTTTCAGTTGTGTAGATTATGACAAGCTATGGGCAACATTGTGAAGTTTGGGTATTCCTGAACACTAAATTGTGCTCATGAGGAATCTGTACCTTGACCAAGAAGCAGTTTTTCGAACAAAACAGGAAACACTGAATGGTTTAAAATTAAGAAAGGTGTGTGACAAGGTTGTATTCTTTCACCATACTTATTCAATCTGTATGCTGAGCAAATAATCAGAGAAGCTGGGTTATATGAAGAAAAATGTGGCAACAGGATTGGAGGAAGACTCATTAATAACCTGTGATATGCAGTTGATACAACCTTGCTTGCTGAAAGTAAAGAGGACTTTAAATATTTCCTGATGAAGATCAAAGAACACAGAATTCAGTATGGATTACATCTCAATGTAAAGAAAACAAAAATTCTCACCACTGGACCAATAACATTTTTATCAATGGAAAAAAGATTGAACCTATCAAGTACTTCATTCTTCTTAGATCAACTATCAACACTCATGGAAGCAGCAATCAAGAAATCAAACGACGTATTACATTAGGCAAATGCTACACAAGACTTTTTTTTAAAGTGGTGAAGAGCAAAGATATCTGCTTGAGGATTAAGGTGCCCCTGCCCCAAAGCATGCTATTTTCAATAACCTCATATGTATGCAAAAGCTAAACAGTGAATAACGGTGACCATAGAAATGATGCTGGAAAACGAATGATAGATTTCTGCAAGACAAATGATGCTGGAGAACGAATGGTAGATTTCTGCAAGATTTGTTTTTTTCAAATACCTTCTTTAGACAGCATAACAGATGAATATACACATGGACCTCGCCAGATGGAACACATAGAAAACAAATTGACTACACCTGTGGAAAGAGAAGATGGTAAAGCTCCATATCATCAGTAAAACCAAGGCTAGGGGCAGACTGTGGAACAGACCATCAATTACTGATATGCAAATTCAAACTGAAGCTGAAGAAAATGAAAACAAGTCTATGAGAGCCAAAATA
>NW_006408607.1:10259337-10273770 GCF_000296735.1 Chrysochloris asiatica | reverse complement strand
AGAGAACTTCCAGAGGTTCAAGCTGGATTCAGAAGAGGCTGTGGAATGAGAGATATCATTGTGTTTGTTGATAAGTTTTTTCATGTTTTCACTATAATTAAGATTTATGTACTCCTTTTTAGGGAAACATCTTTTATCTACTTCCTCTCTACAGGTAGAGTTTATGAATTTAATGAAAGACAAAGAACTCCATTAACATTAAGAGAAATAAAATGTCCACAGGGTAAGAGCCAGTGACATCATAAAGTATATCTATTATGCTTGGAGAGATAAATGTATATTGTGAAAAGTACTTTTATGCTAATAAAACCAACTCTTTGAGAGAGAGTTTAACCAGGTCCTCTGCATGCATACCAACTGTTATAGAGTTAATTTACTAATGGAAACCCCATCTGCATAAGAATAGAACTGTGCTTCATACAGTTTTCAAAGGCTGATTGTATGAAAGTAGATCACAAGTATCTGTTGAAGCATCTCAGGGTGGAGCTGAAACCTCAACATTTCATTTAACATCTTAGTAAATGAACAGTTTGCACCACCCAAGAACTGTATTGGTTGCATTGTTGTTGTTGTTTGACACAATGACCGTGTGCACAGAAGAAAGAAACACTGCCACTCTTGATCTCATATCATAGCCACTGGGTTAGTTCATCTCTTTGGGGGGGGGGGGTTCTTTGTCAATTTTTGCTGACTCTCTTCTTTTCCAGAGAGTGGAAAATTCATCTATAAAACTATAAAATTCTTAAATCCAAAACTAGATATGTGTATTAGTTTCTTCTTACTACTGTAACAAATCACCAATTTGGTGACTTAGAACAACATACTTATGATCTTACTTACAATTGTGAAGATCAGAAGTCTGAAATGGGTGCCAGTGGACTAAGATCTAGGGGTCGGCAGGTCTATGTTTCTTTGTGAAGGCCTCAAGGAAAAATATGCTTTCTTGTTTTTCCACCTTCTAGAGTTTGCCTCCATCGGTCATCTCGTGGGGCCCTTCCTCTATCTTCCAAGTTCACAACGTCTGGTCAAGTCTCACTGTGAACAGTCTTCTGACTCTTCTGATTCTCATTTCATATTTAAGATCTCTTGTGACTGATTACACAGTGTTCACCTCAGTAATCAAGACACACTCCCTACTTCAAGGTCAAATACTTACCAACCTTACTTCAACATCTGGAAGCTGAATTTCTCTTTGACATGAGATAATAACCTACCATATTCACAGAATGGATATCTTTAGGAGTCCATTTCAGTCTTCTGATCTTCAGAATTGTAAGATCATAAGTATGTTGTTCTGCCCATCACAATATGAGAACAAATATTTACTTAAAATAAAAAATAAATTATATCATATGATAACCTATCTTACAATTTAGGTACTCTTTCTATGATTTTAAAACATTTACAATATATTGTTATCGTCGATGTTACGTGCCTTTGAGTCAGTACTGACTCATAGTGACCCTATGCACAACAGAATGAAACACTCCCCAGCCTTGCACCAACTTTACAATCATTTCTACGCTTGAACCCATTGCTTCTACCACATTGCCAATCCATGTCACTGGGGTCTTCTTCTGTTTCACTTACCTTCCTCTTTACTAAGCATGATGTTCTCTAGGGACTGGTCCCTCTTGATAATATGTCTGAAGTGCGAACCACAAAGTCTGGCCATGCTGGCTTCTAAGGAACATTCTAGTTGTACTTCTACCAACACAGCTGTGTTTGTTCTTTTAGCAGTCCATGGTACTTTTAATATTCTTCTCCAATACCATGACTTAAATGCATCAATTCTTCTATGGTCATCTTTATTCATTGTCCAACTTTCACATGCATATGAGGCTATTGAAAATACCATGGTTTGGGTCAGGCACACCTCAGTCCTCTAACTGATATCTGCTCTTGAACACTGGAACAAGGTCTTGTGCAGCATATTTGCTTAATGCAACACAAGAGATACTTACTTCCTGTTCAACCCGACCTTTACAACTCACTTAGACTACGCTGAAACTTCCAAATTTCTTCAGTATTCACAGGATCCACAGGGGCCGCCAAAATAAGGGAGTTGAGTCTCATGGTTAATCTGTTCTGGAAATTAAAACCTATCACAGTAGATGTGATCTTATAAAATGTGTAATTGTAATGCATCAATGTTATTGACATGATGCTTTGTTTTGTTTTATGAAATTAGTTTTCCTGAATGAACCCTAGCTTCCAGTAATAGAAAGGCATTACTTACAGTGTATCTTAGTGACTTACCCTCAATGATTTTTCTGGAACTCTGGTTTCTGACTCAGGAGCATTTCCTGGAAGTTTAAGGACACAATGGTTTATGTCATGGCATTTGTCTTTGACTGGTACAAGTTAGATTTGGTGCTTTTTTCTTACTATTTCCTTTCAGACAAAGGGAAATCACTGGAAGGAGAGCCAAACATCATGTATATGCTTACATAAGAGAATTTATAGTCATACATTTCCTTTTTTAAAGTGGATTACTATTTCCAACAATTTGTTGTTATTGTTAAGCATTGTCAAAGTCAGTTCTGATTCATAGCAACCTTGTATAAGGTTTCTGAGGAGTCGCTGGTGAGTTTTAACCACCAACCTTATGATTCAGCACTTATTCTACAGCACCACTCCAGGACTCCTAATATAATTACACCTGCCATTTCATGATCATTTGTCATGTTAATGGCATGTCTCTTCATATGTTTTCTCCTCATAAAACTACTAGAATGTAAGTATTATTATCTCTAATTTTCCCAGAAAAATTGACGTGTAAATTTTACATGGGTTTTGCATCAGAAAACTAATTTGTGTTAGGATGGAAAGTGTGATGTCCCTATTTTCCAAAATGTAATGCAGGTTACTTCATTTCTTGTCCTCAACCATTTACAGCCAATAGAAGTAGACAGGCCTGCATCAGGTGCTTACTAATGCTGTTTGAAAGGCATAAGCGCTAGGCATTATGGATGAAGGGCCTGCTGCCAATGAAGAGGACTTGAAAATGTACTATTGTTGTTATTTGTTCTCAACTCTTAACAACTCCAAAGGAAAATTGGCATTCAGAGATGGTAAACAACCACTGCAAGTCTTTGACTTTAAAAGTCATTTTTGTTAGTTTTTCTTTGTAACCACAGAGTCTAGAATCGTATTTTATTTTGTTATTTTATTGACTCTCTTTATTGTTATTTAATCTGAGAACTACTTGAAATATATATCACATTCTCTTCTTCCTATCAAGGAACATGTTTTAAGGTATTTTGGAGACGCATTGAGAAGATTTTTCTCTAAAGAATCCACTGCAGTAGATTAAATTCCAGTTTATAGTGGCAGTATATAAGGATTCAGAGACTTTAAGCATTTATATAAAGAATCAGATGTTGTTATTGTTCAGTGACTTCTAGTTGGTTCTGACCCACAGCAACTTTATGTAGGGTTTCCAAGGAGCAGCTGGTGAGCTTGAACTGTTAATCTTTCAATTCAAACCAACTTTGCAGTCTAACACATTAATCCACAGAGAAGCAGCAGGGAGACTCATCTTTCTCTTGTAGAAAAGTTGATGAGCTTGAATTGCTGACTTTGTGGTTAACAGCCCAACACTGAACCCACCAAATCACAATGCCAAACCTACCAAACCTCTATGGCTTTTTTTTCTTTATATGTTGTTATTCTTTTGTTGTTAAGTGCCACTGAGTTAGTTGCAACTTATAGCAACCCAGTGGAGGTTTCAGTCCCATGCTTATTATACAGTTGCACACCAGGACTTCCTCTATATTGTTGTTAAATGGTGTGGAGTGGGTCTGACTCACAGTGATTCTGTACAGCATTTTTGAGAATGTAAATCTTTGTGGGATCTTTCTTCCATGAAGCTGCTGGCAGCCTCAAACTGTTGACATTGTGGTTCTTAGACCATTGCTTATTCTACAGAGTTACTGTGCTTCATCTGTATTGTTGTTGTTAAGCACCGTCAAGTCAGTTCCCATTCATAGTGACCCTTTGTAGCATTTCCAAGAAGTGACTGGTGGATTTGAACCAGTGATCTTGTGGTCAACAGTTTAGTGTTCATCTCACAGCATGACACCAGGAGTCTATTCTCTGTATAGGATTCATAAATAAATGTTCTAATATTCAAAGCTCCTGAAAGGATCCAGAACTCAGGATTCCAAGTGTGTTTGTTCTCTTGGGAATTTAGCTGTAGCCATTCTGCCACCTAGTGGACTATCATCTGCTATCCAAGAGAGAGTAAGAAGAGAAAGTAAGAAGGCAGGACTGGGTTTGTGAACAAATTTGTCACACCTCTATTCCTGCAAACTTCTAGGAAGACCTTTCTACAGCCAAAATTCTGATACTGATCATGTCTTAAGCAGACTTTTCTATGTGTCTGATAAAGACCATAGGTGGTTCCTTCCAGACAGCATGAGAGAATAACATGCCTCAGTGAACATGACATGAACCAGAAAGTTGGTGCATTGGCGCTGAAAGATTCTTATTTTAGACTTGTCCTGTGGGCAATTCTAAACTAACTAGTGTGATGTATTTAACTCAGAAAGTAGCACAACTCACATTTCTAGAACCTCAGTCCAGAACTCACACTGCAGTGCATCCTGTAGAGCATTATCTTGTTGGGCATGCAGCTTAGCTTGTGTGTTTAGTATAAAGTGCTATGTCTCTGTCCTTGTGCCAAATTAGTATTATAGAATAAATACTGCTTACTGCTGCATTATACATCTGCTGCTAATTAAAAGGGGAACAATGGATCTACTGCAAGAAATCACTTAGAACCTGTAGAAATGGAATCAATAGATCCAGCTGAATATAATGAGCTCAAAATCACTGCAAAAATAGAGTGGAGTGAATCCAAGTGCAATATATTTTTATGTAATTATTCTTGTAATTCTATATTTAATAATATGCAATGCAGCCTTTTGTTTCAATTCCACACAAGGTAATACAATAATTAGCTCATGAAACCACTAAGATGAAAAAAATGAGATGGAAGGAAAAAACAAAACAAAAAAAACATTTAAAAACCCTTTGTTTTCAAAAAGGATTCTTTGTTTTTTTCTCTGGTTATGAATCTGTCCCCTGAATTCACTGCTGCCTCATTTTTAAATCTTTCTATTCTACCAAGTGCCTTACTTGAAGCTTTTCTTCATGTTTAGAAATAAATGGAGAAGCTACTTAATTCATTTTTCTTTCCAGGGAGTAAAGGGAATGAAAATTAAAAGTGGTCACTACATGAGTAAAGAATGCTAGAATGCAGAGATTTCAGTGGCAATACTATAAGAAAAATGACAATTACATGTTTGTCATTCATCTTTCTAACACATCCCTCCTCAACCTTTTCAAAAATCAACATTCTGGAAAGTGAGAGGGCTGAGTGGTATGCTTTGTTCTTGCAGTGGCCCAGTACTGGTAAAATGTTTTGCAAGTTTAAGAAAAACAGCTAAAAAGCAGCAAACATTATATAGATTTCAGTGGAACTTCCAGTCTGAAACAGACTAGGAAGAAAGGGACTGCTAACTAATTCTACAAATTAGCCAATGACAACCTTATGGATCACCACAGGGGACTTCCTGATGTTCAGTTAGAAAATGATCCCTTTTTCCTGGAAGCCACTCTAATAAACAGTGGCTACATCAGTGGATTTGAGCTGAGCAAGGACTGTGAAAATGGTGCAGGCCAGGACAATTTATTCTGTTATACGAGGACTCTCACCGTAAGTTGGAGCTTACTTGCTTGTGGTTGTTGTGGTTATGTACCATGGAGTTGGTTCCGACCCATAGCCACCCTGTATTGGGTTTCCGAGGCTGTAAATCTTTATGGGAGCAGAAAGCTTCATCTTTCTCCCGTGGACTGCTGACCGTAAGATTAGCAGCCCGATTCATAGCCACTACGCTACTAGAGCTTACTTGATTGGCACTAATAATAACAATGTAAGCTTACCAAAGTTTGGAACCACGCTTAAGTTGTATGTTCTGACACCTAGTAAAATGCCTGCTATATATAAGTTGCTGTTGTTGTTGAGTGTCATTGAGTTGGTTCCAACTCACAGTGACCCTGCATAGAGTTTCTTAGGAGAGGCCTTGTGGTTAGCAGTACAGTGACACTTATAAACTTACAAATATTTGTTCAATTAATTGATATGGTTTCTAATAGATTGAAGTTGTCAAGGACTTAAATCTTCTTAGACCAACTATCAACACTCATGGAAGCAGTAGTCAAGAGATCAGACGACATATTGCATTGGGCAAATCTGCTGCACAGGAACTTTTTAAAGTGTTGAAGAGCAAGGATGTCAGCTTGAGGACTAAGGTGCGCCTGACCCAAGCCATAGTATTTTCAATAACCTTATATGGATGTGAAAGCTGGACAGTGAATAAAGAAGACCGTAGAAGAATTGATGCCTTTGAGTTGTGGTGTTGGAGGAGAATACTAAAAGTGCCATGGACTGCCAAAAGAACCAATAGATCTGTTTTGGGAAGAGGTACAGCCAGAGTGCTCCTTGGAGGCCAGGATGGCTAAGCTTCGTCTCTCATACTTTGGACATATTGTCAGAAGGGAATAGTCACTGGAGAAGGATGTCATGCTGGGTAAGATGGAGGGTCAGAGAAAAAGAGGAACACCCCCAACGAGATGGATCAGCCAGGTGGCATCATTGATGGCGTCAAGTGTGGCAGCGGTAGTGAGGTTGGCCCAGGATCGGACATTGTTTTGTTCTGCTGTGCATGGGGTCGCTATGAGTCGGTTCCGACTTGATGGCACCTGACAACAACAACAACAACTAATATTTTGTGAAATGATTATCTCTTGTAGTCATGGATTCTAGTTCCAGTCAATGACCAGGAATCTTAGAGTATAACATGAATAGGCAAAGAAGCAGAATAGGCAGTTGGTTGACATACCAGACTTCCTTGAGTTTGAGTTTTGGCTCTGTATTCTGACTATGTATAATGATGGGGAAGTTAGCTCTGTAAGTACTGTTTCCTCCTATGCAAAAATACATACAATGTTAATATTGACCCCACATAATTTTCAAAAGGACTAGCAGAGTATCTGATGCTAGAATTAAACACACATTATATTATTAGCTCTTACTGGTAATAGTGTTATTGTTGTTGGTAGGTGTAACGTATGCACAACAAACCAAATATTTTTGGGTCCTGCAACATCCTCACAATTTTTGTTATGTTTGAGAATATTATTCCTGTCACTGTGTCAATCCATCGGTGGTACCTTGAATTTACCTATTATGGCTTTTCAATCCAAAGTCTTCTGAATTCCCAAAAAGTGATTGGATGCTATTGTCAAATGCCATCAATTCATTTCTGACTCAGAGCGACCCTGTATAGGGTTTCCAAGGAGAAGCTGGTTGATTTGAACTGCTGACCTTGTGGTTTGAAGTCCAGGGCTGACCCTACAGAGGGACCATACAACTAAAGTATTCAGGACTCTAAGGCTGGAATTGGTTAGTTTTGCCATCCAGGAGACTGGCTTGAACTCTTTGGACATTTCCAGATTAACTAAAAGAGCTTAGTAACGCTTGCCTGAGAAGAGCAGATGCCAAGGCACCACATGACTATGAAGCTGAGGACAAGAATGAGGCATGTCTTCAGTACAACAGAGAAGAGGCTTTCCTGATTGGAAAACTGCTGCATCCTGAATTGTTTTTTATTCTGAATTTTAATTTGTTTACTTCCCTAATAAGGAGCTCTGGTAGCGTAGTGGTTACGAATCGGGCTGTGAACCTTAAGGTCAGCGGTTCGAAACTACCGGCCGCTCTGCGGGAGAAAGATGAGGCTTTCTACTCCCGTAAAGATTTACACCCTCGGAAACCCTGTACAGGGTCGCTATGGGTCGGAACCGACTCGACGGCACTTAACAACAACAACAACTTCCCTAATAAAATTCATAATCATGAGTATTATTATGATTTCTGTGTGGCCATTGCACTGGATTATCAATCCCAGATGTGAAGCAGAGAATGCTGGGGGAGGGATGGTTGGTGTAAGAAAAGGGTAAAGAGGGTGTAGTGTGGAGGCATGCCTGCCCTCCATTTCATAGGAATAAGCCTTGAGCTGATTTTGAGTTTGATTCTCTTTCTGCCTTGTGAAACCAAAGGAAGTCAGACATGTTCTCAATATGATTTTTGCACCATTTCTTTGGGGGGGGGGTCTTCTTTTACACTGAGCCCCTACTTTACCATCCATGATGTCCATCTTCAGGGACTGGTCCCTCTTAACAATATGTCCAAAGTATGGGAGATGAAGCTTCGCCACCCTGGCTTCCAAGGAGCTTTCTGGCTAGGCTGAACTTTCCCAAGTTCGATTGTTTGTCCTTCTAGTAGTCCCTGGTACTTTCAATATTCTTCTCCAACACCATGAGTCAAATGCATCAATTCTTCTATTTGTTGTTGTTATGTGCCATGGAGTCAGTACCAACTTATAGCAACCCTATGCACAACGGAATGAAACACTGCATTCTCCAACTTTCACATGCATATGTAGTGACTGAAAAGACCATGGTTTGGGTCAAATGCATCTTAGTCTTCAAAGTGATATTTTTATTCTTTAATACTTTAAAGAGGTCTTGTGCGGTGCATTTATACTAATTGATGTTATTTTAGCTCTTTTGATATTATAGCAATATTTTGATATTACTAAGAGTGATCCTGCTGGTATACAATATTATTTTCCTATTGCTGTTATAAATCATCATAAACCAACTTGTTTAAACAACACAAATTTGTGTTCACACAGTTCTGTATGTTTAAAATCCAATATGAATCTTACAAAGCTATAATCAAGGTGTGGTTTGGGATGATTCCAAAGTTCTGGAAGTTGACTCATTCTTTGACTCTTTCAGCTTCTATAATCTGCAGAATTCCTTGGCTCCTGGCTGCTTCAGTCCAAGCTGCGTCTGCCATCACATGATCTTCCACATTTGATCTACTTCTCATTACTTGTTGTCATTGTATGTCATCAACTCCAGTTACTAGCAATCCATTGTAGAGTTTCCAAGAATATCTGGTGGGTTTGAACTGCCAACCTTGCTGTTAGAAGTCCAGTGCTTATTCTACAGTGCCACACATGAAGACTCTCTCTCTCCTTCTTATCAGAGAAGATTACATTGTTGTGATTATGTTGGGCCAATCAAGATTATTCAAGATATAGCTTCATTTCAAGATCTTTAACCAAAGCAGAGCTGCAAAGTCTTTTTACTATATGTTGTTATTGTTGGTAAGTCTGTCGAGTCAGTTCCAACTTAACTACTCTGTATAGAGTTTCCAAGGAGCAGCTAGTGAGTTTGAACTGCTGACCTTGTAGTTCAAACCAAACTTGCTGTCCAGTGCTTGTCTTACAGAGACGTATTTGGAGTCCTGTGGATAAACAGTAGATAGCTAACTGCAAGGTTGGCAGGTCAAAATCACCACCTATTCCTTGGAAATATTATTCAGGCTCACCATGACTCTAAACTGACTTGACGACACTTAACAACAAGATGACATATTTAAAGTTCTGAGGATTTGGACAACATCATAGTGGACCTTTTTCACTCAGGAGTCCCTGGATAATACCAGATTTGACATCTTTGTTGTTAACCAAAAGATTAGAGGTTCAGATCCACCTAGAAACACCCCAAAGAAAAATTTGTTGATCTATTTCTAAAAAAAATCACTTATTGAAAATCTTATGGAGCACTATGTTTCATTAACACATAAACTGACCTAGTATATCCATCTACAGAAACAACCACGTATAGCAGAATAATAACAGATCATGGACATTCAGAGACTATTAGAAATTCACAAATTTGTGAATTCCCTGTAGTGGTTCTCTCCAGAATCACCTAGTTATCTAAAGATTTCTGTTTTTGCAGGTGGGTCTTATTTGTTATTGATTTGCTTGCTTGTTTCCCTGTTTTTTTCTAAACTTCAAGAAATTTGGGAGTTTGTGTGGCAAGTCTGTAATGGGTGTCTTAGAATCTCTAATTTTCAAAAGCCCCTTGAATCATTTTGATATTTCTTTCAACTTTTATTCAATAACTGTATTTTTAATTTTTAGGAGCTAAAGAATTTAAAATAGCTACCCACATTTAAAATGTAAAATTAAATAAAAATTTGATAGACATAACATATGAAATATATTTTTCTAAAACTGCAGGAAAAAAACACAACAAAAAACAAGAAATGAAATAAAATGTCAAAAAGATGGCTTTGAGGGTGACCAAGAAACAAAAACATGAAGTTGGCTTGTTGCCATCAGAATGTAGCTAGTTATTCTTAGTGTGTTTCCTTGATTTAAGCAACTCTTATTTTGATATATTTAAAAACAGTTTTTCTCCTTTTACTACCTTTTGACTTCTTCTCCTATCTCAATTTCAGTTGACAGGCAGTCATGAGTCTGCCTAATGATTCAGCAGAAATGAGAACATTAATTACTTGTGAATATTTATATCAATGTCACTCTAAGTAATAATTGCTAGTGTGCTCTTAAGGTTAATAACCTTTTAGAAAATCTCCTCACTGTTGTATCCTAAAACATAATTCAAATCATATATTCAATACAAGCCTGCCAATTTTGTAATGAACTAGACTAATAAAACAGAAAAGACTGAGGAGACCCGGTTTCTAATCCATATTGATTATTTATCGGCTGCTAAATACATGTTCAAACAGAACATGGAAACACTGAATGGTTTAAAATTAAGAAAGTTGTGTGACAAGGTTATATTCTTTCACTATACTTATTCAACCTGTATGCTCAGCAAATAATCCAAGAAGCTCGGTTCTATGAAGAAAAACGTGGCATCAGCATTGGAGGAAGACTCATTAACAACCTGTGATATGCACATGATACAACCTTGCTTGCTGAAAGTGAAGAGGACTTAAAACACTTACTGATGAAGATCAAAGAGCACAGCCTTCGGTGTGGATTAAATCTCAATGTCAAGAAAACAAAAATCCTCACCACTGGTCCAATAAGCAACATTCTTATCAACGGAGGAGAAAAGATTGAAGTTGTCAAGGACTTCATTCTTCTTGGATCAACTATCAACACTCACAGAAGCAGCAGTCAAGAGATCAAATGATATATTGCATTGGGCAAATCTGCTACACAAAAACTTTTGAAAGTGTTGAAGAACAAAGATATCAGATTGAGGACTAAGATGCCCCTGCCCCAAGTCATGGTATTTACAAGAACCTCATATGCATGCGAATGCTGGACAGTGAATAAGGAAGACTGTAGAAGAATTGATGCCTTTGAGTTGTGGAGTTGGAAGAGAATATTGAAAGTGCCATGGTCTGCCAAAAGAACCAATAGATCTGTTTTGGAAGAAGTGCAGCCAGAGTGCTCCTTGGAGGTCAAGATGGCCAAACTTCATCACTCATACTTTGGACATATTGTCAGGAGGGGTCAGTCACTGGACAAGGTTATCATGTTTGGTGAGGTGGAGGGTCAGAGAAAAAGGGGAAGAACCCAATGAGATGGATTGGCCAAGTGGCAGCATCGATAGACTCAAGTGTGGCAACAGTAGTGAGGTTGGCCCAGGATCAGGCAGTGCATAAGGTCACTCTGGGTGGGTACCACTCGATGACACCTAACAACAACAACAAATACATGCACGCTCTCCATTCTTCAATATCTTCAAGATTGAAAGATAGAGTATGTCTAAATATCTGAGGTCATTTTATTTTTTAAATTTTATATCTGCAACCAAATAATACAGACACCCTAATAATAATATCAAGAACACAAGCATATGGTACTTAAAACGTGCTGGAAACTATTCTACATTTTTCATAGTGTTTAATGTTTTAAAGGTCATAAAATGCTGTCAGATAGATATTGCTTTTATCTTCTCTTTGTAGATGATAAGACTAGGTCACACATATTTAAATAATTTAACCAAGGTCACAATGGGATATAAGCCTCAGAGGACAAGTTTCAAAATCCATGCTGTTATTTACAAAGACAGTGTTCTACATTGTAACAATTGGCTTAATAGCAGCTTCTGAGTGTCCATCTAAGGCTATTGGTCTTTGTCTATTTGTAACAAAGAAGAATGAATAAAATCAAAGAATTTCAGAAACAATTACTCTAAAGGACTAATGAACCTTGTAAATCTCTGCTTCCACAACCCTGACACAGAAGAACTGCTGACCACTCTGAAAGTGATCACAGCAGGGGATTATGGGAGAAAAATGTGAACAAAACACAAAATCATAAATAAAAACAACAATAAAAAGACCAGGCTTAGGGTGTGATAGAGACTGGTGAATCTCCTTTAGCCACTCTTCGTGACTGTTTTTGACATTTCTGTGACTCAATTTTCAGCCAAACCTTTAACAAGAATGATAACATTACGGAGATATGCACATGTTAGAATAATCAATCACTAAAAAGCATTCGCAGAGGAATAAAGCTCAGAGGACAGGAAAAGATAAGAAAGATGTACAAATGGAAATGGTAATATTAGGAACATTGATGTTATATTTTGAAAATTGCAATCAAAATCACAAAACCAAATGTGTGATTTATTGAATAGAAATCCAGTTTTCTCTGTATACTTTCACCGCAATCACAATAAAATTTTAAAACAAAAGAAGCAAAATAAAAAATAAATAACAAAGTTCATGTTATATTTCCCCAATTATTCAACATTCTAAAAATTATTTGACATGTTTGAAACCTCTATGTGTACACAGCAAATAACTGACCATCATTAGGATTTAAAAACTGATAGTATCATTTTATCTTTGCCAACAAATATAACCATACATTGTTGTCATTAGTTGCCATTGAAATGTATCTCACTTTGGTGTTTAGTTCCCTTTCCTATAAATATCTTTCTCTACCTGTTTTGTTGTTATTTGCATCATCAGAAAATAATCCTTCTGTTTTCAATGTCCTTCATTGGAAAATTATTGAAAAATCATAAAATGAAATATGATAGCTATGTGAAATGATAACAGTCAGGACCAAAAATCTGTTGAAACTAATTTGACTTCAACAAATCAACATTTGATGACTTCCTGTTTGGTTGACACAATGCTAAGTTTTTTTGTGCTTTTATTATCTTCCTTATTTCGTGGACTAAGATGTTTTTGAAACCAGAAATAATTAAATATTGAATGCTAACTTTACTTTCATTCATTATCTTTACTTTCATTCATTTATTCATTGACTAATGAATTAAAGTTAGCACTGAATATCCTCATGTTTAAAATAAGAACATATCAGCTCAGCATACCCTGACCACTGTAATATGTACAGTAAATTGTAAGCTGGAATTTGAACCAGGATACATATTTGTGGGAATAGTACCATTTCCACATTTACCCAAGAAGCAAAACTTAAAGAAATTTTGCATCAATCAATCAATATATAACTAAGATACAATGCTATATTTATGGATATTAAAAACATAATATATTATTACTCAATATAAGATACATAGTACATTTGTATAAACATTGTTAACTTACATTTCTCCAGGCTCAAATAGTTACATCATTCCTTTGTCTGTATGCTACTAATGGATTCACAATTTCTTATTAGTGATAATGTCTTTCCTAAAATAAAATTAGGGAAGCTTTGTGATGTCACAGATTAACTTGTAGTTTTATGTATTAGTTTTCCATGGAGTGGTTTTGAGTCTTTATTTATTTTTTTTTTTGCTTTTTTCTTAATGCAATTTATCTGCTATGTTATTGCTTTACCAGCAATCCAGCATTAGTAATTCTTATTCTTCAATATCTATGTTAAATAAAGCAACTTTTCCTACTCATTCTTAAAGTAATATCTTGAATTTCTCAAAAAACAACTTTTTATGAACACCAAGTGCTTTATGTCTTTGATCTCTCTCTGGTTTTTTTTTTTGCTGTTGCACTACACTTTAAACACCATGTGACGTACATTGCCCTGGTTTCTCTCACCAGTGTGAAGCCCAAAGGGAGAAGAATATGGAAACACTCTGACCTTTTGTTACGTACCCCAATGACTATCTGATTGGCTGTTTGGATTCCAATGTGCACGTGTCTCGCTCTCCCCCTTTTTAGAGTAGGAGGTATCAGTCCATAGCAACCCTGTATATGGTTTCTGTGGAGGGGCTAATGAATTTGAACTGTCAACCTTGCGGTGAACAGTCCAGTCCTTATTCCATAGCAACATAGCAAGGATCCATACTTTGGGGTTGTGGCTGTTGTTATTAGGTGTTGTTGAGTGAGTGCCAACTTATAGAGACACTATGCACAACATAGCAAAACACTGTCTGGTCAGGTGCCATCCTCACAATTGTTACGCTTCTGTGTGTTGCTGCTGCTACTGTGACAATGTATCTCATTGGGTGTCTCTTTTTTGTTGTTGTTGTTAATTTAAGGTTTTTATTGTGGATTGAGTGAAAGTTTACAGGGCACATCATCAGTTT
>NW_006408607.1:10236873-10255332 GCF_000296735.1 Chrysochloris asiatica | reverse complement strand
TTTTTTTTTTTTTTAATTATGCAGCAGATTTGCCCAATGCAGGGAAAATAGGAAGTGTCTGCTGGTTGAAAATGGCCTCACTAATGGAATGTAAATTTCAAGAAAAGTCAGAGACTATGAAAAAACACTTAGAGGAACTTAACCTTACACTCATGACTTACAGATTAGACCTGAATATGGAGGAAGACCTCAGGATATTAACCATAGTTTTGTTTGAACTAAGGATGTTTTTGCCACACCAAGAATTCATTGACTTTACATCTCAGGCCACTCAACTATACAAAATCTATTGTTATATCTATTAGGAACTAAAAAGTCTGGACCTGAGAAAAACGGGAATGTAAAATATACAGAGTGGCTGAAACACTACAAACAGTTCTTGCACTATTTGAGATGGAAAATGAAAGTACTCAACTTAGGAAGCAAATGAGAATGTTCAAACTCAAGTGGTCTTTTTGCTAAAGAAAAACAGGATAGGATCAAAGCATTGAAAGAATTGTTGCTGTTGTTATGTGACGTGGAGTCGGTTCCAATTCATAGCAACACTGTACAGGGTTTCCGAGGCTGTAAATCTTTACAGGAGCAGAATGCCTCATCTTTCTCCCATGGAACAACTGGTAGTTTCAAACTGTTGACTGTGAAATTAGCACCCCAATTCATAACCACTACACTACCAGAGCTCTAGACTTCTAAAATAGAAATAGATGTAACAGAAGAAAACTATGTACTTTGCTACCAAAATAGAACAAGTTTTTCCAATTCTTAAGTCCAAAAGCTGAACAGAGGAAAGGACACTTCTTAAGCAGGCATATGAAGTGAAGTCTTAACTTTCACTAGGCATTCAAGGGGGCAATCACCTCTGGAGTCTAGCAGCAACTGAGGTCATTCATATGCTGATGCTTATTGTCAGACTTCAGCTGAAGCAAATGTGTGGCCTGGGAGCAATGCCTGGGCTCACAGCAGACTTTAATAGGTCTCAAAATATTGAGGCTAGTGGGAAAAAAGAACCAGTAGAGGTACCAGGAGTACTGATTTACAAACTCACCAAGAAAATTCAAATACCACTCTGAAAAGATGGGAGTCAATTTGCATAGGTGATCTTCCTCATACCCAATCATGATAAAAACAGAACTATGGTGCTGTAGTATAAACAGGGGACTGCAAACCACAAGGTTGGCTGTTCAAACCACCAGCTGCTACATGGAAACTCTATACAGGGCAACTGTGAGTCAGAACCGATTTGAAGACACTTAACAACAATAAAAACTTGTCTGTCAAGAGGTTCTGGTAGCATAGTGGATTATGAGCTGAGTTGCTAATCACAAATTCAGCAGCTTGAATCTATCAGTCACTGTATGGTATAAAGATGAAACTATCTGCTCCATTAAGATCTACAGCCTTGGAAACTCCATTAAGTATAGCTATGAGTTAGAATGGACTCAAGGGCACACAAACAATACTACCACCAGCACACATCTGTCAGGTTGTGTTGTTGTCATAGCTTGTATATTTCTTTGATGCTGGAAGCTATGTGACTGTTTTTTTAAATACCAGAAGGGTCACCTATGGAGGACAGGTTTCAGTTGACTCTTCAAACTAAGACATACTAGGAAAAAGGAGAGGCACACTACTTATGAATGTTTAATCATTAAAAATCTTATGGATTGCAGTGGAACATTGTCAGATATAGTGCCAGAGGATGAACTACTCAGGTTAGGCACTGAAAGTAAGACTGGGAAAGAGCTGCCTGTTCAAAGTGGAGGTGAATATGAAGACACAAATGAAGTAAAGTTTTGGGGATCTTCATTTAACAGTTGGGCACATCTCAAAATGAGGAGAGGCAGCTGAAAACAACTAAAAATAATCAGAACATGACATTTACAAAGAATGAGTCTAGAAAAATTAAAAGTTGTAAACTATTAAATAGAGTGTATAAAGACTGATATCTAAGGCTTTAAGAAGCTAACATGGACTTGTACTAACACTTTTGAATCTGACAATCCTATGGTTTACTATGCTGGAAACAACAAAGTCCAGTGGAATGGTATCACTTTCATCATCATGAAGAACATTTCAAGGTCTATCTTGATAGATTTGTGATAGGGTAAATCCATATGATTACAATCATTAAAATCAGTGATGATGAAATTGCAGAATTCTTTCAACTTCAGTCTGAAAGTAATCAAAACTGCAATCAAGATGTATTGATAATTACTAATTACTGCAATGCGAAGGTTGGAAACAAAGAAGAATGAGTAGTAGAAAATATAGCTTTAGTAATAGAAATGATGCTGAAGACAACATGATCAAAATTTGCAAGACAAACAACTTGTTCATTGTAAATGCCTTTTTAAAACAAAATAAAGTAACTATACACAAAAAACTCACAAGACAGAATACACATGAATAAAATTGATTATATCTTTGGGAAGAGGCCTTAGAAAAGCACAATATCATCAGTCAAAACTAGACCAGGAATAGACTGTGGAATAGACAATTAATTGCTAATATGCAATTTCAGGCTGACGTTGAAGAAAATTAAAATAAGTTTACAAGAGTTAAAATATGACCTTGAACACATTCCGTGTGAATTTAGAGACCATCTCTAGAAGTTCTGATGCATTAGAAACTAGTGACTTAAGATCAAAAGAGTTGTGTAGTGACATCAAGAATGTCATACAGGAAGAAAGCAATGGGTAATTTAAAAGACAAGAAAGCAATAAAAAACCAAAATCGATGTCTAACGAAGCTGAAACTTGCTTTCCTGAATAAAGATGCTAAAGTAAATGAAGAAGTAAAATATCTGAAATGGAAGCTCACGAAGACAAATAAAGTATTATAATGAAATGTGCAAGGACCTGGAGTTAAAAAACCAAAGGGAAGAATATGCTCAACATTTCTCAACCTGAAAGAAGTGAGTAAAAATATTCAAGGCTTGACTTGAATTAGTTAAGGATTCTATAGGCAGTTTGGAGTCCTGGTATGGTGCTATGGGTTAATGTGCCAGACTGCAAAGTCATTTGAACTGCAAGGTTGGTGGTTCAAGCTCACCAGTCACTCTTCAGAAACTCTATATAGCGTCGCTATGGGTGGGAACCAATTCGATGGCAGTTAATAACAACAATGTAGACAGTTTGGACTCCTGGTGTGGTGCTGTACGCTCAGCACTGGACCGTTAACCACAAAACCTTTTTAAATTGTTGAAAAGCAAAGATGTCAGATTGAAGACTAAGGTGTGCCTAACCCAAGCCATGGTTTTTTCAATAACCTCATATGCATGTGGAAGCTGGACAGTGAATAAGGAAGACTGTAGAAAAATTGATGCTTTTGAGTTATGGTGTTGGAGGAGAATATTGAAAATGCCATGGGCTGCCAAAAGAACCAACATCTATGTGCTGGCAGAAGGGCAACCAGAGTGCGCCTTGGGGGCCAAGATGGCCAAACTTCCTCTCTCATACTTTGGACATATTGTCAGGAGGGACCAGTCACTGGAGAAGGATATCATGTTTGGTAAGGTGGAGGATTGGCCAAGTGGCAGCATCAATAGACTGAAGCATGGAAACAGTAGTGAGGTTGGCCCAGGATCGTTCTGCTGTGCATAAGGTCACTATGAGTCAGTACCTACTCGATGGCACTAAACAACAACAACATCAGGTGTGACCAGTCCCTAGAAAAGGACATCGTTCTTGGTAAACTATCTAGCCAGCCCCAAATAGGAAGATCCCTAATGAAATGGATAAAGACAGTAGCAGCAGCATTGGGCTCAAGCATAGCAACTTTGATTATGGCCTAGGACCAGGCAGTGTTTTACTCTATTGTACAGAGTCACTGAGTTCCAACCAACTTAATGGCACCTAATAATAACAGCAACATCATAATTAACACAGGAATCTCTGGATGGTGTAAATGGTTAATAAACTTATATGCTAACTGAAAGACTGGAGATTTGAGATCACCTAGAGTAGTCCTGGTTTGGCATAGTAGGCTATGCACTGTATTGCTAACTCACCAGGCTTGCTGTGTTAGAATTGACTAACCAGCATTTCACAATAGAGGTGTTCAGAAAAATGTACTGGCCATCTAATTTGCAAAAATCATCCATTGAAAAACTCTTAGGAATACAGTTCTACTCTGATACACATCAGGACACTATAAGTAGGAGTCAACTTGATGGTAACTAGTTTTGTTTGTTTTACTTGTTTTAAATGTTTTATTGTGAATTAAGTTATAGTTTACATGGGAGAACATTAGCTTTACATCCATCCTATTATATATCATTTCATTGCCATGGTTACAATCCCCTCCATGCATCATCAACCAACCAAAGGGTACCCTGAAAACCTGCCCCTTGTCGTCAGCACACAGCCCTTCTCCCTCTCTGGGTCTAGAGTCCCCAGACACTCCTTATCTCCACCTCATGGTCTCTGCCTCCATCTCTGGTGTCACTGTTTCTCTGGGTACGGTCCCACACTCTGTATTTCTCCATTGATGGTCCCAAGGACATCTGCTCCTGGACTGCAAAGTCAACCACTCCCCTCCTTTTGCTACAAAACATCTACCTTTACATTTACAACCCTCACAGTCAGTCCTGATAACAAGTATTCACTATTGTATCACAAGAGACTTATTCCAATCTCCTTTTATCAGCCCCACCCAGACAGATTGGATACTACTCAGTGGAGATTCTACCTTCCTCCACGACTTCTGGATCTATGTTCCCTCTTGAAAGATTGTAAGCCAGTCACTTCTTGCCTTTGTAGCACACCCCCCATCCCCCCATTTTGGGTAGCCAACGTCCAAGTTGACTATCCCTGTCTATTCTATGTATGGAGGGGGTGGGAATGATTCTTTCTGTATAGATTTGTTCCCTCTTTCAAGCTACTACATCCATAGGTATAGGTCAAGTTCATTAAGTTGTATCAGGTTACTCTTTTGTTCCTCTTCTTTCTTGTTCTAGTTGAGTTCTGATCATCCAGCCACAGAAGCCAGGTCAAATGGGTCTTATCTACAATGTAGGTGTTCTTATGCATATGCCCTCTCTTCTTATCAGCTGGACGCTTCACTCACCACTCTAGTCCTCTGTGGCTATGTCACTGACTTTTGGCCCAAAAGTCCCCAGGTCTTGCCACACTGCTGGCCAACCAAGTCTCCACCTGGGTTCACAGGAGTCTATTGAATGTTGTAGGGCTTAGCTTGCAACTTCATTACTGTTTTTCCCTCACTTCTTATCGGTAACGAACGTGGTCACCAATCAGAGTTCATCTCTGTTCATGTATTCCCATTCAGTCATAGTCTTGGAAAGGGGTTTGCCCTGAGGGGATTCGACTACATTCCTTGATGTCTCCTGGGCAAGCAACTTGCTTGTTCTTGTAGTAATCAGTCAGACTGCCGTTATTGTTTTGTATTTTTCCTGTCTGTCTTTCTTTCAAAAAGCATCTTCTGTTCATCTAGCCACTCCAGACTGGTCTGCTTGTCCTTTCAAGTGGAAAATTCCCACCTCAGAAGATTCTGGATGGGGTTCAGGATTCCACCAATGGTCTCATGTAATGCAGAGGCTCCACAGGAAGCCTCCTTCACTGGGTGTGTTGTATCCCTGTGTTAGGTATTCCAATCAGTTATAGGCAGAAGATGGACTTGCAAGCTTTCTATGGTGATATTTCTGGCTATTGCTTTCTCTCCCCCTCAAGTACCTGTTTTATAATGGTATTCCAGGAAAACCAAGATTCAAAAGACAGTCAAATATCTTAACATTATTTCCACCCTTTTCCCCATTCCAACCATGTCTCAATCCCTGTATCCCAGAGCCCTGTTGTTCCAAGGTTATGCATACATCATTATTTACCTCTGTCCCTCTTAGCAAAGCAAACCTACCTAATTGTTTTCCCATGCACTTTGTTCTTTCATTCCCCTCCTCCTTCTTGTGTATTGTCCTTCTCCCCAGCACCCAAACTATCCTGTGTCTATTCCCTATCCTGTGCTCCACTTTCCCTTCCCTCCCCTCACCTAACCCCACACAGCCCGGTAACCAGCAAAGAACCAATCCCCTCTTTAGTATGGGTTCCTTTTCTTAGTCTTTTACAGTAGTGGTCCTATGCAGTATTTCTTCTTTTGTGACTGACTAATTTCACTCAATATAATGTCCTCAGGGTTCATCCATATTATGCAATGGCTTGCAGCTTCCTTGTTATTCTTCAAGGCAGCATAATATTCCATCGTGTGTATGTACCACAGTTTGTTTATCCATTCTCCAATTATGGGCACTTAGGCTGTCTCCATCTTTTTGCTATTTTAAATTGTGCTGCTATGAACATTGCTGTACATATATCTACTCGTGTTATGGCTCATATTTCTTGTGGGCAAATACCAAGTAGAGGAATTGCTGGATCATACAGTATTTCTATTTCCAACCTTCTGAGGAAGCACCATGTTGCATTCCGAGATGTTGGACCATTTTACAATCCCACCAGCAATGCAGGAGCATCCCAGTCTCTCCACATCCTGGGTTAAAATTGTCAACATTTGCTTAATTGTTGAGAGCTTAGCCACTTGTATTACTATAGATCCTGGAAGATGCCACACCATTTCCACTCAAATGGCCCAAGTTACAGTTTCCAAGGGAACTTCAACTCTCCAAGGATCAAGACACATCTGAGTGTGATATTGCAGAATTCAAAACTGAAGATAAAAACAGTGGACTTCAATTTCTGAATTTAACTTAAAACTTTTTTTCCCTTTCATTTTTAACTTAAAGCAGAATGAAATTTTAAGTTTTGATTTCTTCTTGGGCATTTAAAAAGAGTAGACAGGATTCATACCATAATTGTATAACATTTTAGAATTGCCTACCTTGTAATCATTTTAAGCAGTCAGTTGCACACTTCTCCATACTCACTACATGGTATATTTAATAATCTGACTGGTCGTATTTTAGATAAAATGTAAAGCGGGAAATGGACTTTTGGAAGGTGACTGTTTAGATCAAACTATTTGTTTCTGAGCTTTCTGGGGCCCAAGTTAAATGTGTTCCTGACATTACAGGGAGATGATGCTGACGCTATGGAAGTATTCTTGTGAGGTAAGGACAGTGAGGTATTTTTAGAAAGGAACACCACCTCTCTAGTTAACATAGCTTTGTTTTTGAAACTCTAAGGACTAAGAGAACACAATTTCCATGCCATAATGCTTCCTCTGGAGCAGGGTTAGAATATGTCCTGCCAATTAACCCTTATTTGCTGTTACTGTTAAGTGCCATCTAGTCGGTTCTGACCCATAGTGATCCTATATAGGGTTTCCCATAAGTAGCTGCTGAGGGCTGCAAAATCATTTGATCTGGTCCTGCAAAGGAAACTGAAAGTTGGACTCAGAATTCAATAAATCTAGAATCTTTTTTCATAGCAAAATAAATGTATATTAAATGATGTTATAAATATTCAAATGACCCTTGGCAGATATGGTGCCACAGGACCAGCACTGGACAGTGAACCACAAGGTCAGCAGTTGAAACTCACAAGCCACTCCCCAGAAACCTTAAACAGAGTCCCTATGAGTTGGAACTGACTCCAACGCACTTACCAATAGCAACAACCTCTGAAGTCTAAAGTCATATATCCAGCTATCTTATCAACTGCACACATCGATTCTTCTGATGATGGAATGACTTAAAGGATTGGTGAGAAAAGAAGAGGAGAACTGAAACTGCACAGTGCATGCCTGTGGACAAATCTCCTGTCTGTAGGCTCTGTGGAGAGAGGGCTAAGGGATTGGTAATAGAGATCCAAGCCACTTTGCCAATCTCAAGCTACCAACAAAAAAATTGAGATACTGATTTCCATTTAATAGATCATCAGAGACTCCATTTTCATTTTAGTCCCTTACAATGAGTGTCTAAATTTGGCATCATTCTTCTGCCTTTAAAGATGAGGAAAATGCTACCCATAATGAAGCAGCTTTCTTAGTCACACAAGAATTCACAAAAGGATCTGTCTTTCTTCAAAACGCATACTGTTCCCACAGTACTCACTGGCACATCTTTCAGGTACTGACTCTTGTCATTCTCTCTAGCCACATCTCCCAAAATGGAATTTCAAATATATATATTTTTTCACTTGTCACACCACACTAACTGATATTCAAGGAATACCACATATTGTCTTCCTCTGCCTTTAATCTATCTACCCATTGACTCATTTGCTGTCTACTAATCAGTCTTGTGTAATTTTTAAAGTTCTCTGCAATCCCTCCTGATGCCATACCAGTCTGACTGCTCCCAATACATCTTCAAATAGCACTTATCACAGTGATATATAGTATATTTTTTATTACATCTGTATCTCTCATGGAACTTGTATCTGAACATCTCAGGATTGTCAGTGCTAGCTGCATGCTGGGCATGCTCATAGTTGCTTAGTGTTTGTAGATGAAGTTCCTTTCCATTTTTCAACACTTTTAACATATGTGAGATTCACCCAAGTTTTCCATAACTGTTCCAGCAATTAACAGCATTGAAAGGTTACCTGGTCTACCTCCTTCTACCTAATCTTGAATAATGTGATTAAACAATGCTCTCCAACAATCATGCTTTTCATGCTACACTCAGCCATTTACTTGCAAAGAGATACAAGGGTATGATTCACATGAATACATCTTTCCCATTTTTGATAATGGATCTTAAAATAAATGCTCCCTTTTTGGAACCCTGTCCAACAATTTTGATATTCCAATTATGTGTTGCTATTATGTTTCCTGGTGTAGCGCTGTGTGTTAATGTGCTGGACTGCAAAGAAGATTTGAACTGTAAGGTCGGCGGTTCAAGCTCACCAGTTACTCTTTGGAAGCCTTATCTAGGGTTGCTATGGGTCAGAACAAACTCAATGGCATTTAACAACAGCAACAATATTGTTTATTGTTGTTGTTGTTAAGTGTCGTCGAGTCGGTTCCAACCCATAGCGACCCTGTACAGGGTTTCCAAGGGTGTAAATCTTTATGGGAGTAGAAAGCCTCATCTTTCTCCCACGGAGTGGCTGGTAGTTTCGAACCGCTGACCTTAAGGTTTGCAGCCCGATTCGTAACCACTATGCTACCAGAGCTCCTTAGAGTGATGCAAATGGTTAAGTGCCCCACTGGTAATATAAAGATTGGAGGTTGAAGCTAACCTGGAGATACCAATGAAGAAAGGTCTGGTTATCTACTTACAAAAAATAACAGCCATTGAAAACCCGATGGAGTCTAGTTCTATTCCAACACACATGGGCTTACCATGGTCAGAATTGACTTGAAGTCAGCTGACTGTTTGGGTTTTTGTTGTTGTTGTTCAATGTGTTTTTTAAAATACCTTTTAAAAAAAGAAATTTGTCAAAAGCAATTTTCCCCTAAGAAACTGATTGTCTTTATCTAGATCTGCTAGGTGTTCAATATCACTGTCCAGTTTTGAAAAGTAATCAACTTACCAATGACCCACCATTTCTTATGCTAATCAGGAAACAAAGGACAATGGATAAGCCATCTCAGAGACCTGAATTTCCATTATGTGGCAGTATCAGAAAAGGTCTGTTGTCATAAAGAGTTAAATGAACTTCTCTGGGCATTGCTTAATTTCTAGAGTGACTTAAGCACTGAGGAAAATCTGGTTTAAAGTTCAGGGACGTGGCAAGATAGATCATCGCTTTGCACATTTGTGAAGTGCATGCCAAGGCACGACATACAATTTGTCAAATTGTTTCTGTTTGTGAGAAAGCAGTCCTGGAGTTAGACCTCCTTCCTAAAGTTCCTTATCTGTCATTTTTTGAGATTTAAGAAATGTCTCAAGACCAAGTGCTGTCACTTACATGTGATACTGCACCAGCCACTGACAATAAATCAGACTTGTAACTGCTTGAGGTTAAGATGATATACATTTTACAATTCATGGCAAGCTTTACAACTCATCTGATTTGAAGTAGGTCACAAGAAAGTGTTAGATTTTCAAAACTCTTATCTGGTATGTGTGCTTTCCTACCAGGAAATCTTGCTATTTTTAGCTCTGGAAGGAAAGTTTGAGATGATCTAATGCAGTCCCCTCATCTTATAGATTAAGAACCTGGGACCAGGGAAGGTTAATTGATTTTCCCAAAGTCCCAGAGCTAGTTAGTGGCAGAGCCAACACCAGAACCCATCTTTCCTGTCTCAAAGGCTCTCCTTCCATCCTACCAGGCCACCTCTGGTCTCTGACTACGCAAACCAGCCTTCTGAAGTGCATTATTAAAGGATTATCTGTTCTACCCTTAGTGGCTGGGTCAGCAATAAGATTATTAAATTTTTATCTCACTCAGAGCTTGCCAACCTTGGAGATGCTCATATGCCAAACTTAATCTGCCAAAAATATATGGAGGCAGGTAATGAGCACACACAGTAGTTATAGAATTAAGCACTAGAAGTCATTAGCTGCACAACCCCTGGTACATTCAACTGCCAAATTTTGTCCTGGTTAAAAAAAAAAAAAAAATTCTTTGCATTTACACTTTCATGAAAATCTGAACACAGATAGCCTGTTCTTAACCTGCATCAATAGCTCCTAGAAGTGCCTACACTCTGACATCTGCATAAATGCCAAATGAATCTGCCGTATGATAATGAATACAAAATGAATTAATAATGATATGTGAATCATGAATACAATTTACAGTTCCTCAGACAAAATAGTGTCTCTTTTAGCCCGCACCTGCAAAAACTAATTCCTGCAGACCTCCCGCAAAACTGTCTTCTAGCACGTCAGCGCCATCTACTGCCGCCGAATAGAATGGCCAGCTTCCTCTGTATTTGGATCAGCCCTTGCTCTGCTCACAAGCATCTGAGATTTCTCATACCAAGCATATGTTTATATTTATTTTATCAACTTTGCTTTTCAAGGGTAGTCTCTCATCCTTATTTAAGTTTTTTTTTTAATATTGTTTAAAAAGACCTAAAAATATTCCTGGGTGAAAATACTTGGCAACTTGTACCAATATACTTAACAATTTAAATACGTTTTATAATCCCAACTTGGAATAAAAGGAGTTCTTTGTTAAGAATGATAACAATATGTCTCTTTCTGGAGTTCTATTTTTAAATATAATTTTCTTTATGAAAGTCAACCAGTTTATCAATCACGCTGAGGTTTTAAAATTTTCCGCACACTAAATTCAGCCTTTGTTATTTCTTTAGACAAGGAACCACCCATCTGTCAGTTTGTTATGCCGTGGTGGCTACCATTTTCCTGTGATACCAGAAGACAAATCACCAGTATTTGAAATGCCACAAGACTCACTGTGGTGGACAGGTTTCAGAGAAACTTCCAAACTAAGACGGATGTTGTTAAGTGCTGTTGAGTCGGTTCCTATCTATAGCAGTTCTGTGTAGGGTTTCTTAAGTGCGGCTGGTGAACTTAAACCACCGACTTGCATTTAAACTGACTTTCCAGTCCAGCACATTAACTCACAGCACCATACCCCGCACTCCTCCAAACTAAGATAGACCAGGAAAAAAGATGTGGTGTTCAACTTCTGAAAATCAGTCAATGAAAACCTTATGGATTCCAACAGAACATTGTCTGATTCACTTGCTTTGACATACCATAAAGGGAGATGAATCCCTGAGTGGAGATCATCATGTATGGTGAAACAGAGGGTCCATGAGTGTAAGGGAGTCCCCTGATAGTAGCAATGATAGACTGGAACATGGTACCAATTACCAGAATGGTACAGGACTAGGAAGAATTCTGCTTGTTCCTAAGGCTTCTATGAGTCAGAGTTGACTCTACGACAGCTAACAAAAACGACAGCAAAATCTTCAGACAGAATGTATTGAACATTGAAGTGATAATGACTTTATTCCCTCCACCTGGTAGGGGACACTTGCTATTTATTTCCTGCTGCTCCTCCCCCATTCTACACTACCTATTCTTACTTTTGTTGTTGTTGTTAGGTGCCATCAAGTCAGTTGTTAGGTGAGACCAACTCATAGCAACACATCTATGCACAACAAAATGAAACACTACCCAGTCCTATGCCAGTCTCATAATCATTGCTAAGTTTGAGCCCATTGTTGCCAACTTTTTTTTTTTTCTTTTGGGGGGGGCGGGTCTTCCTCTTTTTCTCAGACCCTTTACTTTACCAAACATCCTTCTCCAGGAACGGGTCTATCCTAATACTATGTTCCAAATATGAGAGAGGAATTCTGGCCACCCTGGTTTCCAAGGATCGTTCTGGCTAATTGTTACTTTTAAATGTGCCTTAATTTCTCCTGTTGGAGCTAGAGAATTCAAGGAAATGATTTCCTGTTGTAAAGATCACTTCATCCTCTAAGTGAAGCACAGAATTTAGGGGAAGTGAAAAGAGAGGCGATTGCATGGCATAGTAACCCTATATAGGATTTCTGAAACTGTGATTTTTTATGGGTACAGAAAACCTCATCTTTCTCCATGGAAAAGCTGGGAGATTCAAACTGCTAACATTGAGACTAGCAGCCCAAAATAGAACCAACTCCACTACAAAGGCTACTTAATGAGGGGTAGTCGTATTTTTGGTATATTTTGAAGACAGGGTTCATACAAAATGCTGATGAATTGGACTGGAGATGAGAGAGAGAGAAAAAAAATGTTATGTTTAATCTAAAATAAGTAGCTCACTGAAAAGATGAAGCCTTTGTTGTTTTGTAAAAAAGAGTTTAGAAAACCAGTGCTAACTCTTCATCTAGTACTGGAATTCATATGAAAACAGTAATAAGCTCATTTAGATAATACCTCTCTGTCATATCTGGATTCTTCCCTATGTTCTGCACGCTCTGATATTCATAAGAAAATTTGAAATGAAGATGAAAATTTATAGGAAAAACAGGATCTTCTTTCTCCTCATCTATGCAATATGGGACTCGATCACCAAATTTCTAAGCCCCCTCCAGCTCTAACCCTCTGATTCTGTGATGACACTTAACATAAATAGATCATGCATTTCTACATAACTTGGCCATTCTATTAAAAGTTCATCTATTTATTTTCCAGATTACAGTTTCTCGTTCATGCCATCTTTTGAAAGTATTTCCTCAGATTTAAGAAAACGGAATGCTGTTGCCAAGTAACCAGACTCATAGAAAGAAATGAGGTAGGCAGTACATAGCAGAAAATGAAAACGGAAATTCCAGCAGAAATTCTTCAAAATCATCATTAACAATTTGGCATGAGTGTTCAAATGTTGTCCTTCCTGCCGATAAGCATCCATAATTGAATATTTCAAATCAAAAGCAGAGATTTCAAAAAAGAAGAGAATGAATAAGTACTGTCATCTCATTTCTATAATCAGATATTAAGCAATATGTCCACAGTATTGGAAATATTGGTGCTATTATTGGTTTTATTTGTTGTTGTTGTTGTTAAATGGCATTGGTTATATTATACTCCCTTAAAAAAGATATGTTGAGACGTTAACCCTGATACTTTGAAAATAGGTTTTTTGAACGTGTTAACATGAGGTGATACCAGAGTAGGGTGGTCTGTAATCCAATATTACTGGTGTCTTATAAAAAGAAGAGAAGGGATATAGAGACAGAACCCAAAGAAGAAAGTAAAGTGAAGAGAGATTAAAGTAAAACAAGGAATGTCAAATGTTGTCAGGAATCATCAGAAGCTAGAAAGAGGCAAGGAAAGATCTTCCCATATAGTCTTCAAAGTCTGGCCCTCCAGCAAGTTAATTTTGAACTTCTGGTCTCCAGAGCAAGGAACTATGATGAAGCAGTGTCTTGTGTTGGGATGTTAATCACGAGGTCAGCTGTTCAAACCCAGACCCACTATGTGGGAGAAAGAGAAGGGCATCTGCTCTTATAAAACTTCTCAGAAATCATAAGGAACAGTTCTACTCTGTCATATAGGATCCTTGTGGGTCAGAATCCACTGGCTGGCATGGCTCTAGTGGGTTCAGACTCCATTATTGTGAGACATTAAGCAAACCCAGTCCTCAGCAGTTTCTTGTGACAGCCATAAGATACTCAAACAAGTATATTGAAGAAATCTGACACTGAAAAACTTGACACTGGACTTCCATTCATTCATTTGCAAAATATATATTTAAAAAAGCAGTGGACTTCAAGAGGTTTCATAATGTGCACTTGACTGAAAAAAGCCTTTTACAAGTAGGGAAGCCAGTGCGTGCATAAATTAAGTTTCATAACAAATGAATTTAAGAGGCTATTATTTATAATTCCATTATAATAGCCATTCACTCTTGGTAAAGTTACACACATTTTTAGAAATTTCACTTAGCCCTTTACAACCTTTCTACCATCCCTACATACTTAATGTGTGCATTTTTTTTTGTTTCTAAATTCTGTTTTACCTGTCCGTCAAACTTTGATTCTACTGATCATAGTGCAATTTTCATTTTCCCTTCCTTTTTCCTAGATAAAAAGAAACTGATCATTTGATCCTTCATACCAAAATAGAGAAAAGAGAGTTTAATAGCTTGAACAAAATCCATCATTTTATATGTCAAAGTTATTCTATTCATACAATACATTTTAAGGTGCTGACAAAATTTCATTCTGTGTTCAAAATACTCCATGCACTTCTCTATGATTTGAAGATTTTTAATCTCCATTAATGACTATGGTTTACACACTGAAATGACCACTCAAAAGAGAAGCAATTGGAGCCAAATCTTACTAGCGTGAAAACATCTCTTAGGATAAAGAGCTGCCATTTCTTCGTATTTCAACATCAAGCAGCGATTACAAGTCAAACTTAAAAATGCCTAGGATGCACTTAGGAATAAATAATATAAAATTTTCTATCGATTTTATGTCCTATGTTGTATTTCTTCTTAAGTTGTATACTGTATGTATATATTAAAGGGGGGAAAATAAATGGCAGAGACTAGCAAGTTTTTCCAGCATATAAAAGCAAGTATAATATGATCATCATTTCTGTGGGAGAGACTTCTATTCATTCTTTCAAAGTAATAGATTGTTTAACTCTCAAATGGTCACAGAGAATGCATACTACATTTTCTAGAATTCTTTGTAGCAAGATTTGGTCATATGACTGAAGTATGAACAATGGGATATGAATAAAATGGACATGTGAACATTCCAAATTGAATACTTAAAATGAAATACTACCCCACTCCCATTGGTAACTAATGTTAGTACCTGTGAACCATCTTGGGGCTATTCAAAGAAGTACATATAGTTTATTTAATAAGATGTATTCGAAACTACCAGCTGCTCCGCAGGAGAAAGATGAGGCT
Source organism: Chrysochloris asiatica (assembly GCF_000296735.1). NCBI lineage: Eukaryota > Metazoa > Chordata > Mammalia > Afrosoricida > Chrysochloridae > Chrysochloris > Chrysochloris asiatica. The sequence goes on along the minus strand of NW_006408607.1, from coordinate 10,240,084 downwards.
TTCTACTCCCGTAAAGATTTACACCCTCGGAAACCCTGTACAGGGTCGCTATGGGTTGGAACCGACTTGACAGCACTTAACAACAACAACAATTTTGGATCATTACTTGGTAACTATTCTGTACATTAACAATAAATAATTAATGTTTATTTCTACAGGCAGATACATGGAAAAACTGAATTAAAAGATAATGAAATTATCTTATATGAACTTTTTGAAGCCCCCTTGTATATGCCTATCCCACAAATTCTGTTTATAGGAGTGCTATGAGAAGGAATTTGCATTTTGAAGTACAGCAAGTGGATTGTTACACTTGAATATATGAAAGGAACAGAGTGAGGATGTTCTAGAGTATCACATGATGGCTCTTTTTTTTTGTGATGCTTATATGTACCCTGGAGCACTTCAAAAAGAAAATATTAAGATTAGGCAAAATCTTTTTCTAGTGTGCTCTGGAAAAATAATTTAATAAAGTTGGTTTTTAAATGCTCATAAAAGCCATTCATTCGCTCACATTTTTTTTCAAATGTGTTAGTCATATACTATACACAAGTTCTGTGCTGTTGTTGCCGTTGTTGTTAAGTGCTGTCAAGTCAATTCTGACTCATAGAAATCCTGTATAGTATTTTCAAGGCTGTAATCCAGTTGGTGGGTTGGAGCTGCTGATTTTGTGGTTCACCATCAAGAGCTTATTTTATAGAACCATCATGTTCCATAAGACTTTTCAGTAAATATCAAATTTTGAAACTGATAAAGCCACCAAAACCAATATTTATCTAACATCTAAGAAGTGACAATTGCTAAGCAAAATAAGGTAGATTTGGGTTTTAAATTACCTCTAAATCCTGGTAGCTGCAAAGTTTTTTTCAGTTTATATAAATTTTCTTGGCTCCAGGTTTCTAAGATGTAAGAGAGGTTAATGTTGGCTGGGTGCTAACACAGAAAGCTATGAGGATTGAATGAGATAAAGTTAGAGTGCTCTTAGGAAAGTTTCTGCATAAATAAATCATTCATTATATGTTTGTTAGTATACTTGTGTAGGGAACAGAATGGGTCCATAGGATATGCATTGGACTGCAAACCACAGATTAGGAGTTTGAACCCACTAGCCACTCTGCCTCTAAAATCTTATACAGGGATATAATAAGTCGGAACCAACGAGATAACAGTAACAACAACAAGTGGACTGGTTGATGCTATCATTATTACCATTGTTAGTATTATGTGACATTTCAAGGGCTCCACATCTACGAGAGATCAAATTTTCAATCAAAATAATACAAAATTATAAATTGTACCAAAATATTTCCATGATAATTGTAGGGAAGTGATTATTTCTGACTAGAGAGATTAGAGGATGTTTTATGAAGGAGATAGCAATTTAGCTAGATATTAGAAGATAAGAGATCTCTTCAGAGGTGGAGATGGAAGTCAAAATGAAAATTTCTTCTGTTGAATAGATAACATGAGAAAATGCACAATGCTCATGTGATTATACTGGCTTTACAATTGTGAAGAGAAATGAAAATGCCTCATAAAGCCAATTTCAAAAGAAAAAGGTTTGGAAAGAGATTATAAAACAGATAAATAGTGGAAATTGTATTCATAACAAATAGAGCTTTGGAAGTATATTGAAGGCCCAGATGAACTATTCTTGCTGTATCTATAGTAAAGTTAAAAGGAAGAACAGCCATCAGCTCCCTGGGATATCGTATAATAAGTGGCACACAAGTATCACTGAAATGGTTATAAACGAAAGCATAGGGCACTTAGATGTCTACCTCTGACTCACTACAGAATTAAATTTGTAGCTATATAAAAGTTAAATTAGTCTCTTTCCAAGTAATATAGTCCATGCCTTTGAAGATAAATTAAAAACAAATAAACATTTTGTGACTTACAACCAGTTTCTGTGGAGTATGAGGGCAAATTTTTCTCTTCAATCATAGGTTGGGATACAATCTTGGGACCCTAAATATCTTTTGATTTTCTTGAAGGTGAATGAAGTCAGTTGAAATTTTGAAGACAGATAATGCATGTCATGGTGTTTTTTTTCCAGGGATATAAGACTTACTTTATTGTCCATATTTCATACCTATTAATGATGTGGTCTTGTGGATTAATGTGCTGGACCCCAAGGTTGTTTTGAAGCTCAAGATTAGTGGTTCAGGTTCATCAACTGCTCTTCCAAAACCCTATACAGGATTGTTATGAGTTGGAACCGAATGGACAGCACTTAAAAGCAACAAACCTATTAATATGCCTCCCAAAATTGTTTAATCAGGCAAATTAAAGCATAAATAAGATGCTCAGTCATGATCACAGTATTTGAAAAGTTTCTTACTTTCGTTCATTCTAACCTGTGTGATTTTTAACTATAAAATAATAGCTACCCCTGTATTCTAAAAGTTTAACAAATATAGAAACAATTTGGAAAGGGAGGTTAGGGAAAATAAAATTGAACAAAATAGACGTTTGCCTTGTTTCACTTCAAGACCCTTTAAAATAATAGAAAACTAATACCAGTTATTGGAGAGGGATATCATGTTTGAAAAGGTGGAGGGTCAGAGAAAAAGAAGAAGACCCCCAGCGAGATGGACTGGCAAAGTGGCAGTATCAATGGGCTGAAGTGTGACAACGATTGTGAGGTTAGCCCAGGACCCGGCAGTGTTTCATTCTGTTGCACATAGGGTAGCAATGAATCGGTACCAACCAGATGGCACATAACAACAAAATACCACTACTAGTAAAAAGTAGAAAACAGAGTAAAAGAAACAAAACGTATGGGAGTGTTCATGCACAACACTTTAAGAAATTTGTTAAAGGCAGAAATCTAGAATACTGATAACTGAAGCAGTCAGTTAATAAACGCTAAAGACCAAACCAAAGAAGGAAGCTTAGGAGGATTGCAGAACCCCTGGGAGAGTTGATATGCTGAAGCATCACCTGCAATACACATTGATGGCAAGACCTGGTTCTGGAAACAATGGTTGCAATTGAAATACTATAGATAAAATTATAACTAGAGGGCAAATGAAATTGAGGAAAACCCTCTTGGGGATGGATTAAACCTTCTAAGGACCATGATTATGGCGTAGAACAGGACAATGTTTTGTTCTGTCATGTATCAGGTCACCATGAGTTTCAATCAAACTAATGATCATGACAAGCTATGGACAACATTGAGAAGTATGAGTATTCCAGAACACTT
>NW_006408607.1:10229507-10236113 GCF_000296735.1 Chrysochloris asiatica | reverse complement strand
TGGACATATTGTCCGGAGGAAACAATCATTGGAGAAGGATGTTATGCTGGGTAGGGTGGAGGGTCAGAGAAAAAGAGGAAGACCTCCAATGAGATGGATCAGCCAGGTGGCATCATTGATGGACTCGGGTGTGGCAGCGGTAGTGAGGTTGACCCAGGATCGGACATTGTTTCGTTCTGCTGTGTACGGGGTCGCTATGCGACTCGATGGCACCTGACAACAACAATGGTAATTGATGACAATAGCATAGATGAACCTGTGACCTCCATATTCCAATTTTCACATGGAGAAAAAAGCAGTAAACACTGAAAAAACACAAATACACAGTGAAAACAATTACCATATGATAATCAGGAAAACAAACTAGGAAGAATGGTACAAGAGAAGTTCCTGGGTTTAGGCAGGCACAACCAAGACCTAATGGCCAACTCCTTACTTTTTTTGGAAACCAAATGAAAAATTATTTCCACTTCTACATATATAAAGCATTTGTATGACTAGAAGTCTTTCTTTCTTATCTTCTCTTGTTTCATGAACTCTGATAAACTTCTTTTTATATATGTTGTGGGTGTCATTGAGTGTCCTTAAATCTGTTCCAACTAATAGTGAACCTGTGTAGGCTTTCCAAGACTGTAAATCATTGCAGGAACAGGAAGCCTTATCTTTCTCCCACAGAGTGACTGATGTCAATCATCTGCTATGTGCAAGTCTTATGTTGTTAATATTGTTGTTGAGTGCTGTCAAGTCAGTTCTGACTCAAGAGACCTTGTGATTAGCAAGTCCAGTGCTTATCTTTCAGAGTAACAGCATTCCACTTTTATGTATTGAGATAAAAAATTGATTCATTAATTTATCCAGTGAACTATTTGTTCATCCAATAAATGCAATGATTAGAAAAATATGTAGGGAAAAATAATTTAAAAGTCAAATTTGCGGAAACAGTTCAATTCACCCAAGGAACCAAAGATATTAGAAGTAGTTAGATATCAGAACTGTGAAGACTTGTGCTTGGTAATGATGAAATTGATATATGCTAACACAACTGAATATGAATTGTTTGTAATTGACACACCTTGTGAATACAGTGGTGAACACCACATGACCTTGATTTGTAAGAAATGTAGCTTCTTATGGAGAAGCAGGACCTGGAAGTGCTGCCGTAGGGGCATTCCATGATTTCTAACTAGTGTAGAAGAGGTGTTATGAGCCCCCAAAAGCATGGCCTGAAACAGGGAAACTCGGAGCATAGGATGATTCAGAAAATAAAATTCTAGATTCCTTTCATGAGGGGAACTAGGACCAACAGTGTAATTTCAAAAATAAATAAAATCTAGTGAAAAAACATGTTCAGCCTCTAGTGACAATAAAAAGATTGTGGAATACAGCCAGAATTTATAGTAACATGATACAGTGGCTACAAAAAAAAAAAAAAAAAAACAAAAAAAACCAAACTTTGAATCTGAAGAGAATTTCCAACAAAAGAAACGGATACCTCCTCTCCTTCTGTACGTGCTCCCATAGTGACAGTGTCTACCTTACAGCCTCACTTCTTTTCTCATTTTTCTGCTTTACCTAGATCATCCACCTTTCAAAAAGTGCCCATCCAATGTACTTGTTTGTGTGTTAAGCTATCAAATTAATTTAAAAATTAGTAGTAGAATCACATGAATCAATGAAATAAATAAGAAAATAAAAGGGAGCTTTGAAAAGCTCATGGAAATTGAAATGAAAGATAATATAAAATTTCCACATATTTTCTGAAGCTGCTTCATATATGACACAATGTTTCTGGTTTAAATTTGCCTCCTTCTTCAAAAATCTTGCCTTGATAGTACTCAAACCCAAGCACATTGAAGAAAAATACATTTATGGTATATCAAAAACCTTCAAAACTATAAAACAATATCATGTGAAAGTTATAATTTAGTTTATTGTTATTATTATTAACAAGACATTATTCAAACCTATGAGGAGCTGTGGTAGCATAGTGGTTACCAATTAGGCTGCGAACCGCAAGGTCAGAAGTTCGAAACTACCAGCTGCTCCGTGGAAGAAAGATGAGGCTTTCTGCTCCCGTAAAGATTTACAGCCTTGGAAACCCTGTGCAGGGTTGCTGAGTCGGAATCGCCTCCACGGCACATAACAACAACAACAACGTTCTCTATTCTTAGTATTGATTTGTGTAGCTTATTTAATAGGAAATCTGAACCCATTGAAATTTATCTGAAAGTTTTCTCTTATTACTATAGATTATAATGCAAATACATTGCAAATATATACATTTTCACTTGTCATTTGGAGGCACTTAATCATCTATGCCAAGAAATTTTGAAGACAGTTCTAGCCAAATAATTTTTTTTTTTTAAAGGCATCTTTATGTGCATTCCAAAGAGAGGTGATTCAAGAATGCAGCAATTATCTGACTATATTATTAACATTGCATGCAAGTAAAATTTTGCTAAAAATAATTTAAAAATGAGTGCAATAGTACACTGATAGGGAACTGCCAGAGGTCCAAGCTGAATTTAGATAAAGATGTGGAATAAGGAATATCATTGCTGACATCAGATGGATCTTGGCTGAAAGTAAAGAATACAAGAAAGATGCTACCTGTGTTTTACTGACACATAAGGGTTACGATTGTGTGGACCATGACTAGCTATGGATGACATCGCAAAGACTGAGTATTCCAGAGCACTTAATTGTGCTCATGAGGGATCTGTACATAGACCAAGAGGCTTGAACAGAACAAGTTAATAGTTTAACATTACACTATTAAACACCAAATAGTTTAATGTTAGGAAAAGTGTGTTCCTGCATTGTATTCATTCACTATACTTATTCAATCTCTATGCTGAGCAAATAATTAGAGAAGCTGGATTATATGAAAAAAATATGGCATCAGTATTGGAGGAAGATTGATCAACAACTTGTGATATGAAGATGATGTAACCTTTCTTGTTAAAAGCAAAGAGGACTTGAAATACTGATGAAGATATGAAATACTTGCTGATGAAGATATGGGTTGCACCTTAATGTAAATAAAATAAAAATATTCACCACCAGACCAGTAAATAACATCTACATAAATGAGGAAAAAAAAAAAGATTGAAGTTGTCAAAGACGTCATTTAGCTTGGATAAACCATTAACACTTATGAAAGGAGCAGTTATGAAATTAAACAATGTATTGCATTAGGCAACTCTTTTGCACAAGACCTCTTTAAAATGCTTAAGAGCAAAGATGTCTAAGGACTAAGGTGCACCTGACCTAAGCCATGATATTTACAATAGTCTCGTATGCATGTGAAAATTGGACAACGAATAAGGGAGATCAAGATCATGGTAGAATTGATGCATTGGAAATATGGTATATGAAAAGAATATTAAAGGTACCATGGACAGAAAAATAACAAACAAATGTGTGTTCAAATAAGTACAGCTAGAATGTTCCTTAAAACCTCAATGGCCAGACTTTGTCACTCATACTTAGGACATATCATCAGGAACGACTAGTCTCTGCAGAAGACAGCATGCTTGGTAAAGTCCAGGGTCAGCAAAAAAGAAGAAGAACCCCAATAGGATGGATTGGCACAATGACAGCAGCATCTTGTATGAGAGTAGCAATAATTGTGAGGTTGATGAAGAATCAGACAGTGCTTCCTTCTGTTGTGCATAAGGTCGCTATGAGTCTGTACCAACTCGATGGCACCTAATAACAATACTTGTCACTTAAGGGATTTCATCTTATGAAATTTACTATTAGTGCACAGTATTTTCAGTTTAGTAACAACCTTTGCAATACTGTATTTTAGTTATTTTCCAAGAATTTTATTAATAATTAACTCCCAAAACTATATACTATTTTAATAGCATTTCAAGTACCCTTGCAACAGGTAAAAATTTTTACTCCCATTTTTTGGATAATAAATTGGTTTAATGAAGTTATCTAGCCAAGGACATAAGCTTGACAGTAGAAAAACTTGGATTTGTAATGAAAATTGTTGTCTGACACTTGAGAATTATTTATCTAGGTTCGTTGTTTATTTGATGTGCCTCAGAAATGGAATATAAGATTGTCTAATATTATTAGCAAAATCTAATTATGACTATACCCCTGAAAACAACATACTTTGTATTGCACACATGGAATCTATTTACTCAGCCAAATAGTTCATTAGTGTCTTAGCTGACAGCTCACCTTTCTGCTTAGAGCACCAAGATTGTCAATCAGATGGAATGCTTCCATTTACACCTGCATACCATTATTTGAATAATATCCATGCAAGTTTTACTCCTACCATTTCAATTTATAAGAACTAGTACTAAGTCACTGACGTGTGTAGGTGGTTCAGATAATTCAGGAGAGAAATATAATTAGGAAAAACAAAACAAAACTATAGTTTTTGTCTGAAATATATATTATATTTTGTATTTTAAATTATATTTCATTAATATATTCATGTTGGAATCCCATTGTGGTGCTGTAGGATAAACACTAACAGAAAGATTGGTGATTCAAACCCACCAGATACTCTTGAGAAACTCTATAAAGGGTCACTATGAGTTGAATCCAACTCAACGGCACTTAAAAACAACATATTCATGTTAGCCCTGACCTTAGATGTGAATACAATGATATATATCTACAAATACAGTTTATATTTTTAAAATAACTAATTATGTTGGATATTTGAAATGGATCTATTGCATTATTTTCTCCAATCTTTCTTCAGCATGATTCCTTTCATTCTGTAGAGTTTTCACCTCCAGTAAATGTCCACTGAGTCAGACAATAAAGCAAGCTTCCCCAAGGATGATCTGCTTCACTCCACTGCTAGGTGGATGAAGATTATGAATGTTTTCTAGCACTCTCTGTGAAATTCTTCAGTTCCCTGTATCTATATAAGTGTCTCTGATACTTCATATTATATATGGGGTTATAGGTCTGAGTGAAATTGTACTTTCTTTTCAGTTACAGAATTTTCCTCAAAAAGTACTTAAGAGCTTTATAAAACATGCTTTCTGGAAAGATGGTAAAAATAGTTCCATTTACATCTCTGGATGATGCTCTCAAAACTCAGCCAGTTGGAATGAGCACTTAAGTACTCACACTCTCTTCTCTCTCTTACTTTCTGTGTCTCTCTCCTCTGTCTTATGCAAATTTACTCACTTATCCTCAGGTTAGATTTAAACTTAAATTTTCAAAGAATTGAAATAAAATATATTACTTATGACTCTCTGATTTAGACCCATCTTCAGAATTTACCTTTTAAAATATTTGCTTTTGAATACAAAATATTCTCATATTACAAAAAAATAAAAAAAAAAGCAACAAGATGACTTACCAATCACATGAGTTGTATAACCCAAATCCCATAAAGTACCTACTTTATGTCATCAGATTCCTTTGAGTAAAACAAGATTACCAGATCATTAAACATGGTTATTGTTGAGTGTTATCTAGTCAATTTTGACTCATAGTGTCCTCAAGTCACAGAGTGTAATTTTCCTCTAGGGTTTTCATGGCTGCAATCTTATGCAAACCGATTCCTAGTTGTTAATCCTGAGGAGCAACTGGATGGGTTTGAATTAATTGCCAACCTTTAGCTTAATGGCCAAATGCTTAACTTTTAAGCAACAAGGATTCTTTAAATTTGAAAATACAATAAAATTTCATCATTAATGATAACTCAAAGTCTTTGAATTGAATAAATGCATCTGTCCATGAGTATCCTGATATGATACTGTGGGATAATGAACTGGACCACTAGGTCAGCTTGAACTACAAGGTCGGAGGTCAAAGTCACCAGCTTCTCCTCAGAAACCCTCTTCAAAGTTGCTATGAGTCAGAACCGACTCAACTGCACTTAATTACAACAACAATCCCTTCACAAAGACTGACTAGACTATCTTATTATGATGGGAAACTTGATGTAGGCAGAAAAAACATGGAAAGAATACACAAAGTCACTAAACCTAAAATAAATGGTCATTTGAAGAGGTCACAGATGATCAAGAGCCAATGATCTTGAAGTAAAAAGTTCAAGGTGCATTGAAGGTATTGGTGAAGAATAAGACACCAAGAATTGATTTAATACAAATTTAAATCCTTTAACAAACTGATACAGGACTGGACACATTCACTCATATCTGCCAAGAAATTTGGAAGACAACTACCTGGCCAACTGGTTGAAAGAGATCCATATTTGTGTCTATTCCAAAGACAGGTGAACCAATGGAATGCAGAAGTGATCAGACAATAACATTTATATCCCATGTGATAAAGTTTTACTAAAGATAATACTACATTGGCTGAAACCATACATTGATGGAGAATTACCAGAGGTTCAAACCTAATTCAGAAGAGGACTCAGAACTAGGGATATCATTGCTGACATCAAATGGGTCTTGGATGAAAGCAGAGAATATAAGAAAGATGTCTATCTGTGCTTTATTGACTACTCAAAGGCTTTTGATTGTGTGGATTATGACAAACTATTGGCAACATTGTGAAGAATGAGTATACCAGAACACTAGGTTGTGCTCATGAGGAACCTATACATAGTCCAAGAGGCAGTTGTTCGAATAGAACAAGGGACCACCG
>NW_006408607.1:10226885-10228827 GCF_000296735.1 Chrysochloris asiatica | reverse complement strand
CATGGAAAGCAGGATGGTCATACTTCATCTCTTCGGATATATAATCATGAGGTACCAGTCCCTGGAGAAGGATATCATGGTTAGCAAAATGGAGGATCAGAGAAAAAAGAGGAAGACCCCTAATGAGGTGGATTGACACAGAGGTAGCAACAATAGGTAAGGTGTAGCAACAATTGTGACTTGGCACAGTATTGGGAAGTATTTTGTTCTGTTGTACATAGGGTCTCTATGAGTCATTACTGACTCAATGGCACCTAACAGCAACAACAGCAATGATAAGATTATTTTATCCACAGTTTTTAGTTTCATATAAGTTTAAATTCATAATAATGTGCTGCATAATATCAGATATACAGAGAAGGTTCTTGGACAGGACTACTAACCATATTTAGTTTGATGGCACACAACAACAACAACAACAACAACAACAACAACAAAAGCATTTAGTGACTTGATGGCACTTAATAACAACAACAAAAATATCTAATTCCTTATCACAGTATCTAAAAGAAAAGACGACAGAAGCTTATGAAATAATCTTAACAGCCCCCAGTAAGTACAAGTCAGATATTGTGAAAATTTTAAATTTTTACCTATTGTAACAGAGTCAGGACTTTAATCTACTTTTGTTCAATTCATCCATGTGTAAAATTATTGTTCTGATTATTAAACATCTCTAAAATCTTCACAATATCCTGAACACTGAATATAGATGCATAAAGATGTTGGTTTTGCCCTCTAGGAGTATAATGATGCTTACTACCTTCTTCTAGGAATGTCTGGGGGATTGAAAAATTCTTTTAAAGTTCCAGGAGCTACTCAGAAGAAATGTGCTGTATAATTACAAATATTATCATAGATGAATGCACATGTTCCATTAAATGCTAGAATTAGTTACCAAATGAACTTATAGAATCTTCTCCCCAAGAGAGATTGAAAAAAACAGGAGCAAGGTGAATAGAAGCACATTGTCCTGTGATGGTTTGGGGGAATCTGTGCCTAGCACAAATTGGGAGAGTTATAGAGGGGAAAAGCAAATGAACTCTCATTTATGGCAGCATTAGTACCATGTGAAGAATAAGCTTGAAAAGAGATGAGCTAAATAAACAGTCAACTTGAAAAACAAAGAAAACATAGGTTGCAACTGAGCTAGTAATTAGGAGACGAGGAAGTATTATTTAGTTTTCATACATGAGTATTTTCTTAACTAATTGCTAGACATTCTCTACCCATCTTTTGTTTCTGAAACATCCTGAGAGCAAAACTGTCTCATGTTAAAAAGTAAATGAAACTAAATTTCTCATCAATGATATTTAATGTAGTGTCAGATCATATAAAGCTACTAAAAATAGTAACAAAATATTCTAAGAATGAGAACTTCTGAATTGACATATTTTTAAAAATAATCAGTTCTTGAAAGCAGTTAATCAATTTTTTTTCACAAAAGTTATACCATTGTTCCACCAAAAGAGTAAAGAGGAAGCCCACACAATGGGGAAAAATCTTTTGCAATGACATGCCAGACAAGGAACTAATTTTTCAAATATATAGGACGTTGCAACACCTCTACAAGAAAAAGACAAATAACTCAATTTAAAAATGGGCACAGGACATGAACAGACACTTCACCAAGGAGGAGATTTAGGCAGCCAACAAACATATGAAGAAATATTCACAATCATTAACCATTAGAGAGGTGCGAATCAAAACAACAATGACGTATCATCTCACACCAGCAATAACAGTGAGGTTCAAAAAAGCAGCGACAATAAATATTGGAGAAGATGTGGAGAGACTGGGACCCTCCTACATTGCTGGTGGGAATACAAAATGGTCCAAACAGTGTGACACTTCCTCAGAAAATTGGAAATAGGAATATGGCATGATCCAGCAACTCCTCTATTTGGTATATATCCACAAGAAATACAAGCCAAAACATGAG
>NW_006408607.1:10224116-10225785 GCF_000296735.1 Chrysochloris asiatica | reverse complement strand
AAAGCAGCAATGAAGATGTGGGCTGAGTTTGAGCACGTTCCATGGATTCCCATTGACCTGGAGATGAACGAGAGAAGAGGAAATGCCTGTTGGTCCAACATATGATGAGACCTGGGAACCCTCTGGTTGTTTAAATAATTATATACACATTGGAGTGGTTTTGTGTACACCCCCCTCAAAAACACACAAAAAAACAGAGGGAATAGAAGCAAATATTGTTGAATGATTATGCTCAGAGGAAACTGTAATCATTGCAATGAAACAAAATATGACAGGATAAGTCTTAAACTGATGTTCTCCTAAGTAAGCTATCACTCAATTCATAATAAAAACTTAAAAAATAAAGTTATGGCATTGTGATAAAACTATTTCTAAAATTTTGTGCCCTTTCTTGCCTGAACAAGCTCAGTAAAATAAAATTATTTATCCTAATTTTATACTTTTAAAAAAAGTATTATTAAGTCAATTCCAACTTCAGCAGCCCTATGTAAAGCACAGTGAAACACTGCCCAATCATGTTTAAACTTCACAATTATTATTATGTTTGAGACCACCTTGAGCAGCTTCCTAGTCTTTGTGAACCCTCCTATATACCACACATAAGAACTAGATCTCACTAACAACATACCCAAAATACTAGAGGTTAACTCTTGCCATTTTCTCTTCTTAGGAGCCATCTGCCCATACTTCATCCACAACAGATTCGTTTTTGTGGTAAGCCATGGCACTTAACAATATTCTTCACCAACACCATAATTTAAATGCATGGATTCTTCTACAGTCTTCCTTATTCGTTGTCTAGCTTTCACATGCACATGAGGAAATTGAAAATACCATAGCTTGGATCAGGTGCCCTTACACTTCAAACTGGCATCTTTCTTTCTGAATACTTAATAGAAGTCTTTTGTAGCTGATTTGCCTAATTCAATGTATCATATGATTTCTTGGCTGTAACTTTCATGAGTGTTGATTGTGGATCCAAATAAAATGAAATCTTTGACAATTTTAATATTTTCCCCATTTATCATGAGGTTATTTATTGGTCTAGTTGTGAAGATTTTTGTTTTGTTTACATTGAAGTGCAATCCATACTGAAGTCTGTGTTCTTTGATCTTTGGTTGTTAGGTACCATCATGTCAATTCAGACTCATAGTGATCCTATGCAAAATACAATGAAATACTGCCCCATCCTGCGCTATACACAAAATTATTGTTATATTGGAGCTCACTGCTGCTGCCACTGTATCAGTCCATCTGCCCAGGGCCTTCCTCTTTTTCACTGACCCTCACCTTACCAAGCGTTGAAGTATTTATCCAGGGGCAAGTTCCTCTTGATAACCTGTCTGAAGTATCAGGAACAAAGTCTGGCCATCTTGGCTTCTAAGGAGAATTCTGGCTATACGTCTTCCAAAACAGATTGGTTTGTTCTTCTAGCATTTCATGGTACTTTTAATATTCTCCTCCAACATCATAACTCAAATACATCAATTATTCTATTGTCTTCCTTGTCCAGTATTCATATGTTCAGAATTCATTGTCCCATATTTATATGCATGTGAGGTAAATAAAAATACTATGGCTTGGTTCAGAAACACCATAGTCCTCAAACTGATATATTTGCTCTTGAATGCTTTGAACATGTCCTATACAGCAGATTTGTCTGATGAAA
>NW_006408607.1:10208028-10210362 GCF_000296735.1 Chrysochloris asiatica | reverse complement strand
TATTGTTTATTGATGGTAGACAGCATCTTAAGGACAGATTAAAGAAAGCAAAGAATAAATAATATGGGCAGATTTGAAGTGAACCAGTTTTCTTCATTGCAATGAGTACCCCACTTAGCATTGTTGGAAAGGAGCTCATTAATATCCAGCAGGGGACCTGCTCATCTTTCCTAAATTGCTCATGTCCATTTCTGTGTCTCTGAGTAGATGTCATCAAATGACTCTTCCTTTCAGCAGGTGTGCCACCATCTGTATTCAACTGCAGTTTGCTATCTTTCTCTGTCTTTCTCGTTGGCTTTTTTTTTTTTTTTTTTTTTCAGTCTGGCTCTGGACCTTTGTACTTACACAACCCTGGTTCAGTAGCAGGGTTATGTGAGCATTACAGCTCTTGATATAAAATTATTTTACTTGCAACTCTTACAAAATATATGCCTAAGCCTCTGCATGTAGCCTTTGGGCCCCTCTCAGCCCACTTAGAACTAAATCTCTTTCAGTTCTAGAGTTACAGCTCTCAGAACAGAGGAGTCTCTGTCATAGTCAAATACAGTCCAGCTCACACTACAGCATCCAACTGCAGGGGCTCAGACTGAGGTTTCTCCCCCTTTATGGGCACCCAACTCTTTCGGTGATCTCCTGTCTGGAGGTGTCCAGCTCCATTCCATGGAGCAACATTGTTCTTTGCTCTGTTCTTTTCCATGGGCCAACTTGCCTACCACTATCCTTTGTCAGTTTATGGTTGCAACTATTGCTACTGCTTCCATTTCTCTGATGTTGACCTCCTCTGTGTTTACTTCCATTTATCTTATTCTTCTGTGTTATCAGACCTTGACTTCTATTACAGCTCTTTCATCATGACAAGAACATTTTCAATACAAGGATGTCCAAATGATACACTCTTCTTCATTCTCTTGTTGATCAGGATGCTCTCATTAAAAACTCTGTGAGACTGGCCTTGTTAAAGTCAAGCTGTGACTTTCCTAATAGGAACAAACATAATGGGTGTATTGAAATTTATTTGTGTAAAGTGACCAATCCCTGAAAGTCACTTATGCAAATAAGTAGACCAATCACTTAGCAGATTTTGACCTGACCCAACATTCTAGAAGAATTGCAAACCGGGGGCCATAAGACCACACAAAATGAACTTCTTGTTGTTGTTTTTCTTTTGTTATGTTCTATTGAATCAGTTCTGACTCAGAGCACCCTGGTGCTTTCTGAGGAGCAGCTGGTGGATATCAGTCACCAACCTTGTGGTTAGCAGTCTAGTGCGTACCCTATAGCACCAGATATCTAAACGTAGACTGTGGTAAATAAAGTGTTTAATCCAGGCCATAAATATGTATTGTTTTGTTTGTCCATTTAAAAAATATATATCCTATTTCATTTGTTGTTAGTGTTAAGTGACATCAAGTCAATTCAGACTCTTAGCAATCCTGTATAGCATTTCCCAGGAGTGGCTGGTGAGTTTGAACTGCCAACCTATGGTTCAAACCTACTTGTAATCTTGTGCTTATCCTATAGCTCCAAACAAGGATTCCATGGTGTTTTTTTTTGTTAAGTGCCATCGAGTCAGTTCTAACTCATAGCAACCCTGTATAGGGTTTCCAAAGAGTGAGCTTGAACCACCGACCTCGTGATTCATACAGACTTTGCAATCCAGCACATTAACCCACAAAGCCACACCAGGACTTCGGGATTCCATAAGGAGTTAAATAAAAAGAAGACTATAACATTCAGATTTAAACATCTATTTAAAATGCAAAATACTAAGACCTAGAACCAATAGATCTATAAGGCAGAGACCTGTTAGTGTTAGATTACTATTATCATCTTTAATTGGAACATATGCTCTGCAATTTGCAATGCAACCTACTGAACTCATTTACGTTTGACTCCATGTACATTTGTATTTTTCACTGTGGTTTATGTGTTTGTCTTCTCCACTAAATAATGAACTATCCTGGAGAAAAGTACTTGTTTTACCTTTCTGTGTTAGGCACAGTTAGCTGCCTAACAAATATACATTCTAGGCTTCTTCCTTAAAAAGAGATATTCATGATACAATTTATCATGATATAATACTCAGCTCTTCAGACTGCCTTGTGTTTCATGCAGCAGACAGGTTCTTTCTAGAAAGAAACTGCTTTGTCTAATTTAAAAATATGTCATATGTATATTTTAAATAATATGAATCTTGGTGTGGTGCTGTAGTATAAGGACCCAGTTGGTGATTCAAGCCCACCAGCTGATCCACAGAAACCCTAAGCAGTGTCTCTATGAGTTGGAACCAACTAGACAGCATTTAACAACAGCACCTATACACAAAGATAGATA
>NW_006408607.1:10206214-10207043 GCF_000296735.1 Chrysochloris asiatica | reverse complement strand
ATCAGGAGTCCCTGTATACGGTTTCCAAGCAGTGACTGCCAACTTCTGACCTTTAAGGTAGCAGTGCAATGCTTATCCTAAAGTGTCATACTGTGTTAAATATCTTGTGTCATTTAATGTTTATGATGAACTTAGAAGAAAGGTGGGAACAGTCCCCAAAACAGATGAAGTCTGGGAAGGAAAGGTATTTTCACTCAGCTCAATAGGTAAGTTTGAGACAAAGCCAATGTCTTGCATCTGAAAATGCAAACATCTCTTTTAACAGATTGGGCTCATGAAAAATGCTGACACTTCCATGAAAATTTAACACATATTTATGAGTGCAAATAACAGCTGTACTGTCAAAATTTCTACACTGTTTTCTCATAAATTTGTTCTTACTCTCTCAGAGAGGAGACATTCACATTTTCTACTCTTTCCCCAGCTGTCAACATGGACCCTCCACCTTTCCCAACTCTCCATTGAGAAAGCACAGTTCTACTTCTGTCTATTCTTTCATACTCTTTCTTCTACTCTGTTACCTAAGCTCAATCCTTTCCCTAGTGATCAAAATGTTTCCTGGTTCACAGTTTCAAGAATTTCTTTCCACAATTATACTTTACCTTTTTTATAATATTGTTTTCTCATGATCAATACAAAATGCTATATTGTTTTACTATTAATAAGAAAGTTTATTGACCTTCCATCTTTTTTCAGTTATTAGTCAAAAATTGCTGACAAAACTATGCTCTCTACTTCCTCCCCTTGAATTCCATCTTCAATCCTATATTAGATTTTTAAGATTGCTGTAATAGGACTGATTGTTAGGGTTGGACATGTAAAGGCAGAC
>NW_006408607.1:10203543-10204534 GCF_000296735.1 Chrysochloris asiatica | reverse complement strand
AAGTACTTGTGTGTTGTTATGGAGAATGAATATTCCATAACACTTAATTGTGTTCATGATGAACCTATAGTTAGACCACATGACAGTCATCTGAACAGAACAAGTAGGCATTGAATGATTTAAAGTCAGGAAAGGTGTGCACAGAGCTTATATTATTTCACCATATATAGTCAATCTGTATGCTGAGAAAATAATCTGAGAAGCTGGATTATATGAAAACATGAAATAAGGATTAGAAAAAGGCTCATTAACACCCTGTGATATGCAGATGATACCACCTTGCTTAATAAAACATTTACTGATGAAAATCAAAGACCACAGCCTTCAGTATGGGTTGCACCTTAATGTAAAAATACTCACCACGGGACCAGCAAATAATATCATAGTAAATGGAGAAAAGATAGAACTTGCCAAACACTTAAAGCCATGGTATTTTCAATAGCCTCCTATGTATTTGAAAGTTGGGCAATAAATAAGGAAGATTGTAGGAGAATTGACACATTTGCATTATGGAATTGAAGAAGAAATATTAATGATACCATGAACTTCCAGATAAGCAAACAGCTATGTTGGAAGAAGTACAAACAAACTGCTACTTAAAAGTCAGGAAGATCAGACTTCATCTCTCATATTTTGGACATGTTGTCATGAGGGACCATCATGCTTGTAAAGTGGAGGGACAGTGAAAAAGAGTAAGACTCTCAACAAGCTATATTGTCAAAGTAGCAGCAACAATGGGCTCAAGGATAGCAGAAAATATGAGGATGCCAGGATTGCACTATATTTGTTCTATTGTACAGAAGGTCACTATAGGTCAGAACCAACTGGATGACAGCTAAGAGCAACAACAACATTTAAGTTTCTATCTTCTCTGTATTCCTGAAAATATTCTTGTAAAAATAGAAAGAATATTTGACTTGGCAATTCCAGGGGTCAGTTCCCAAATTTCCCCAGAAGAACATGAATTTGAGAGAGTTGATTTCCTTTCTTT
>NW_006408607.1:10202122-10202998 GCF_000296735.1 Chrysochloris asiatica | reverse complement strand
GTCCTAGGGTCTTTTATTTCTGGACTGTAAGATTAACTACTCCCTAGTTATTGTTGCAAAAATTCTACCTTTACAATTGTGGCAGTCTTAATTAGTCATAATAACAATTACTCACTATTGAATCATAAAAATCTCATTCCTTACTCTTTTTACCAGATCCATCTAGACAAAATGAAAATTATTCAGTGGTGACTCTATCTTCTCACACACACTCTTAAACTAAACTACCTCTTGAAAACTTGTAAGGTAGTCACTTCATGCCTATATCATCCCCTAATTTCATTCATGAAGTACAATGCTGTCTGATAGGATAATAATCATGTGCCTACAGGGAAGACCGACTCGAAGGCACTTAACAACAACAACAACAGGGAAGACCAGTTAATTCCATTATTATTCATGCCTTTATCACCCACCAGAACAGTCATGAAGTACAACATTGTCTGTGATAGGATAATATGCATGTGCCTACAGGGAAGACCAGTTAATACCACTATTATTCAAATGTACGCACCAATGACTAAACCTAGTGAGGTAGAAATAGAATTCTACCAACTTCTTCAACCTGAAATCAATCAAACATGCAATCAAGATATATTGATCATTACCTGTGATTGGAATGCAAAAGTTGGGAGCAAAGAGGAACCATCAGTAGTTGGAAAATATGGCCTTGGTTATAGAAATTATGCTGGAGAACACATGATAGAATTCTGCAAAATCAATGATTTGTTCATTTCAAATACCTTCTTTAGATAGCATAAGAGATGACTATACATATGGACCTCACCAGATAGAATATATAGAAATCAAATTGACTACATATGTGGAAAGAGATGATGGAAAAGCTCCATATCATCAATCAACACAAGGCCAGGG
>NW_006408607.1:10186370-10202022 GCF_000296735.1 Chrysochloris asiatica | reverse complement strand
GGAATACATAGAAATCAAATTGACTACATCTGCAGAAAGAGAGGATGGAAAAGCTCCATATAATCAGTCAAAACAAGGCCAGGGACAAACTGTGGAACAGACCATCAATTACTAATATGCAAATTCAAACTGAAGCTGAAGAAAATGAAAACAAGTCCACAAGAGCCAAAATATGACCTTGAATATATCCCACCTTAATTTAGAGATCATCTGAAGAATAGATTTGACACATTAAACACTAAAGACTGAAGACCAAAAGAGTTGTGGGATGACATCAAGAACATCATATAGGTAGAAAAGAAAAAGTCATTGAGAAGACAAGAAAGAAAGAAAAGGTCAAAATGGGTATCAGATGAGACACTGAAATTTGCTCTCCAGTGTAGAGATGCTGAAGCAAAAGGGAGAAATGAGGAGGTACAAGAGATGAACAGGAAATTTCAAAGATCAGCTCAAGAAGATAAAGCCAAATATTACAACAAAATGTTCAAAGATCTGGAGTCAGAAAACCAAAAAGGAAGAACATGCTCAGCATTTCTCAAGCTGGGGGAACTGATGAAAAAAATGCAAGCCTTTACTTTCGTTATTGAAGGATTCTCTGGGAAAATTATTGAATGATGCAGAAAGCATCAAAAGAAGATGGAAGCAATACACAGAGTCACTGTACCAAAAGAAAATGTTTGATGTTCAATGGTTTTAAGAGTAGGATATGATCAAGAGCCAATGATACTGAAGGAAAAAGTCTAAGGTGCATTGAGGAATTGGCAAAGAACAAGACACCAGGAATTGATGGAATAAAAATTGAAATCTTTCAAGAAAATGAGGTGGCACAGGAGGCACTCATTCATCGTTGCCAAGAAATTTGGAAGACAACTCTCTGGCTGATTGGAAGAGATCCACATCTGTGCCCATTCCAAAGAGCGATGACAAGAATACATTGACAGAGAACTTCCAGAGGTTCAAGCTGGATTCAGAAGAGGACATGTATTGAGGAATATCATTTCTGATGTCTGATGGATCTTGGCTGAAAGCTGAGAAAAGCAGAAAGATGTTTACCTGTGCTTTATTGACTATGTAAAGGCTTTCAATTTTGTGGATCATGACAAGCTATGGACAACATTGAGAAGTCGGAGCATTCCTGAACACTAAATTATGCTCTTGAGGAATCAGTACATGAACCTAGAGGCAATTGTTCGAACAGAACATGGGAACACTGAATGGTTTAAAATTAAGATAGGTGTGCGACAAGGTTGTATTCTTTCACCATACTTATTCAACCTGTATGCTGAGCAAATCATCTGAGAAGGTGGGTTTTATGAAGAATAAAACAATCAGGATTGGAGGAAGACTCATTAACCACCTATGATATGCAGATGATACAACCTTGCTTGATGAAACTGAAGAAGACTTAAAATATTTACTGATACATCTCAATGTAAATAAAATAAGAATTCTCACCACTGGTCCAATAAACAACATTCTTAAATGGAGAAAAGATTAAAATTGTCAAGGACTTCATTCTTCTTGTATCAACTATCAACACTCATGGAAGCAGCAGTCAAGAAATCAAACAACGTATTGCATTAGGCAAATCTGCTGCACAGGAACTTTTTAAAGTGTTGAAGAGCAATGATGTCAGCTTGAGGACTAAGGTGAGCCTGATCCAAGCCATGGTATTTTCAATAACCTCATATGGATGCGAAACCTGGACAGTGAATAAGGGAAGCTGTAGAAGAGTTGACGCTTTTGAGTTATGGTGTTGGAGGAAAATATTGAACGTGCCAAGGGGTGCCAAAAGAACCAATACATCCGCTTAGGAAAAAGTGCAGCCAGAGTGCTCTTTGCAGGCCAGGATGACCAAACTTCATCTCTCATACTTTGGACATATTGTCAGGAGGGACCTGTTGCTAGAGAAAGATATAATGTTTGGTAGGGTGGAGAGTCAGAGAAAAAGAGGAAGTCCCCCAGCGAGATGGATTGTCAAAGTGGCAGCATCATTGGGCTCAAATGTGGCAACGATAGTGTGGTTTCTTAGGATCAGGCAATGTTTCATTCTGCTGTGCATAAGGTCTCTATGAGTCAGTACTGAGTCGATGGCCCCTAACAACAACAACAACAACAACAACAACAACAACAACAACAACAACAACATTTCACATAGCTAGTGTCTAATTTTCCATGTCTGTCTGCCATGTACACAGAGGGGCTAGCATTGATACTTGTGAAGACTCCTTCCTCTCTTATGGTATTTTGAGCTACTCCATCCATGAGTATAGGTCAAGTTCATCAAATTGTAGCAATTTACCCTCCTTTCATTTATCAAAAAAATGTTTTTTTGTTTTTTTTTTTTTTATCTTTCTCTGTCGAGTTCTGATTATCAAGCCATTGAGGCTAGATCAGATGGGTACTATCTGAACCTTTGGGTGTTCTTGTGCCTTTCCCCTCTCTTCATATCAGCTGGATACTTCACTCTCAGCTATAGCCCTATGTGGCTATGTTCTTGTCCATGGCTCAGGTGTCACCAGGTCTCACCACACCTTGGACCAACCAGCTCTTCCTCTTCTTTCTCTCATCTCCAGGTCAACGGGAGTCCATGGAACATGTAAATTCATTCTGTGTAAGCTTGGGAATTTTGTGCTTTTCTAAAAATGTATCCATCTCCTCTAAATTTTCAAATTGATTGGAGAACCTATGTGGTTTCTAATGCATGTTATTTGTGTCTTCTACATCTGTTCTTTTGTTAGGCTTAACAATGGTTTGTCAATTTTATTAATTCCTT
This sequence comes from Chrysochloris asiatica, assembly GCF_000296735.1. NCBI lineage: Eukaryota > Metazoa > Chordata > Mammalia > Afrosoricida > Chrysochloridae > Chrysochloris > Chrysochloris asiatica. The sequence goes on along the minus strand of NW_006408607.1, from coordinate 10,199,246 downwards.
CAAAGAACCAATTCCTTATCTGGTTGATTTGTTCTATAGGTTTTCTGTTTTCTATCACATTTACTTCTACTCTAATCTTTATTATTTCCTTTCTTCTGTTGACTACAGGTTAACTATGATGATCTGTTTCTAGTTGTTGAAGATGCTCTGTTAATGTGTTGATCTTGGATCTTTCTTCTTTTTGGATGTGTGCATTTATTGCAATAAACTGTCCTCCCAGCACTGCTTTTGCAGTGTCCCAAAGATTTTGGTATGTTGTGTTTTCGTTCTTACTCATTTCTAGGAACTTTGTGAATTCACGTTTATTTCTTTTACTATCTAGTAGCTTTTCAGAAAGGTGCTATTCAGTTTCCATGTATTTGACTTTATTTCCTTGGCCTTCCTTATTTTCATTTCTAATTTTATACCTTTGTGGTCTGAGAATATGGTTTGTAGTATTTAGGTGTTTGTAAATTTATGGAGGCTTGCTTTGTGGCCTAATATATGGTCTATTCTGGACAATGATTCAAATGCCCTGGAAAAGAATGTGTATTGTGCTGTTGTTGGATTGAATTCTCTGTACACATCTATGAGGTCCAGTTGCCTGATTGTGTAGTTTAGTTCCTCTGTGTCTTTGTTGGGTTCTCCTATCCATTATTGAAAGTTGTGTATTAAGATCACCCACTATTATTGTAGATTTGTGTATTTCTTTCTTCAAATCTAGTGGAGTTTGCTTTATGTATTTTGGAGCTCTTTCATTGGGAGCATAGATATTTATTATGGCTATATCATCTTGTTCAATTGTCCCTTTAATCATGAGATAATGTCCATCTTTACCAATTGTGCTGGGTTTTGTCTTGAAGCTTATTTTATCAGAGATTAATATTGCCACTCTTGCTCATTTTAGGGTGCAATAAGGTTGACATATTTATTTTTGTCCTTTGACTTTTAGTCTATTTTTTCTTTGTGTGTAAGTTGTGTCTCTTGCAGACAGCATATCGAAGGATCTTTTTTTCATTCCCATTCTGCCACTCTCCATCTCTCAACTGGTGTATTTAATCCATTTACATTTAGTGTAATTATTGATAGGTATGAGATAATTGCTGCCATTGTGTTTGTTTTTTTGTGGTGCTGCTGGTTTCTTTGTTCTGCAAGTCTTCCTGTGCTGAGTTCAGGGGTTTTTGTGTTCTTTCTTGTCAGTTTCTTATAGGTTTTAATGTTTTTATGCTCTTCTTGGATTTTTATTTTTTTGGTGTGGTGTGAAGCATTAATTTTCTTTCAGGTTACCTTATTTTCTATTAATTTTCCCCTCAATTTAGGCACTCTATTTTATTCTGTAATCTACCTGACCTTCTTACCACCTGGATCTCTGTTCCTATCTGTTTATCTTTTTCACATTGTAATTGTTTTGATCATAGTTTGACTTCTCAGATCCTCTTAATTTGTTCTTATAGTTTTGTTCTGTTCTCAACTCTTCCATTGTCAAATGAAATCCAGATGTTGCTGCCACGTATGTCAATCTCTGGCTGTTGTCTGTTCTTGTTGATTCTCAGTCCACAGAACTCCTTTTAGGATGTTTTGAAGTGGAGGGTTGGTTTTGGCAAACTCCCTTAGCTTCTGTTTATCCTGAAATGTTTTGATTACACCGTCGTATTTGATGGACAGCTTTGCTGGATTAAGGATTGTTGGTTGGCAGTGTTTTATATATTTCTTCCCATTGCCTTCTTGCCTGTATGGTTTCTACTGAGAGAGCTGAGCTTAATATGTTTTGCTTGCCTTTGTATGTAACACTTCTCTTTTGCTTATCTACTTCAGGATTCTCTCCTTGTTTTTGATTTTGGAAAGCTTGATTATTATATGTCTTGGTGATTTTCTTTTGGCATTTATCCTTCCTGTAGCTTGAGCTTCTTGCATGCTTATCTTTTCACTTTTCTTGATGGTAGGAAAGTTTTCTTCCAGCAGCTCTTCAACCACCTCCTATGTGTGATTCTTCCTGTTCCAAAATGCCGATGCTTCTTAAGTTATTCCTCTTCATGTTGTTCAATAATAATCTTAGATGTTCTTCAGATTTTTTTAATCATTTTTTCTGCTTGCTTTTCTTTCCTAGTAGTATTAAGAGATATATCTTCCAGCTTACTAGTTCTGGCTTCCATCACTTCAATTCTACTCCTTTGCCCTTTCAGTGTATTGTCCATTTCTGATATTCTATTATTAATCATTTGGGCATTTTTTTGTAGGTCTGAATAGTTTCCAAAGCTGTAGCTATCTTATTTGGTTGCTCCTGTAGCACTTTCTTGACTTATTCCTTATTTTTGTTAACTCTTCCAAAAAGTGTTTTGATACATTTCATTATTGTTTTTCTGATTTACTTCTCAGGCATTTCCAAAGCCTGCCCTTGTTCCAATATGGATTCAAGGCCTACCTCCAGCTCACTTGTCTTAGTCACTTTATCTTGTTTCAGAACATGTCCAGAGATGATCATCTGTTTCTTAGGCATATTCAGTAGTTGGCTGTGATCTTAATACCTTGATTTGTTACTGTTGTTAAGTGCCATAGAGTCGGTTACGACCCAGAGCTACTCTGTAGAGGGTTTCTAAGGAGTGACTGGTGAGCTTGAACCACCAACTTGGAAGTTCAAACTGACTTTGCAATCTAGCACATTAACCCACAGCACCACACCAGGACTCCAGTAGCTTGACTATATGACCACAATTGTTGTCTCTACTTGGGTACTGTAGGGAGAGAAAAAGCCCCCTAAAGGTAAAGAGGGGAACAAAACACAAAACAGCAAGGGCAAAAAAGACACATTGGACACTGTAGTCTAAAAACAGAGGAAAGAGAGAAGAGGAAAAAAAAAAAAGTTTTTAATTCTGTATTCAAATATTGTTGTTGTTGTTAGGTGCCATTGAGTTGGTACAGACCCATAGCGACCTTATGCACAGCAGAATGAAACACTGCACGATCCTGGCTCAACCTCACCACTGTTTCCATGCTTGAGTCCATCGATGCTTTCACTTGACCAATCCATCTAGTTGGGGGTCTTCCTTTTTTTCTCTGACCCTCCACCTTACAAAACATGATCTCCTTCTCCAGTGACTGGTCTCTCCTGACATTATGGCTGAATATGAGAGATGAAGTTTGGCCATCTTGGCCTCCAAGGCGCACTCTAGCTGCACTTCTTCAAAAACGGATCTATTGGTTTTTTTGGCAGCCCACGGCACTTTCAATATTTTCCTCCAACACAATAACTCAAAAGCATCAATTCTTCTATGGTCTTCCTTATTCACTGTCCAACTTTCACATGCATGTGAGGTTATTGAAAATACCATGGCTTGGGTCAGGTGCACCTTAGTCCTCAAGCTGACATCTTTGCTCTTCAATACTTTAAAAAGGTCTTGTGCAGCAGGTTTGCCTAATGCAATATGTTGTTTGATCTCTTGACTGCTGCTTCCTTGAGTGTTGATATTTGATCCAAGAAGAATTAAGTCTTTGACAACTTCAATCTTTTCTCCATTGATAAGAATGTTATTTATTGGTCCAGTGGTGAGAATTTTTGTTCTCTTTGCATTGAGATGTAATCCATACTTAAGGCTCTGATCTTTGATCTTCATCAGTAAATGTTTTAAATCCTGTTCACTTTCAGCAAGCAAGGTTATAGCATTTGCATATCGCATGTTGTTAATGAGTCTTCCTCCAATCCTGATGCCAGGATTTTTTTCCATAGAACCCAGCTTCTCGGATGATTTGTTCAGGATATAGGTTGAATAAGTATGGTGAAAGGATACAACCTTGCCGCACACCTTTTCTAAATTTAAACCATTCAGTGTTACCATGTTCTGTTTGAACAACTGCTTCTTCTTGGTTCATGTACAGATTCCTCATGAGCACAATTAAGTGTTCTGGAATACTCATACTTCACAATGTTTTCTGTAGCTTGTCATGATCCACATAATCAAAAGCCTTTGCATAGTCAATAAAGCCCAGGTAAACATCTTTCTGATATTATCTGATTTTAGCCAAGATCCGTTGGACATCAGCAATGATATTCCTTGTTTCACACATCTTCTGAATGCAGCTTGAACCTCTGGAAGCTCTCTGTCAATGTATGATTGTAGCTGTTTATGTATTACCTTTAGCAAAACTTTACTCTCATGGGATACCAAAGAGATTGTCTGATGATTTCTGCATTTCTGTGGATCACGTTTCTTTGGAATGGGCACAAATATGGATCTCTTCCAATCAGTCAGCCAGATATGAGTTTAATGTCTTTCTCTCAGCTTCTTGCTCTCAAGGCCAACTAAGAAATTTCAGTATGCCTCTCTTGGTCATTTTGACATAACTCAGGGTTTAATTTTCAGCCTGTTTCCCTTTTAGTCTTTCTGTCAAGCCTTTTTCCTAGTGATAAACATTTCAGGGCTGGCTGTGTCCATTTGCACTGCTGTTTGGTCTTAAGTGGAAACTACCTTTAAATTCTGCTGAGCAGATCTGCGTGCGTGTGTCATGTGTGGTAGAACCCTTCAGGGTGTGGGGGATGTCCATTCACTCAGGGACCCCCTCTAATCACGGCAATGGAGCTGCTGAGACAGCAAGGGACCAATGAACTGATACAAAAAAAAAAAAGAATGTTTCCACAGCTTTATCTCCGAGGATTGATCAGGAGTCAGGCGTCTGTGTTGGCTCTGATCCTTGATCCTTCCCCCACTCTGTTTCACTCAAGATGGCTGCTAGAGGAGCCGCTGAGGCTGGCGGCTTCACAGGCGCTAGAGTTCTTGCTTCCACTACAAATTCCACTAGTGTAAGCCTTCAAACTTTCTAAATACTCCTTTATATGTGGTTTAGAATTCTGGGACTGTACCCTGAACCTGTTTCATCCGGTAGTCTGTGTTACTGATGATGGAGATCCTCACTGCACTTCTCCCTGATTAACCATCAAGCCCCTCCTCCCTCCATGGTCCCTCCTTTCCTTTTTGAACCATTAAATTGACTAAGTTTCCCAGATGTCTTGTTTTCCAAATATTGCTTCTAATTCATTAGCCATTTTCCAGTAATCTTTCTGGATTTTCCTTCTTTACTTGACCATTATATTGGAGCACCGTAAAATTTATCCTTCTTCTCTTTCCTTTCTACATTATATCTCTAAATGATCTCATACAATCAAGTGCTATTAAATATATCTCTATTTTGATTTTTTTTGGATTCTTGTCTCAAATCAATTCTTTCCCATTAATAATGACTCATAGTCTCAACTCTCTTTGATATTCCCACTAGTAGCATCTAACTTATCATGTCTTAAACTAATTATTAATTTTCTGACTCTACAAAATTTTCCTCATATTCCTAAATGCAAATCTTTCATGCAGTTGTTACAAACCAAGAAGTTGTAAGTCATCCTTAATTCCTTTCTTTATCCCTTTATCCAGTTGATAGGTAAATCATATCACCTCCAGTCACTTCCTATCATCTCAACCAAAATCAGCTTTACTAAATTACCATCATACACGAAATAGGTATATATCAGAGTTTCTTGGCTGATCTATCTACTTTTCATTCTTGTCCCTTATATCTATTCTCAGTGTCTTGGTTTCATGCTGAAGGATAAGCACTAGACTGCTGACCACAAGTTTCATACCCACCAGTCGCTCCTCAGAAACATTTTATAGAATTGCTATGAGTCAGAACTGACTCAAAAGCACTTAATAATATCTCTATCCTCAATACAAATCATGTGATTTATCTGTTCACAGCTACCCAAAGAAATTCCTTCTCATTTATATAATAATAAAAAAGATTTTTGTCATAATCTGAATGATCATTCTGGACTTATATCCTGCCTAAATTTTGAGTCCTGGTGTGGCACTGTGGGTTAACGTGCCAAACTGCAAAGCTGTTTGAACTGTACAGTCAGCATTTCAAGCTCACCAGCTGCTCCTCAGAAACTCTATAAAGAGTCACTTTGAGTAAAAACCAACTTGATGGAACTTCACAACAACAACATTTGCTTTTGTTGTCTTCTGCCAGTTATCCCCTATTAGCACAGTCCAATCACTCATGCCTTTTTGCTATTCATCAAATATCATAATTATTCATTTTCCTCAAAGATTTTGTACATGTTGTTTCCTCTTCCTAGACTTCTACTCTGGAGTCCTGGTGTGGTACTATGATATAAAGTACTGGACCACAAAGTCAGTTTGAACCACAAGGTTGGTGGTTCATACTCACTGGCCACTCCTTAGAAAACCTATATGGGTTCACTATAAGTCAGAACTGACTTGACAACAATTAACAACAACAACAGGTTTCTACCCCTGAACACCCTTTGCTTTGGATAGTTCTCAAATATTTATCAGATGTTTCCTTAGACAGGTATTCAGATATCATATTTCATCCAGGTCCCTATTCTGTCATAACTTCCTCAAAGACATCTTCCTTAAACAATATAAAAATACCTGCACTCTTTTGTATCTCTTTATACTGACAGCATTCTTATCAATGAAGAAAAGATTGAAGTTGTCAAGGACGTCATTCTTCTTGGATCAACTATGAACACTCATGGAAGCAGCAGTCAAGAAATCAAACAACGTATTACATTAAGCAAATCTGCTGAACAAGAGCTTTTTAAAGTGTTGAAGAGCAAAGAAGTCAGTTTAAGGACTAAGGTGTGCCTGACCCAAGCCATAGTATTTTCAATAACCTCATATGCATGCGAAAGCTGAATAGTGAATAAGGAAAACCTTAGAAGAATTGATGCTTTTGAGTTATTGTGTTGGAGGAGAATATTGAAAGTGCAAGCAAAAGAACCAATATATCTGTTTTTGAAGAAGTGCATCTAGAGTGCTCCTTGGAGGCCAAGATGGCCAACCTTTGTTTCTCTTATTTTGGACATATTGTTAGGATAGACCAGTCACTAGAGACAGATATCATGTTTGGTAATGTGGAGGGTCAGAGAAAAAGAGGAAGACCCCCTATGAGATGGATCAGCCAAGTGGCAGCATCAATGGACTCAAGCATGGCAAAAGAAGTGAGGTCTCTATGAGTCGGTACCAACTTGATGGCACCTAACAACAACAACACTGACATTTTATTTGCTTTAGTCTTTATAACTTTGTTACTGTTGGGTGCTATTGATTGAGTTTCTACCCATAGTAACCTTACATGCAACAGAATGAAACACTGTCTCTGTGCCAATCCATCTAATTAGGGGTCTCCCACTTTTTCTCTGACCATCCAGATCACCAAGCATGGTATCCTTCTCCCAGGATGAGTCCCTACTGATAGTATGTCCGAAGTATGCAAGATGGAGTATGGCTATCTTGGCTTTCAAGGAGCCAATCTAACACAGATTTGTTTGTTCTGGCAGTCCATGATACCTCTAATATTTGTCTCCAATTCCATAACTCAAATGTATCAAATATTCTACCGTCTTTATTTATTTATTTATCTACAGCTCTATTTATAACTACCTGAATTATATTAAATTCTTTTTTGTTGTTGTTTATTTCTTGTTTATTATCTGAAACATGTTTATGGCTTATTGTCTGCAACATAGTTCACTATCAGTTCCATGAAGGCAAGGAGCTTTTCATCTTGACCATCATTCAAATGCTTATTCTGATGCCTGTAATACGGTAGCAGCTCAATACATATTTATGAATTAATGAATGAGTCAATTATAGATAATTTCTAGCATTTCCTGTCAATATAAATAAATACAACACATTAGGACTCAGCCATGCATACAATAAAACCTTATGGCAATACCATGTCATCAGAGTACAACTATAGGATTTTTTAATGGATGATTTTTATGAAATGTATTTCCGAATAATTCTATTGAGACACCTCTGGGGGTACTCAAAACACAATCAAAGTTCTTAACAGTTTGCACCACCAATGGAGACCTCGAGAGAATTTTATGAATCATTACATAGAATTAAACAATTCCAAATTTATAAAAAACATGACTAGCTGTTCTTTCTAATTTCTGTTTTCCTTGGAATTTCTTTTGTAAATTGTTTATGTAGTTACTTCCCTCTGTAATATTCTATCTTACTGATATTCTTCTTACAACTGATATTTAAATATGTGTCTTCCATTGCTACTAGTTTTGGGGATCTAGTTTTGTATGGATCAGTGTTCATATTACAGGAATTCACATTATCTGTTTCAATTGTCATTTACTAAAATTACAGTACAGCTCTCCACAAGTGAATACAAGTTACTGTTTAGTATTTCTTTTAAATGGCCTATGTATAGTAATAAAACTTCTGGAGACCTAAAAGAATCTAATTCAGCTTGTCCTCACACTAATTGCTCCCATAGGCCACAGTTTTGTTATTTTTACACACAGTTACCTTAAATGTTAATGTGAAATTTCAAATATCCTCTAGAGGAATAAAGTGAAAATGCTGAAATTCTGTAACGTTTTTGTTTTCTTCTCTCTAATTTCACTACCTTCTTTCCAAATTCAGTTCACACCTCCTGAATGGCTATTGTTTCATCTTTTATCTCTCTCTGTTTATTAGTCTCTCTCTGTCTCTTAGTCTCTCTCTGTCTCTGTATCTCTTTATATTTCTCTCTGTCTCTGTCTGTCTCTTGCTCCTTCTCCATATATACATATTCATTCTGGCTGCATTTCTTCAAACACAGATTTGTTTGTTCTTTAGGCAGTTCATGGTACTTTTAATATTCTCCTCCAACACCACAGTTTAAATGCACCATTCTTATATGGTCCTCTTTATCCACTGTCCAACTTTCATATGCATATATGTTTATTGAAAATACCATTGCTTGAGTTATGCCCACCTTAGTTCTCAGACTGACATCTTTGTTCTTGAGCACTTTAAAGAGGTCTTGTAAGGAGATTTGCCTCATGCAATATGTCCTTTTATTTCTTGACTGTTGCTTTCTTGAGTGTTGATGGTTGATCCAAGAAAAATGAAATATTTGAGAGTTTCAATCTTTTCTCCATTTAAGTTGATGTTATTTATTGGTCCAGTGGTGAGGATTTGTTTTCTTTGCATTGAAGTGCAACCTATATCAAAGGCTGTGTTCTTTGATATTCATCAGTAAATATTTCAAGTCCTCTTCATTTTCAGCAAGTAAGGTTGTGTCATCTGCATATCACAAGTTGTTAATGGGTCTTCTTCTAACCCTGAAGCCACATTCTTCTGCATATTGTCCAGTTTCTAGATTAATTTTCTCAGTATATAGATTGAATAAGTATGGTGAAAGAAAACAGCGCTGGTGCTCACCTTTCCAAATTTTAAAGCATTCAGTGTTGCTTGTTCTGTTGAACCACTGCCTATTGAACTGTGTACAGATTACTAGTGAGCACAATTAAGAGTTCTGGAATACTCAGTTTCTGCAATATTGTCCATAGTTTGTGATGATCCACACAATCAATAACCTTCACATAGTCAATAAAGCATGCTGTTATTAGGTGCCATTGAGTTGGTACCGACCCATAGCGACCTTATGCACAGCAAAAGAAAACAATTTCCAATCCTGGGCCAACCTCACTACTGTTACCATGCTTGAGTTCATCATTGTTGCCACTTGGTCAATCCATCTCACTGGGGGGTCTTCCTCATTTTCTCTGACCCTCCACCTTAACAAGCATGATATCCTTCTCCAGCAACAGCTCCCTCCTGACAATATATACAAAATATGAGAGACAAAGTTTGGCCATCTTGGCCTCTAAGGAGCACTCTGGTTGCACTTCTTCCAAAATGGATCTATTGGGTCCTTTGGAAGCCCATGGCACTTTCAAAATTCTCCTCCAACAACAGAATTCAAATGCATCAATTCTTCTATGGTGTTCCTTATTCACTGTCCAGCTTTCGCATTAATATGAGGTTATTGCAAATACCATGGCTTGGATCAGGCACACCTTAGTCCACAAGCTGACATCTTTACTCTTCAACACTTTAAAAAGGTCTTGTGCAGCAAATTTGCCTAATGCATTACATCATTAGATTTCTTGATTGCTGCTTCCGTGATTATTGATAATTGATCCAAGAAGAATGAAGTCTTTGACAACTTCATTCTTTTCTCCATTGATAAGAATGTTGTTTATTGGTCCAGTCATGAGGGTTTTTGTTTTCTTGACATTGAGATGTAATCCATACTGAAGGCTGTGCTTTTTGATCTTCATCAGTAAATGTTTTAAGTCATCTTCATTTTCAGCAAGCAAGGTTGTATCATCTGCATATCACAGGTTGTTAATTAATGAGTCTTCCTCTAATACTGATGCCATGTTTTCCTTCATATAACCCAGCTTCTTGGATGATTTGCTCAGCATAGAAGTTAAATAAATATGGCGAAAAAATACAGCCTTTTCACACACTTTTTAAATTTTTTAATCCATTCAGTGTTCCCATGTTCTGTTTGAACCACTGCTTCTTGGTCCAGGTACAGATTGATCATCTGACAGTGTTTCTCTGCTATTCATAAGGTTTTCAGTGACTAAATATTTGAAGTAGTTTGTCACTCTTTTTTCCTAGTCTGTCTTCATCTGGAAGTTCATCTGAAAACTGTCCACCTACTGGTATTTAAAATATCACTGGCATAGCTTTAAGAATCACAGCAACTCATAAGCCACCACAGTACAACAAACTGACAGATGAGTGATGGCAATAAAGCACAAGCAACCATATTTCTGGCATTCTCTGATTTCACTCAGGATCCATCTAAGGTCAGGAATGATGTCCCTCTTTCCATGTCCTTGAATGAATCTGGCCTGATCCTCTGACAGTTTCCTCTCAAAGTCCTGATGCAGCCATTTTTTAACTACCTTTAGCAAAATTTTATCTGCATGAGGTATTAATGGTATTGTTTGATTATTTCCACATTGCATTGTGTCACCTCTCTGTGGAATGGGCACAAATATGGATATTTTCCAATTATTTGGCCAGTTAGCTGTTTCCCAAAAAGATTTGCACAGATGAGTGTGTCCTCCCATGCTGCATCAGTTTGTTGGAATATTTCAATTTGTATTCCAGCAATTAACAAAACCTTGTTCTTTGCCAATAACATCAGTACACCTTGGATTTCTTCCTTCAATACTATTGGCTTTTGATCTTCTTGAAACGGTCTCTACTGATTTATCGTCCAAACTTCATATGCAAATTAAGCTATTGGAAAATACCATGGTTTGGATCAGGCACGCCTTAACCCCCAAATTGAAATCTTTGCTCTTGAACACGTAAAGAGGTCTTATGCAGCAGATTTTCCCAATGTAATATCTTGTTAGATTTCTTGGTTGCTGCTTCCATTTAGTGTTGATTTTGCATCCAAGCAAAATGAAGTCTTTGACAATTTCATTCTTTTCTTTTTTAATTATGATACTTATTAATCCACTTGTGAATATTTTTTGTTTTATTTTTATTGAATTGCAACCAAACTGAATGTTGTGGTCTTTGATCTTAATCAGTATATATTTTAAGTCCTCGTCTTTTTCAGCAATCATGGATATTTCATCTGCACACCAGATTGTTAATAAGTCTTCTTCTAATGCCTTGTTCAACTTCACAGAATACAGCATCTTGGATTATTTGGTCAGCAAATAGATTGATTAAATTTGGTGAAAGAATACAACCCTGGTGCACACCTTCCCTGATTTAAAGCATGCAGTAATCACTTGATCTGTTCAAACAACTGGCTCTTAGTGTATGTGCAGGTCCCTCATTAGCATAATTAAATATTCTGGAATATACATTTTTCTAAATGTCCATAATTTCTCATGACACACAATTTAAATCCTTTGTATAGTCAATAACACTCTGGTAAACATCTTTCTGATATTCTCTGTTTTCAGCAATGATATTCCTTGTGTTTCACATCCTCATCTAAATCAAGCTTGAACATCTGGCAGTTTTCTGTCAATGTACTTTTGCAGGCATTTAAAAATAACCCTTAGCAAAATTTGACTTGTTTGTTGTTGTTGCTGTTGTTAAGTGCCATTGAGTCAATACCAACTCATGGTGACCCTATTCACATCAAAATGAAATACTGCTCAGTCCTGGGCCAACAATAATTGCCACACTTGAGCCCACAGTTGCTGCTATTTTACCAATTCATCTTGTTGGGAGTCTTCCTCTTTTTCTCTGACCCTCCACCTTAACAAATATGATATCCTTCTCCAGTGACTGGTTCCTCCTGAAAATTTGTCTGAAGTATGAGAGAAAATGTTTGGCCATCCTAACCACCAAGGAGAACTCTGGCTGCACTTCTTCCAAAACATATCTATTGGTTCTTTTGGAAGCCCATGGCATTTTCAATATTCTCCTCCAAAACCATAATTCAAAAGCATCAATTATTCTATGGTCGTCCTTTTTCACTGTCCAGCTTTTGCATGCATATGCGGTTATTGAAAATACCATAGCTTGGGTCAGGTTCACCTTAGTCCTCAACCTGAAATCTTTGCTCTTCAAAATTTTAAAAATGTCTTTTGCAGCAGATTTTCCTAATGCAGTATGTCATTTGATTTCTTAACTACTGCTTCCCTGAACATTGATGGTTGATCCAAGAAGAATGAAGTCTTTTTTGCCACTGATAAGAAGGTTGTCTATTGGTCCAATGGTGAGGATTTTCATTTTCTTTACATTGGGATGCAATCCATACTGAAGACTGTGGTCTTTGATCTTCATCAGCAAATATTTTAAGTTCTGTTCACCTTCAGCAAGCAAGGTTGTATCATCTGCATATTGCAGGTTGTTAATGAGTCTTTTTCCAATCCTGATGCCATGTTTTGCTTCACATAACCCAATTCCTCAGATTGTTTGCTCAGCATATAGTTTGAATAAGGAGCTCTGGTAGTGTAGGGGATATGAATCGGGCTGCGAACCTTAAGGCCAGCAGTTTGAAACTACCAGCTGCTCCACGGGAGAAAGATGAGGC
>NW_006408607.1:10183062-10185296 GCF_000296735.1 Chrysochloris asiatica | reverse complement strand
AAAAAAAAAAAAAAAAAGCTAATGTACTTAAAAAAAGGGGGAGCATAGTTAAAATTACATTCCAGAAACAGAGGGCCCTGGGACCAACAAGCGGGAATAGTATGAGTGGAATGTGGGATCCTAACCAGTGACACCAGAGACCAAGGCAGAGATGATGGCATGGAGGGGATAGAGCAGCTGAGAACTCTAGTCTCCTGGAAAGGGAAAGGCTGTGTTCTGGCAGCCAGGAGACTGGCTTGCAAAATGTGACCTTTGGTTGTTTAAATGATTATTTATTGTTTCTTGGTGGTTTTGTGTACACCAAAAACAAATAAATAAAGAGAGAAAAGAGGCAAATTCTGTTAACCAATAGTCCATAGAGGGGATTGTAGTCATTACAATAAAACAAATTACAATTAGTTGAGTGCATAACCAATGTTCTGCCATGTAAACTATCACTCAATTCACAATTAAAGCTTTAAAACATAAATTAAAAAAAAAGAATAATGTGTGTCAACATGAAACTTAACTGTCAGATATAAAATGGTCAGTTTTGCAAAGAATGAATCCTTTTCTGGGAGCTATAAAATGTCTAAAGAAATAAAAACACATATTTGTGAAACAATTTACTTTGAAAATGAAACAGCTCTGAACAATTCTGCTGAAGAGAAACAGTTATCTATAACTATTAAACCACTAAAGAACTTTAATTTTTAAATAAGTTTTATAAGCTTTGCTTTTTCATATTATTCTGCTTAACAACATTAAGCTCCATTTGGCTGCAGTCTCAACTTTCTTTTCTCTTAGTGATTGAAGTGGTACCCATTCATCTTAATGTCAAGGAAGAACTGCAGCTATTAACAACAGGTAAGACTGAACGAGAAACTTCTTACAACTTTCAGACTGTTTTTGCAGATTTCACAAAGCCCTCCTCAGAATTGCCTGATGACATGGTCAAAATCGTTAATCAAGTATTAGTTGGAAATACAAAACTATTTTTATTTTGTTAATATTTTGGAAAAGAGAAGGGTAGATTCTCTGATGAATTATTTTTAAATTTTCAGCAATAATGAGGAAAAAACTATCATTCAAATCACTAGTCCCTTTGTATTAGAGAAACATCTACATTGGATTAAAACTTGGCCTCATTTATCATCAGTCAATGTCACTAAATTAAAAAAGGATTTAATAAGAAGCAAATATTCTGCACTAATTAAATGTTAAATGTCATTTAAACCATTAGTGTATTTTTAGGTACATTATTGAGGTGAGTTTTTTCAATAATGATTCAAGTGTTTTCATTGGGAAAACCTTGAATACAAAACAGTCCTCAACAAATTCAAATGAAGTATGTAAGCACTCTAAAAAAGAACTTTCTCAAGGAGAAAAATTTCCCTGAGTAAAATAAAAAAACATATAAATGACTAGAATCATAGAATTTATAAAGCATGAGGAGTTGCTACCCAGTGGATTCCAGCTTGTAGCAATATTATAAAACAAAGCAGAAGTATCCTATAGGGTTTTAAGACTGTAATCTTTATGGGGAAAATTATCACATAATTCTCCCATGAACGGGATGGTGGGTTCAAATGCTTGATCTTTTGGTTAGCATCTGAGTACTTAATCTCTATGCCATCAGAGTTCCTGGAAGGACTACTGGATAAGGCTAAAACCTGTTTGTCAGGAGAGTTTAATGACCTATCAGTTTAATCCACTAATTTTTTTAAAGGTTTTATTGTGAATTATGTGGTAGTTTACATGGGAGAACATTAGCTTTACATTCATCCTATCCTTTATCCTTTCCTTGCCATAGTTACAATCCCCTCCATGTATCATCAACCAACCAAAGGGTATACTCTGCCAGCCTTGGTGGTCAGCACACAGCCACTCTCCCTCTCTGGGTCTAGAGTCCCCAAATGCTACATCTCTACATGTCATCATCTCTGCCTCTATCTCGGGGGCCACTGCTTCTCTGGTTAGGGTCTCGCACTCTGCTCTTCTCCCTTGATGGTTCCAGGGACCTCCACTCCTGGACTGCAATGTCAATCACTTCCCTCCTTTTGCTACAAAATGTCCACCTTTACATTTCCAATTCTTGCAGTCAGTCCTGATAAAAATTATTCACCATTGTACCACAAGGGATCTACCCCCATCTCCTTTCATGAGCCCCACCCAGACGGTTTGGATACTACTCAGTGGAGATTCTACCTTCCTCCATGCCATCTGTGTCTAGGCTCCCTCTTGAAAGCTTGTAA
>NW_006408607.1:10181267-10182962 GCF_000296735.1 Chrysochloris asiatica | reverse complement strand
GACTGCTGTTCTTGAAATGGTTGACCATCAACTATTTCCTTTTGGTATAGTGACTCTATGTATTCCTTCCATCTTCTTTTGATGCTTTCTGCATCATTCAATAATTTTTCCAGAGAATCCTTCAATAACGAAAGTTGAGGCTTGGATTTTTTCTTAAGTTTCCTCAGCTTGAGAAATGCTGAGCGTGTTCTTCCCTTTTGGTTCTGACTTCAGATCTTTTCACATTTCATTGTAATATTTGATTTTGTCTTCTTAAGCTGACCTTTGAAATGTTCTGCTTAATTCTTATACTTCCTCATTTCTTCCATTTGCTTTACCATGTCTATGCTGGAGAGCAAGTTTTAGTGTCTCTTCTGACATCCATTGTGATCTTCTCTTTCTTTTCTTATTAATGACTTTTTGCTTTCTTCCTATTTGACATTCTTGATGTCATCCTGATATTGTCTGATGATTTCTTTATTTTATTTGGTTACCTCGATTGGGAATGGGCGCAAATGTGAATCTCTTCCAATCCGTTGCCCCGGTAGCTGTCTTCCAAATTTCTTGGCACAGATGAGTGAGTGTTCACAGTTGTTGTAATATTTCAATTTGTATTCCATCAATTTCCAAGTCTTGTTCTTTGCCAATTCTTTCAGTGCACATTAGACTTCTTCTTTCTGTATACTTTGCTGTTGATTATATGTTATTTCTTGAAATGTATAAACATCAATCATTTCTTTTTTTGGTACAGTGACTCTGCATTGTTTCCATCTTCTTTTGATGGTTTCTGCCATCATTCAATACTTTGTCCTTAGAATCATTCAATGTTTTCAGTTGAGGCTTGAATTTTTTTTTTTCAGATCTTTTTGTTTCAAAAATGTTAAGTGTGTTCTTCCCCTCTGGTTTCTAACTCCACATCTTTGTACAATTCACTGTAATACTTGATTTTTCTTCTCAAGCAGCACTTTGAAGTGTTCTGTTCAGCTCTTTTACTTCATTTCTTACATTTGCTTAACTTAAGCATCTCTATTTTAGAGAGCATGTTTTAATGTATCTTCTGAGATCCACTTTGATTTTTTGTTCTTTCTTGTCTTATTATCTTTTGTTTTATTCCTCTATGATATTTTTTTGTGTCAAGCCAGAACTCACCAGGTCTTCAGTAATTAGTGTCCAGTGAATCTAATCTGTTCTTGATATGGCCTCTAAATTCAGGTGGACTATGTTCAATGACATATTTTGGTTTTCACAGACTTGTTTTAATTTTCTTCAGCTTTAGTCTCAACTTGCATATGTGCAGTTGATGGTCTGTTACACAGTCTGCCCCGGCCTTGTTTGACTGATAATGTGGTGGTTTTCCACCATCACTTCCCTCATATGAAGTCAGTTTAATTTCTGTGATTTCCATCTGGTGATTTCCATGTGTATAGCCATCTTTTATTGTTTAAAAGGTGTTCTCAAAGAATGTCATTGCTCTTTCAAAATTGTATCATTTGATCTCCAGCATCGTTTCTATCATGAAGGCCATCTTTTCCAACTATAGATTCTTCCTCTTTGTTTATGGCCTTGTTATTCCAAACATGAGTAAGTATAAATACATTTTCATTGCATGCTTGATGAATTTCAGGCTGAAAATGATGGTACAGTTTTTAATTTCTTTAATTTAAAAACTGGCATGGGGTTGGTTCATCAATTTGAATAATTATGGTATTAATTGGT
>NW_006408607.1:10174690-10176132 GCF_000296735.1 Chrysochloris asiatica | reverse complement strand
GTGTTATGCATATGCCCTCTCTTCTTACCAGCTGGTCGCTTCACTCTGCACTCTAGTCCTCTTGGCTATGTCACTGACTCTGAGCCCAAGAGTCCCCAGGTCTTGCCACACTACTGGCGAACCAGGTCTCCACTCAGGTTTACAGGAGTCTAGTGACCGTCCTAGGGCTTAGCTGGCAGCTTCATTGCTGTTTTTCCCTCACTTCCCCTTATCGGTGACAAACATGGTCACCAATCAGAGCACATGTCTGCTTGTGTATTCTCATGGAGTATTACTCTTGGAAGGGGGTTTAATCCGAAGGGACCCGACCACTTATCTTGATGTCTCCTGGGTGAGCAACTTGCTTGTTCTTGTAATAATCAGTTAGACTGCATTTATTGTTTTGTATTTTTCCTGTCAGTCTTTCTTTCAAGAATTATCTTCTGTTCTTCTAGTTACTCCAGGCTGGTCTGCTTGTCCTTTCAAGTGAAAATTTCCCACCTCAGAATATTCTGGGTGAGGTTCAGGATTCCACCTATGGCCTTATGTAATGCAAAGGATTCACAGGAAACCTCCTTCATTGGACACATTGTAGCCCAATTTTAGGTATTCCAATGAGTTATAGGCAGAAGACACACTTACAAGCTTGCTATGGTGATATTTATGGCTATTAATTTCTCTCCTCCTCAAGTGCCTCTTTTATAATGGTATGCCAGGGAAACCAAGATTCAAAGGACAGTCAAGCATCTTAACATTATTTTCCTCCGTTTGCCCATTCCAACCATGTTTCAATCCTTGTATCACAGAGCCCCGTTGTTACAAGGTTGTGCATACATCATTGTTTATCTCTGTCCTGCTTAGTCCATGCAAACCAGCCTAATTGATTTTTCTATCTGGTGTGTTTTTCCATTCCCCTCACCTTTCTTGTGTATTGCCCCCTCCACAGAACCCAAATTATCCTGTGTATATTCACTACCCTGTGCTCCATCTTTCCCTCCCTACCATCACCCCCCACGCTGCCACATCTCAATTACCAGCAAAGGATCCCCCTCTCCAATCCCTTTAGTATGGGTTCTTTTTCTTAGTCTTTTACAGTAGTTGTCCTATGCAGTATTTCTCCTTTTGTGACTAATATCACTCAACATAATGTCTTCAAGTTTCAACCATATTATGCAATGGCTTGCAGCTTCCTTGTTATTCTATAAAGTAGCATAATATTCCATTGTGTGTATGTACCACAGTTTGTTTATCCATTGTTCAACTTATGGACACTAAGGCTGTCTCCATGTTTTTGCTGTTGTAAATAGTACTGCTATGAACATTGGTGTGCATGTATCTACTCGTGTTATGGCTTGTATTTCTTGTGGATAAATACCAAGTAGAGGAATTTCTGAATCATAAGTTATTTCTATTTCCAAACTTCTGAGGAAGCACCATATTGCTTTCCAGAGAGGTTGGACCAT
>NW_006408607.1:10172974-10174571 GCF_000296735.1 Chrysochloris asiatica | reverse complement strand
TCCAATTTTCCAAAATTAGTAATTTATACATTCTGTGTTACAATTTTTAGTGAATGTTTCCAACTATTTTTCTTCATTTTGAGTTGACCTGCACTAGAAAATGAATGTCACAAAGTCATTGCTCCATTCATGTAATTATTGTCAACTTTACTCTGAGAAGGCAGATTTTCCCTAGTTGTATTTTGAATGTCTTCCAACATGAGGGGCTTAACTTCTTTAATGATATCTGGCACTGTTATTCTGTTATTCATATTTTTTTTCATAATCCAGAACCACCTAAGACAGTCTTCCACTGAAGTTTATAATGATTTCAATGGTTAAACATTCAGAATGTTTCCACCATTCCTTTTCCCTAGACTGTCTTAGTCTAGCAGCTCCACGAAAAGCTGTCCACCATGGGTGATCCTTCAGGTGTTTAAAGTACAGATGGCATAACTTCCAACATCACAGCAACATGCAAGCCCCCACACTACAAAAAAGTGACAAATGATTGGTGAGCTGTTGTTGTTAACTGCCTTCAAATAGGTTGACTCATAGTGAGTCTGTATAGGGTTTCTGAGGAGTGGTTGATAACTTTGAACTGACAATCTTGAGGAGAGCAGTCCAGTGCTAATCCTACAGCACTACACTAGGGCTACACAATAAGATTAAGACAGGTTTTTATTACTGATAGTTCCTGTCTGAAGTGAACTACATAATCACAAAAACATGTTTTATTATGAATGATACCACCCACGTATAAAGTAGAACCTTAGTAATAATTCTTTTCTATTTACTTTCATACTAAATTTTCAAAGTCACTTCTATATATTACATAAACAGTACATCTCTACCCAAACTGGACACATTTTTCCTTGTGGTTGGTAGCTGCTATATTAAACAGAGTAACTATAGTAAGAATGTAGTTAGAAAAGTAATTTGCTATGTCCTCAGTAAAATTATTATATTGTAATATTGCAGTAAAGTATATACTCAACAGCCAGTGGTGCTAAAGGAGGAAGTCCAAGATGTGTGAAAGTACTGGCAAAAAAATAGGCTATGGAATACATATTGAAAAATTTCAACATATTAATGTATCACTGGAGGCACTCACTCATCTATGTCAAGAAATTAGAAAGATAGCAAATTGAATAATTTACTGGAAGAAACCCATATTTGTGCTGATTCTAAAGAATACAGAAATAATTAAACAATATCATTAATATCACATGCAAATGCAATTTTGCTAAAGATAATTAAAAAACAGCTGTAACAGCACATTGACAGATATCTACCAGAGGTTAAAGACAGATTCAGACAAGAATATGTAATGTAAGAGATCATTGCTCATGTCAGATGGATCTTGTCTGAAAGCAAAGAATGCCAGAAATATTGTTACTTATGCTTTATTGACTATGCAAAGACTTTCAATTGTGTTGTTGTTGTTGTTGTTGTCAAGTGATATGAAGTGATGGGAGCCAAGAAAGATTATCCAAAATTTCAGAGTATATATTTGACCTTGCTTGGATGACTTGATCAGAATTCTACTAGAGGAAGATAAAGAAATTTGACACAGGAAGCAAGTATAAACTGCTACAATTTAATGAATCCCCACTGA
>NW_006408607.1:10171244-10172874 GCF_000296735.1 Chrysochloris asiatica | reverse complement strand
AATATGTGCCCTCACATTCCCTTAATTAGTGCCCTCACATTTGTCCCTATTTTTTCATTGATGACTTTCATAATTTTGGGATTCACATTTAGGTCTTTAATCCATACTGAGTTTGTTTTCGTATAAGGTGTGAGGTAAAGGTCGTGTTTCAGTCTTTTACATATCACTTTCCAGTTCTGCCAGCACCATCTGTTGAAGCGACTATGCATTCCCCATGCAATATATTTAGGTACTTTGTCAAAAATCAGTTGGCTGTATGTGGATGAGTTAATTTCTGGATTCTCAATTCTGTTCCATTGACCAATGTATCTTTGATTGTACCAGTACCAGGCTGCTTTGACCACTGTAGATGTATCATAAATTTTGAAGTCGGGGAGTGAGAGGTTTCCAACCTTATTCTTCTTCTTAAGCATTACTTTGCTTATACTGGGTCTCTTTCCTTTCCATATAAAGTTTGTAATTGTTTTTTCCATCTCCATGAAGAATTTCACTGTAATCTGGATTGTGATTGATTGCAAGGACTAACTTTCTGTGTAAATTCAAGAAAAACAAGTAACTGTAATGTACTAACTTTAATACCTTTCATCTGCAATGAATGTTTAATAATATCTGCATACAGCTTTCGATCTTTAGACTCATTTTGACCCATGGCTTAAAGCATAACTTCAATAATTAATCTTTTTATAGACTAATTATGGCACATAACATCTCAAAAGTTCTGTTAACTGCTCACCCATCACTTGCTTGACACTCACTTGTCAAGGGATCTGTGGTATCCCGGGATGAGGACCTATCTGCACCTGAAACTCTTAAAAACAACAATTAATACTATATGCTATATACTAAATACTTACCCTTCGTCAAACCCCACACTTTGGCACCAGAATGCCAGGGACCAGCCTTGACAATTTGTGAGAACTCAGAGGGGGGTACAGATTTGGTGAATGAAAAAAACTCACACAAAGTCAATGGGTCATTTTGAGTCTCAGGCAGATGATGGTGATGATGACTCTCTCTGATGACTCTCTTTATTTCAAAAATTGTTGCTTCTTTTATCCCTTTTAGATTATACTATGATCTCATAACAATCACGTACAAGCAGTTACAAATCAATCAAATATTATATTGTTACATCAAAGGTACAAGAGGAACACAAGGTAACCAAAAATTCCTGCATCTCTATACTCCTTAGTTACTCCTTAGTTACCTTGATATCATCTGCCTTCTGTGAGCCACTCTGTTTCTCTCTAATCCTCCCAAAAATGTCTAGTTTAGCCTTGATTTGTTTTTCTCTAATCCTTTTTAAATATCAAGTTAATTTTAAACAAAGTTCTACATCTTAATTTCTAACTTTACCAACATCTATTACTTTCTATAGATTCATTAGTTACAGCTCACAATCAAAATCATAATTTTTACTATAACTGGTCATACATATAATTGATTTAACAATAAAAATAAGAACATAAAAGTACCCTAAAGTTTCATAGTCAAGAACAAAGCAGTAATTCTCTTATACTAACAACTTCTCAAAACCTCTAATCAAATTTTTACTTCTGTTCCCAAGCTCTCACTGCCCTTGACTGTCTCCTAAGCTGCTTTCTAAAGGCCTTAATGTCCTTGACTAAAA
>NW_006408607.1:10164443-10170984 GCF_000296735.1 Chrysochloris asiatica | reverse complement strand
GAGGGTCCCCTGCATGAATCATCCCTTGTAGCTTTGCTAACCAAGGGGCCATTCATTGTCGCTTTGCTAAACAATCAACTTTTCATGCATAAGGCTTCTCACTGTTCTGATCCTTGGCAGGATGGCATCCGCCAGTATATGATCAAGAGTCAATGGTACTGAAGGAAGAAATCCAATGTGCACTGAAAGTCATTGATAAAGAACCATGCCCAGGAATTGATGGTATATGAACTGAAATCTTTCAACAAACTGATGCAGCACAGGAGGCACTCATTCCTCTATGCCAAGAATTTAGATGGCAGCTACCTGACCAACTGATTAGGAGAGATTCGTATTTGTATTCACTGAAGAGAAGTAATACAGTGGAATCCAGAAATCATCAGACAACATCATATGCAAGAAAATTTTTCCTGCAGATAATAAAAAGTAGCTGCAACAGAGCATTGACAGGGAATACCAGAAGTTCAAGCCACATTCAGATGAGGATATGGAACAAGGGTTGTCATTGCTGATTTCAGCTGGATCTTGCCTGAAAACAGGAGGATATCAGAATGATGTTCACCTTTGCTTTATTGACTATGAAAAGGCTTTCAACTGTGTGGATCATGACAAGCTATGGACACCACTAAACAGAATGAGTTTTCCAGAACACTTAGTCATGCTCATGAGGAACATGTACATAGACCAAGAAGCAGTAGTTTGGACAAAACATGGGGATATTGAATGGTTTAAAATCAATAAGGGTGTGTTTATTTAATTAGGATTTAATTATTTGACCATGCTTATTAAACCAATATGCTTAGCAAATAATTAGAGAAAATAGATTATATGAAGAATTTGGTAACCGAATCAGAGGAAGGCTCATCAACCACCAGCAACATGTAGATGATAAAAACTTGCTTTCTGAAAGCAATGCTGTTTTCAATAACCTCATATGTATGTGAAAGTTTGATAACTAATAAGAAAGACATGCTACCAGAATACTCCTTAGAAGCCAATATAACCAGACGTTGTCTCTCATACTTTAAAATATTACCAATAGGGACAAGTCTCTGGAAAGGGACATCATTCTTTGTAAAGTAGAGGAACAGTGATTAAGAGGGAGATCCTCAATGAGATGTATTTGCATAGTGACAGCAACAATGGACTCAAGCATGGTATCAATTGTTAGGATAGTGCAGGACCAAACATTGTTTAGTTCTGCTGTATATAAGGTCACTATGGGCCAGAACCAACTCAAAGGCACCTAACAACAAGACAAAGAACTATCTAATTGTGATCAAACTATCCATATGAAAGGATTAGATACAGATCTTAAGGAACAGTGAGTTTATAATCATATTAACTTATTCTGAGTTGCTCCTCTACCATTAACATAGAACAGGAGAGGAACAACTCAGAAAAGGACAGTGATAATGGTTGTACAACTCAAAGAGTCTAAACAGTGTCACTGAATTGTGCATGCTTTTGTTGTTGTTAGGTGCCATTGAGTCAGTACCAGTCTATAGCAACCCTATGCACAAGAGGATGAAACACTACCCATTCCTGGACTAACTTCACAATTGTTGCCACATTTGAGCCCATTGTTGCTTCCATTTTGCCAATCCATCTCACTGGGGGTCTTCCTCTTTTTCTCTGATCCTCCATCTTACCAAATATGATATCCTCCTCCAGTGACTGGCCCTTCTTAACAATAGGTCCGAAGTATGAAAGATGAAGTGTGGCCATCTTGGCCTCCAAGGAGCACTCTGGCTGCACTTCTTCCAACACAGATCTGTTGGTTCTTTTGGCAGCCCATGGTACTTTCAATATTCTCCTCCAACACCATAACTCATATGCATAAATTCTACTATGAAGATATTGCAAAAGGGAACCCTATAATAGTGTGAACTCATAACCCTTACAGGGATGGACTATGCTCCCATTGGGGGGTAGTCCAATGCAGCACATTGGCAAAATGGCATGCATATTTTCAGTAGAGAAGACTATTCTTGACCAGCCCCTTGAATGCAGAGTACACCTGATTTTTGGAGCACTCACCTATGTTACTGATGGAAAGTACCAGCCACCCATGATGGTGGCACCTCAATTAGAAAGTCACATATTTGAAGGTGGTGGACAGACTTTTATAGATGCTTGGTACCTGGATGGCTCAGCTTGAGGTAAGTCTCCTCAGTGGACTGCAGTGACTATAACGTACAAGGTATGTGGATTGACCAGAACATGGGGAAGTGTAGCCAGTGGGCAGAGTTGAGGATTGCTTGGATGGTGTTAATGCATTAATAGAGCCCAGCTCCATGGTACTCTTCACAGAAAGCTGGGTAGTATACAAACAACTAGCATTATAATTAATATAGTGGAAGTAACAAACTGATCAGTCAGTAATCCAATAGCTATCTGGGGGATTAACCTGTAGAAAGACATTTGGTCCCAAACACAGTGCATAGACATTGTAGGCTGATGAGCTGGCCAGGCTAGGTGCCTAATAACAGGCACCTGAACAGAATGTGACTGAGTGGCTACATTGAAAAACAGGGCACAAAGTCTAAAATTGGGTAGATGTTCTGGGCATTATGTGGTATGTTCACAACCCAATTGCAGCCATTAAAGTAAATGTGTGGAGTTCTGGCATGACACTCTATGGCATGACACCCACTCATTACAGCAGTAGACTAAAAGTCTACCAGAAGGTCAATTGTGTGTCAATGAATGTCATTGAAAGACTAAATCCAGTAACTATCACCACAGAAGCTACGGGAATCCAAATATCCAAATATCACCCATGAGCTGGTGCCTGGAGACTCATAATCTCCTCTTAATGTTGCTCCAGGACCTAAAATGGGAAGCTCCATAGTCTCTCTTCCATGAAAGTGGCAAATTGGCCCCCGATGATTGTTTTATTTTCCCTTGTAGATAAGGTTATGTGTAGGTATACAAGAATCACCTTGGTTTGTATTCTATACAGCCAAATACCTTGCATCTACGTTGGTATCTCTCACCTCTTTATCCTTTAATCCTTAGTGTTTGCAATATTGTCTTTGCCAGTTGGGTCACATGGTTACCAATGTAAAGAATTGATCAGATTGCTGGGTATGTATAGAACTTCCCACCTCTTCTTAGGTTGACCTGCCATGGAAAATCACCCCTGTGAGCCCCAGTATCTGGGCTTCAATGGTGTCTTTTCCTCCTATCTAGCATGGGTATCTTGTGCCTGGGAATAATGCTTTGTTGTAGTGTATATTGTTGCTGTGATCTTTGGTTGTGACTCTCTAATGTCCAGACCCAAGAGATTGTGTGGAAGACAAACAGTAAAATTGTAAGGGACACTTAAGGGTGGTGTGATGGAGTGTAGGGACAAAAGCGGAATGCTCCAAAATGGCCACACTAATGTCAACCCTGAAGAAAAGTTTTGTCATTTTATCTTTCCCTCTCTGTCCAACTCTAGCATATATCCCTGACCCTACATACTGAAACTCTGTGTTCCCATAGATGAGCAACTTATCAACACAGTAGTAGCAGGCAGCTTGCGCCAGCCTGTTTTTCTGTTTTACCTTGTGTCTTGATTGGAGATAGGACATTGCTCATACCATTCCTTCCATTCGTTCTTGGAATATGAGGGTGTTTATCACACAGTATAAAAGGGACCCACAAATCCCTCCTGTCACAGAAAATCTTGATTGTCCAGCCAGTTGCCACTGAAAACAGCAACTGTTCTCATTTCCCTTTTTGTAAACCATCTTATTCTATAATAAACTAATGTCTCTCAAACTGTCTGCTAGTCATTTTTTCCTGTATCTTGGCTAATATCCACACATAATGATTTTCCCTTCTGAGTTTAAACTTAAACATGTGGCACTATAAAATAAGCACTTAACTGAAAAGTTGTTGGTTCAAACCCACCAGCCACTCCTCAGAAATCCTATAAAGGGTCTCTATAAGGAGGAAGTAACTTGATGGAACTTTAAAACAACATCATTTTTGACACATGATCAGGACAAACTAATCCCCAGAAAAGACTATCATGGTTGGCATAGAATAGAGTTATCAAAAATGAAGGAAATCCTCAATGATATGGTCTCAAACATACCACTGATCATGAAGATGGAACAAAACTGGGCATGCTTAAAATTTTATTGTAAGTAAGTTCTCTATGAGTTGGAGTCAATTCAAGGTCAACTAACAACAACAACAATATAACATTGATGGAAGACATATACTTGTTATTAACGATTGAGCCAAGTGTGTCTTTTGCTATTGTTGTTGATGTTAGGTGCTGTCAAGTCGGTTCTGCCTTGAAGCAACACTATGCATAACAGAATGAAACACTGCTTCGTCTTGCACCATCCTCACAATTGTTACACTTGAACCCATTGCTACTTCCTCTGTGTTAATCCATCAAGTTAGAGGTTTTCTTTTTTTTTTTCTAACCCTCCCGTTAACCTAGCATGACTTCCTTCTCCAGGACCTGGTCCCTCTTGATAATATGTCTGAAGTATAAGAGTTGAAATCTCACCATCCTGGCTTCAGAGGAGCAGTCTGGTTGTATTTCTTCCAACAGAGATTTGTTTGTTCTTCTAGTAGACAAAGATGTGAGACATGGGTCTTGTTTCATTTTGCCAAAAATGGATTTCCAGTTTTGCCAGCACTATTTGTTGAAGAGACTGTCTCTTCCCCATTTAATGTGTTACGGTCCTTTGAGACAATTCAACTGATTCTATGTGAATAGATTTACTTCAGTTTTCTCAATTATGTTTGATTAATCTATGTACCTTTCATTGTATTAGTACCATGCTGTTTTGATCACTGTGACTGTACAGTAAATTTTGAGATCAGGGTGTGGGAAGCCTCCAGTGTTATTCTTCTTCTTGAGCTATACTTTTATAGCATTGTGATCTGAAAAGATGGTTGTAGTATTTTGATGTTTTCATATTTATTGAGGCTTGCTTTGTGGCCTAACATATGTTCTATTCTGGAGAATGCTCCATGTGCACTAGAAAAGAATGTGTATATGCTGGGTACATATTGGGTGAGTTGCTGTTGTTGTTGTTAGATGCCATCAAGTTGGTATTGACCCATAGAAACCTTATGCACAGTAGAACGAAACACTGCCCGATCCTGGGCCAACTTCACTACTGTTGGCACGCTTCAGTCCATTGATGCTGCCACTTGACTAATCCATTTCATTGGGGGTCTTCCTCTTTTTCTCTGACCCTACACCTTACCAAACATGATATATTTCTCCAGTGATTGCTCCCTCCTGACAATATGTCAAAAGTATGAGAGACGGAATTTGTCCATCTTGGTCTCTAAGGAGCACTCTGGCTGCAATTCTTCCAAAACGGATCTAATGGTTTGTTTGGCAGCCCATGGCACTTTCAATATTCTTCTCCAACACCATAACTCCAAAGCATCAACTCTTCTAGTCTTCCTTATTCATTGTCCAGCTTTCACATGCATATGAGGTTATTGAAAATACCATGACTTGGGTCAGGCACACCTTAGTCCTCAAGCTGACATCTTTGCTCTTCAACACTTTAAAAAGGTCTTGTGCAGCAGATTTGCATAATGCAATATGTTGTTTGATCTCTTGACTGAGGCTTCTATGAGTGTTGATAGTTGATACAAGAAGAATGAAGTCCTTGGCAACTTCAATCTTTCTCTATTGATACAAATGTTGTTTATTGGGCCAGTGGTAAGAATTTTTGTGTTTTTTTTTTTTTCCTTGAGATGTAATCCATACTGAAGGGTGTGCTCTTTGATCTTCATCAGTAAATGTTTTAAAAGTCCTCTTCACTTTCAGCAAGCAAAGTTGTATCATCTGCATATCGCAGGTTGTTAATGAGTCTTCCTCCAATACTGATACCACATTTTTCCTCATGTAACCGAGCTTCTTGGATTATTTATATACAGTATATAAATAACCTTAGTATACAGGTTGAATAAGTATGGTGAAAAATTACAACCTTGTTGTACACCTTTCTTAATTTGAAACCATTCAGTGTTCTCATTTTCTGTTAGAAAAACTGCCTCTTGGTCCAGGTACAGATTCCTCATGAGCACAATTAAGTGTTTCAGAATACTCATACTTCACAATATTGTCCATAGCTTGTCATGATCCACACAATTGAAAGTTTTTGCATAGTCAATAAAGCACAGGTAATCATCTTTCTGATAGTCTCTGCTTTCAGCCAAGATCCATCGGACATCAGTAATGATATCCTTTGTTCCACAGCCTTTTCTGAATTTGACTTGAACCTCTGGAAATTCTCTATTAATGTATACTTGTAGCCATTTCTATAACACCTTTAGCAAAACTTTATTCGCAGGGGATATCAAAGAGCTTGTCCAATTATTTCCTCATTCTGTGGGGTCACCTTTCTTTGGAATGGGCACAAATATGGATCTCTTCCAATCAGTCAGCCAGATAGTTGTCTTCCAAATTTCTTGGTAGAGATGAGTGAGTGCCTCCTGTGCCACCTCACTTTCTTGAAAGATTTCAATTTTTATTCCATCAATTCCCGGTTCCTTGTTTTTTGCCAAT
>NW_006408607.1:10155952-10163658 GCF_000296735.1 Chrysochloris asiatica | reverse complement strand
GTGTATAGTCATTTCTTATGCTGCCTAAAGAAGGTATTTGAAATTAACAAATTGGGTGAGTACTCTGCATAAATCTATGAGGCCAAGTTGATTATGTTGTTTAGTTCCTCTGTGTGTTTGTTGAGTTTCTTTCTAGTTATTCTTTCCTTTTTCAAAAGTGGTGTGTTAAAATTTACTACTATTGTTGTTACTGTTGTTGTTATGTGTTTCCAGGTCAACCCCAACTATAGCAACCCTGTTTAGGTTTACAAAGAGCAGATGGTGTGTTTGAACTGCCAACCTTGTGGTTTGCAGTCTATTGAAGACTCTATAATCCCACAATTATTGTAGTGTTGTGTATTTCTTGTTTCAGTTCTCTTAGTGTTTAATTTATATATTTTGAACCTTTTTCATTAAAGCATTGATATTTATGATGGATATGCTCTGTTCCTCAACTGATCCTTTAATGCTGAGATAACACCCTTCTTTTTCTCTTATGTTGATTTTTGCCTTGTGTGTGTGTGTGTGTGCCATGGAGTCCGTTCCAACTCATAAAGGCCCTGTGTAGACTATTTGAGGCTGTAAATCTTTATAGGAGCAGAAAGCCTCACCTTTCTCCTGCAGAACGGCTGGTAATTTCAAACTGCTGACCTTGTGGTTGGCAGCCTGACTTATAACCAATACTCTAGCAGAGCTTCTTAAATTCTATTTTATCAGAAATTAATATTGCCCCTCTAGCTTATTTTTGATTATCATTAGCCTGACATTTTTTCAACCTTTAATGTGGAATCTATGTTTGTCGTTGTGTATAAAGTGTGTCTCTCATACATAGGCTATTGAAGTATCTTGTTTTTTTTTTTTTTTTTTTGTTTTTTTTATCCATTCTGTTACTCTCTTGAGTTGTGACTTAATCCACTGACATAATTAATACATATCAATAATTATACTAGTTAATTGTTGATGTGTATGAATTGATAAGTTATTTTGCTGTGCTTTTTGGTGACATTGTGGGTTCCTTTGTTTCACATGTTTTCCTGCACTTAACTCATATTTTGTGTATGCATTTTCTTGTCAGTTTCTTCATTGTTTTAAAATTGTTTACAAAATATTCATGGATATTTCATTTTTTGATTTGATGTGAAAGTGTATTAAGTTTTTTTGTGATTATCTGGTAACTTACTTTATTTCCCCATTTTAGAACAGTTTGTTTTATCTTGAAACCTATTTAATTTCTTCACCATTTAGAATTTTGTAACTATACTTTACATCTTTTTGTTTTGTAGATGTCTTCATTAGAAATTGATATCTCTGACTACTTATTTTCATGCTTCTTTGTTTGTTTCCACCACTCATCTGTCAGTTTGTTGTACTGTGTTAACTTGTGAATTGCTGTGATTCTGAAAGCTATGCCACTAGTATTTTAAATACCAGTAGGGTCACCCATGGTGGACAGGTTTCAGATGAGCTTCCAGACGAAGACAGACTAGGAAGAAGGAGTTATGAACTATCTCTTGGTGGGGATGATCAGGAGATAAGCTCGTGCACAGTTTTCTGTTCACTATACATGCAGTTCAGTTCAGGGTGCCTTTAGCTGATTTCAGCTGTTTTCACTGATCCAGTATGTAGCAGCTTGTATTGGCTGTTGCCCAATTGGTGGAACTGTAGAGAGTACAACTATATTTGGGCTGCATGACTAGTTTCTGTCTCTCCTCAAGTCAGGCAAGAAGAGAAAACACACACTAGAAGGACAGAAAAATAAACAAACCTGCAAACAATGAAAAGGCAAAATAATAATGAAGAAAGAAAGAAAATAAAAACAACCTGGGAACAGATTTCTCTCCACCAACAAGCAATGTGTCTCTGCACAACCTGCTGCCCTTTTGCCTCATGGTCACCTGAGAATGTTCAAGACTGCTATGCTGCACCTGGCTGGCCCCCACATGTCACCAGTCTTCCTTTCTTTCTTTTTTCCCTTTACCTCACACATCAATTCAGCTGCTTTTCCTAGTGAGAGCTAGTCCAAGGCTGGATGAGAATTTAAAGCAGGACTTACATGAGCAGGTTTATTGTAGATAGCTCTTGCCTCCTTCTATGGGGCTCACAGTCTCAACACTCACCTCTGTGAAGCTCCAGCCACCTGGGGAGTGTGAGCTTCCCTGAAGTCAACCAGAGGCATGTCCAGCTTTTACCAGAGTGCACCTCTGTTTCTGTGAGTCACAGGTAGGTACTGCAATATGAATAGATTTTCTTGTCTCTGAAATCACTCAAAAATGCTCAAGATGGCTGTTGCAGGTTTGGTTAGCCATCACAGCTTAGTAGTCACTCCTTTTTTTCCTGTGTCTGCTCAGATCTCTCTTCTAGCAAGCATTCAGTTTGCTTTTTTATTCCTTCATCTGAACATTAGAGTTTTAGGGCTACCATCCTCCTCTGTCTCATTAGGGTTTCCATATTTTTGTTGCAGAGCGTCTGTACAGCCATTCTGCCTAGTCTGCCATCTTTCTCCATCCTATTTGATGTTTTAAAAAATATTTATTCAGTTCCTTATATCTAATGAAGATTGTTATATGATAATCACTGGACTGCTAACCAGAAAATTGGAAGTTCACATTCAGCAGTCTCTATATTTCAGAATCTCTATATTTCAGAACAGACTCAACAGCACTTAACAATAATTTTATCCACCTGAGACTCATGTTGTGGCACTGTAGGAAAAACACTGGACTTTTATCTGCAAGGTCTTCAGTTTTAGCCTGCCAGCCACTCCGTGAAAGAAATATGAGGCGTTTAGTTCATTGCTAATCATATGGAACCATCACACTCCAAAATTATTGCCTTTGAGCCTCAATTACTAATTTTCATCTCTTAGAGTGTTTTTGAAGGACCCTTGATGGCATAGTGGGTTACATGTTGGACTGATAACTGCAAGGTCATAGGTTGAAATCCACCAGCTACTCTGTTGGAGAAAGATGAAGCTTTCTGTTTCTGTAAGTTTTATAGCCTCGGGAACCATATACAGCATCAATTAGTCAGAACTGACTCACTGACACACAACTACTTCCACCACAGCAGTGTTTTTAGGGAAAATGCTAATTGAAGTTAATCTTTAAGATGTAACTTAAGTAATTCATGCGCAAATTTAATAATTGTTCTGATATTCAGTCAATAAAAGTTTACTCAGCATTATGAAATTCTTTGACCTAACCATTTGATAAGTCTTTTTTAGTAGGGTTCACTTATATTTAACTGGAACTTGACATTCGGCTTCCCTTAACATTTTCTGGGTTCAGTATCACACAATAGAAGCATACTTTAGTTGTGCACATGTTATAATATTGCTATTTTTCTCTTTAAAAGAAATGCTTAGATCTGTAGTGCATTCCTCAAAAACAGTCAATTGAAATGGGATCTTTCCCTCTGTTATCTTTAGTTTCTGATAGGACTGACAAAGGCAGCTTTTCATTTTTGTAATTTAACAGGCAGAGCTAAATAATGGTGAGGCATATTTGTTTGATTTTGTTTGTTTTGTAGACAAAGTACCTTAGAAAAAAATCATTAACATAGAGGATAAGAGGGAGAAACAAAGAGAAATCCTTTTCTTCCATTATCCTCCTTGGCTAAATGTTAAGTGCTTATTAGATAATACAATTTCATTAGATACTGAAAGATTTTCTTCAGCCTTCATCATGCCATTGAGGCATATCAGTTCAAAGATTATTTTATACCATGAGCTTCCACATTATCTTTTACTTCAAGCCAATGCCTTGCTCACTGAAAGTGCTTACTCAAAAAGGATATTTTCAATGTAGGTTACAGTTGAAAATAAAGGAAATAAAAATCCTCACAGTTGAATGAATGAGCAACATCACAATAAACAGAGAAAATATTAATGTTGTAAAGGATATAATTCTATTTGAATTGTTGTTAGGTGCTGCCCAGTCAATTCTGACCCATGGCAACCCTGTATAGGGTTTCCTGAGGAGCAGTTGGTGAGCTTGAACCACCAACTTTGCAGCTCAAATGGCTTCACAATATGACGCATTAACCCACAGCGCCAAGTACACAATCAATATTAGTAGAAGCAGTAATCAAGAAATTAAACAATGTATTGAATGGAGCAAATCTGCTTCAAAACATCTGTAAGAGTAATTTATTTTAGAAGGATTATCATTAGGCTGGTACATCTGAGGTTAAATATCCAAATTTTTTCAAGTACTAGTGTTATTGTTGTTAAGTGCTGCACAGTGGGTTCTGAATCACGACAACCCTGTAAGGGGTTTCTGAGGTTCAGGTTGTTGTCCTTAGGTGCCATTGGGTCGGTACTGACTCATAGAGACCTTATGCACAGTAGAAAGAAACACTGACTAATTCTGGGCCAATCTCACTATCGTTGCCATGCTTGATCCCATTGGATGCTGCCACTTTTCCAATCCATCTCACTGGGGGTCTTCCTCTTTTTCTCTGACTCTCCACCATACCAAACATATCCTTCTCCAGCAACTGGACCATATGTCTGAAGCAACTGGACAATATGTCTGAAGTATGAGAGACGAAGTTTAGCCATCTTGGCCTCCAAGGAACACTCTGGCTGCACTTCTTGGTTGTTTTGGCTGCCCGTGGCACTTTCAATATTCTCCTACAACACAATAACTCAAAAGCATCAATTCTTCTACTGTCTTCCTTATTCACTGCCCAGCTTTCGCATGCATCTAAGGTTATTGAAAATACCATGGCTTGGGTGAGGCACACCTTAGTCTTCAAACTGACATGTTTGCTCTTTAACACTTTAAAAAGGTCTTGTGCAGCAGATTTGCCTACTGCAATACATTGTTTGATTTCTTGAGTGCTGTTTCCATGAGTGTTGATAGTTGATCCAAGAGGAATGTAATTCTTGACAATTTCAGTCTTTTCTCCATTGTTAAGAATGTTGTTTATTAGTCCAGTGGTGAGGATTTTTGTTTCCTTTACATTGATATGTATTCCATACCAAAGACTGTGCTCTTTGATCTTCATCAGTAAATATATTGTCTTCTTCAGTTACAGCAAGCAAGGTTGTATCATCTGCATATCGCAGGTTGTTAATGAGTCTTCCTCCAATCCTGATGCCACATATCTCTTCATAGAACTCAGCTTTTAGTATTGTTTGCTCAACATACAAGTTGAATAAGTATGGTGAAAGAATACAACCTTGTCGCACACCTTTCTTAATTTTAAAACATTCAGTGTTCCCATGTTCTGTTCGAACAACTGCATCTTGTTCCAGGTACAGATTCCTCATGAGCATAGTTTAGTGTTCTGGAACACTCATACTTCTCAATGTTGTCCAAAGCTTGTCATGATCCACACAATAAAAAGCCTTTGCGTAGTCGATAAAGCACAGGTAAACATCTTTCTGATATTCTCTGCTTTCAGCCAAGATTCATCGGACATCAGCAATGATATTCCTTGTTCCACGACCTCTTCTGAATGCAGCTTGAACCTCTGGAAGTTCTCTGTCAATGTACACTTGTATATGTTTCTGTATTACTTTTAGTAAAACTTTACTTTTATGGAATATAAAAGATATTGTCCAATTATTTCCACATTCCGTTGGGTCATCTTTCTTAGGGTCATCTTTCTTAGGAATGGGAACAAATATGGATCTCTTCCAGTTAGTCAGCCAGATAGTTGTCTTCCAAATTTCTTGACAGAGATGAGTGTCGGGGACCAGCCCGAAAAACTTATTAGGAAGCTTTTGAAAGGAGATGTGGTGTCAGCGAAAAGGAATTACATGGAGTCGATGTGTCAAGATGAATCCATGGTCTTCTCTATATTTTACTCAAATATTCAGCTCCTTATATACCGTTACAATACACAATGGTTTCATAGTAATCAATTTCTTTAAAGTATGCTGTCATTACATTTACTTTTGATTCATGAAACTTCTAGTTACATCAAAGAACAGCAAAATATTTTTCTTAATCATTTCACATACTACTTCCTTATACTCCCTAGCTACCCTGATAATATCTGATTTCCGTAAGTGACTCTTTATTCCTCCCTAAAATGTCAAGTTAACCTTTACACAGAATTCTAAACCTTAACCCTCATCTACTATTTTCTATAGATTCATAACTCACATGCAAAACATTTTTCCCATAACTAACCCTACATATTAGTTACTCATAATTGCTTTAAAAACAAGAGTGTAAAACGTACCTAAAGTTTTATAATTAAATAAAATTAACTTCCCTATACTAGTAATTCCTTCATCCAAAACATCTATTTAAATTTCTACTTATGTTCCTATGTGTTCCCACAGCCCTTAATTCTGTCTTAGTTAATTTTCTAGAGGTCTTAATGTCCATGACCGAAACTACACAGAATGTTGATTGTAATCTTAAATTTGAATTGGCAGTACTTTAGCTGGTGTGGTTTTTCCTAGTGGTGAAACTTATTGTTACTTTACAAAGCATTCTTTAGGACTACACATGATTGAATATGGTATGAAGATGTCTAAATGTAATTTTTAACTTTTAATATGATCATTGAAGAATTCTACTAAAAACTTCTATAATAAAATCAAGAAAAATAAAAAATAAGCTATTCATAAAAGAAAAGGACAAGGACCATGGGACCCTTGCATGAGCAGTCTCCTCGGGGCCTTGCCTTCCAAGGAGAGCCTCATACTCATTGTGGCCTTGCTTAACAATGAGTCCTTCATGTGTAAGGTCCTTCACCGTTCTGTGACTTGATGGCATGGCCTCTGCCAGATGAGTGAGTACCTCCTTTACCACCTCACTTTCTTGAAAGATTTCAATTTTTATTCCATCAATTCCTGGAGGCTTGTTCTTTGTCAATTCCTTCAATGCACCTTGGAATTCTTCCTTCATTATCACTGGCTTTTGATCATAAGCTTTGTCTTGAAACCATTGAACATTAGTGGATTTAAATTGCCACCCTTACTGTTATCTGTAATCCCTGATATCAACCAGTACTCATGCCATCAATATGCATCCATGGGCCAGGGTTGTACAAATCACTGCATTATATCAGAGAACTCACAGATAGTCAAGAAAATGACCAATCATATGTGGAAGCTTACTGTAGTTAGGTCCCATCAACTTGGTACTGAATAGTAGAGAACCTATGCACAACAAAAAACACCGCACGATCATGTATCAACTTCACAATTGTTGCTGTGTTGAGGACAGTGCTACTGCCAATACGATAAAACATCTTGTTGGTGCCTTCCTCTTTTGCTCAGTCCTGCACGTTATCAATTATCATATCATTCTCCAGGGACTGGTCCCTCCTGATAATATGTCTGAAGCATGAAAGATGAAATGAGCCCATCCTGGCTTCCAAGGAACAGTCTGGCTATATTTCTATGAACACAGATTGGTTGCTTCTTTTGGCAGTCCATGGTACTTTTAATATACTCCGCAAATACTATAAGTCAATTATTCTATTGTCTTTCTTATTCAATGTCCAACTTTCACATGCATATGAGGTTATTGAAAATATCATGGCTTGGGTCAGGTGTGTCTTTGTCATCAAACTGATGTCTTTGCTCTTAAGCCTTTTAAAGAGGATTTGTATAGCAGATTTGTATAATACAATATATCATTTAATTTATTGACTGTTGCTTTCATGAGTATTCAAGGTTGATCCAAGCAAAATTGAGTCTTTGATGATTTCAATAAATTCTGCATTTATATGGATGTTGTTTATTGGTCCAGTGGTAAGGA
>NW_006408607.1:10153235-10155032 GCF_000296735.1 Chrysochloris asiatica | reverse complement strand
CAGACTCATGGAAAGAGAAAGGCTGTGTGCTGGTGGCCAGGAGGCAGGCTTGCAGAATGTGCCCTTTGGTTGTTTTAAATGATTATATATTCCTGAGTATTTTCATCAGTATTTTAAGTCCTCTTCATGTTCAGCAAGCAAGGTTGTATCATGTGCATATCACAGATTGTTAATGAGTCTTCCTCCATTCCTGATGCCACTCTTTTCATCCTATAATCAAGCTTCTCAGATTATTTGCTCAACACATAGATTGAATAATTATGGTGAAAGAATGCAACCATGGTGTACAACATTCCCAATTGTAAACCATTTGGTGTTGCCTTGTTCTATTTGAAAAACTACCTCTTGATCTACATAAGTGTTCCTCACGAGCACAGTTAAGTGTTCTGGAATACTCATTCTCTGCAATGTTGTCCATATCATGTCATGATCCACACAATCCAACACCTATGTGTAGTAAATAAAGAACAGGTAAACATCTTTCTGGTATTTTATGCTTTCAACCAAGATCCATCTGATATCAGCAATGGTATCCCTTACTGCATGTCCTCTTCTGAATCCGGTTTGAACCTCTGGAAGTTCTCTGTCAATGGATGGTTGTAGTCGTTTTTGCTAAATCTTTAGCAAAATTTTACTTGCATGCAATTTCAATGATTTTGTCCAATAATTTTCACATTCCATTGGGTATTCTCCCTTTGGAATGGAAACAAATATGTATTTCTTCCATCAGTGGGACAGGTAATTGTCTTCCAAATTACTTGGCATGGATCAGTGAGTGCTTACAGTGATGCATCATTTTGTTCAAATATTTAAATTCGTGTTCCATCAATTCCTGGTGCCTTGACCTTTGCCAATGATGCAAATGAGCCATGTACTTCTTTCTGTATCAGTGGCTATTGGACACATGTACCTCTTGAAATGGTTGAACATCGACCACTTCTTTTTGGTACAGTAATTGTGTATTCCTTCCATTTCATTTGATGCTTTCTGTGTCATTCAATATTTTGTCCATAGAATCTTTCAGTATTGCAAGTCGAGGATTTATTTTCTTCAGCTCCCTCAGCTTGAGAAATGCTGAGCATGTTCTTCATTTTTTATTTCTAATTCCACGTCTTTGCACACTTGCTTATAATATTTGGCTTTGTCTTCTGCAGCTGACCTTTGAAATTTGTATTCGGCTCATTTACCTCCTCATTTTTTCCATTTGCTTTACTATCTCTACATTGGACAGTAAGTTTCAGTGTTTACTGACATCCATTTCAGTCTTTTCTTTTTTTTTCTTGTCTTCTTAATGACCTTTTACTTTCTTCCTATATGATGTTCTTAATGACATCCCAGAACTATCTGGTTCTCCTTCTTCAATTTCTAATACATCATATCTCTTCTTGAAATGGTCTCTAAATTCAGGTAGGAGATGATCAAAGTCATATGCTGGCTTTCATGGACTTCTTTTAATTTTCTTAATCTTCAGCCTGAACTTGCATATGAGAAACTGATGGTCTGTTCCTGTCTATCCCTAGACTTGTTTTGGCTGCCGATATGGAGCTTCTCCACTGTCTCTTTCAACAAACGTAGGCAGTTTGATTTCTGTGTATTCCATCTGGTGAAGTTAATATGTACAGTCATCTTTTATCTTGTATTTGTAATGAAGAGGTATTGGTCTTGGAATATTGTATCAAGCAATCTCCAGCCACATTTCTATCATCACAACCATAGTTTAAAATTATTGATCCTTCCTCTTTGTTTCCAACTTTTGCATTCAAATCACTAGTAATTATCAACACATTTTAATTCCAT
>NW_006408607.1:10150182-10151600 GCF_000296735.1 Chrysochloris asiatica | reverse complement strand
GAGTAAGTTTAGGTAGGTCGTGTTTTTCTAGAAATATATCCATCTCGTCCAAATTTTCGAATTTGTTGGAGTACAGCTCTTCATAGTATTCTGTTATTATCTTTTTTATTTCGTTTGGTTCTGTTGTGACTTCCCCTGTGTGATTTCTAATGTGATTTATTTGTGTCTTCTCCCTCTTTTCTTTAGTTAGTTTTGCCAATGGTTTGTAGAAAATATTTATTAAATGATTCACTGCATTGCAAGATTTATTTTAAAGTTTTAAAAAGCAAAGATGTCACTTTAATGATGAAGGTATATCTGATCAATGTCACTTTGAG
Organism: Chrysochloris asiatica; assembly: GCF_000296735.1. NCBI lineage: Eukaryota > Metazoa > Chordata > Mammalia > Afrosoricida > Chrysochloridae > Chrysochloris > Chrysochloris asiatica. Next base: position 10,151,283 of record NW_006408607.1, on the reverse strand, counting down.
GACTAACATGTACTTGATCCAAGTTATGATATTTCAATCTCCAAATGTGCATACAAAAACTAGAGTAAGGAAGTTGGAAGAATAACATATATCTGTCCTGAAGAAGTACAAATGCAATGATTCTAACATGTGAGATTGATGAGAACCTGTCCTTGTAGAAGGATTTCATGCTTGGTGAAGCAGACGGTCAGCAAAACAGAGAGAGACCCTGAAAGAGGTAAATTCACACACAGTGGCTACTGCAATAGTATCAAACATAGCAATAATTGTGAAGATGACTCAGGATAAGACAATATTGTATTCTGTTGTGCATAGGATCACTATGAGTCAGAACTGATTCCATGACACCAAAGAACAGCAAGTGTTGTTGGCAGTATCACTCACTCAGAAACATGACTAACTCCATATTTGTTTGAGTCCAGTCAGGCTAATTGTCCCAAGACTTCACCTACAATTTTTTGAAGTAAGTTTCTTTTTCTAAAATAAGCTATAGTAGTTTGAGTGTCTCTATATTCTTTATTTTATTTTATTTTAACTTTTTATTATAAACTGGATGAAATTTTATAGACAAGATCATCAATTCTACATTCAGCAAACCATTCAACTTTTTTTTTCCCCCAATGATTGCAAACACGTCATGTAAATACATTTATCCCACTTCCTACCAGTGATCCCACCACTCATCTGTCAGTTTGTCATACTGTCGTGGCTTGTGAGTTGCTGTGTTTCTGGAAGCTATGCCACTGGTATTTTAAATACCAGCAGGGACACCCAGGGGAACAGGTTTCAAATGAGCTTCCAGATGAAGACAGACTAGAAAGAAGGAGTGATGAACTACCTCTGAATATTTAGTCACTGAAAACTTTATGAATAGCAGACAAATACTGTCAGAAATAGTGCCAGTAGGAAAGCACTCAAAGTGCAACTGGGGAAGAGCTGCTTCCTCAAAGTAGAGTTGACCATGATGACACCAATGGAGGAGTAAAGCCCGTGGGAGAAAAGCCCATGGGACCTTCATTTGATTATGGAGCACAACTCAAAATGAAGAGAAACAGCTGTAAACATCCATTAATAATTTGAACATGGAATGTACAAGTATGA
>NW_006408607.1:10145482-10147170 GCF_000296735.1 Chrysochloris asiatica | reverse complement strand
TAGTAATTTTTAAAATCAGGGAGTGAGAGGCCTGCAATTTTGTTCTTCTTTAGCAATGTTTTGCATATCCAAAATCTCTTTCCTTTCCATATAAACGTCATTATTATTTTTTTTCCCATCTCTTTAAAGAATGATGTTGACATCTGGATTGTGATTGTTTATGTCTATAGATTGCTTTGAATAGCATTTACATTTCTTTAATTTAAGTCTTCTTTTGCATAAGCATAATCTATTCTTCCATTTTCGTAAGCCTCTTTTGGTTTCTTGCAATAGTGTTTTGTAGTTTTTTAATATATTTTTTAGTTTCTCTGGTTGGATTTGTCCCAAATAATTTCATCTTTGGATGGGTATTGCGAATGATATTGTTTTCCTAATTTCCTTTTCAAAGCTGTCTTTATTAGTATAGCGGAATCCAACTGATTTTTTTATCTATACCTTGCCACTTTGCTGAATCCTTCAATGAGTTCCAACTATTTTCTTAGTGAGCCTTTGGGATATTCTATGTATAAGATGATATCATCTGCAAAAAGAGAGAGTTTTGCATTTTCCTTGCCTATTTGGATGCCTTTAAATTTCCTTTCTTGTCTTATGTCTCTGGTTAAGTCTCCCATTGCAATATTGAATCAGTGTGGGAAAAAAGGACTTCCTTGTCTAGTTTATGTTTACAAAGGGAATGGTTTCAGTGTCTTGCCATGAATAGTAATTATGACTGTTGGATTTATACATATGGTCTTAATTATGTTGAGGATCTTCCCTTCAATTTCTACTTATTTTGTAATGTTTTATTGTGAATTATGTGATAGTTTACATGGGAGAACATTAGTTTTAAATTCATCCTATTGTATATCATTTCATTGCCATGGTTACAGTCCCCTCCATGCATCATCAATCAAACACAGCGTATACCCTGCAAGCCTACCTCCCTCCCCCCACTGCCAACCTGCCAGTCTTCAGCACACAGCCCCTCTCCCTGTCTGGGTCTAAAGTCCTCAGTTGCTCCATCTATCCACATCATCATCTCTGCCTCCATCTCAGGCATTACTTCTTCTCTGGCTAAGGTCCTCCTCTCTGCTCTTCTCCCGTGATATCATGGTCCCTGGGACCTTCACTACTAGATTGCAAAGTTAATCGCTCCCCTCCTTGCTACAAAATGTCTACCTTTACATTTCCAACCCTCACAATCAGTTCTGAAAACAATTATTCATTATTGTATCACAAGAGACCTATCTGCATTTCCTGTCATCTTCCCCACCTAGACAGATTGGATACTACTTAGCGGAGATTCTGTCTTCCTCCATGCCCTCTGGATACACAGAGTAGACAGGGATGGGCAACTTGGACATTGGCTACCCAAAATGGGGGGCTTCAAAGGATAGAAGTGACTGCTTACAAGCTTTCAAGAGAGAATCTAGATCCAGAGGGCGTGGAAGAAGTTTCAATTTCTACTTTTTAAGTGTTTTGTTGTTTTATTTAAATCAAATCAATGTTGGATTTTGTAAAGTGCCTTTTTATGCATCAATCGACAAAATCCTGTGATTAATTTTTTTTAAATTTATATGGTGGATTGCATCAATTGCTTTTCTAATATTGCTCCATCCTTACATCTCTAGAATGACTCCCACTTGGTCATGATCTATCTATCTATCTATCATCTATCTATCTATCTATCTATCTATCTATCTATCTAT
>NW_006408607.1:10137986-10144198 GCF_000296735.1 Chrysochloris asiatica | reverse complement strand
AGTGGTTACAAGTCAGACTGCTAAACTTAAGGTAGCTAGTTCGAAGCTACCAGTGGTTCCATGGGAGAAATATAAGGCTTTCTGTTCCTGTAAAGATTTATAGCCTCAGAAACCCTAAATAGGGTCACTATGAGTCAGAGCTGACTCCACAGAACACCATTTACTTCTATTGGGTTTTGTTTTACGAATTTTGAGGCTATTTCATCAGGAGTATAGATATTTGTTATGTTAATGTTTTCTTGTTAAATTAACCCTTTAATCATGAATTCATTTCCTTGTTTGTCTCTTATGCTGATTTTTGCCTTAAAGTTTATTTTTTCATATATTAATATTGCCAGCCCTGCTTGTTTTGTATTGCAATTAGCTGGATATATTTGTCCATCCTTTAATTTTTTAAATCTATTTTTGTCCTTTTGTGTAAAGTGTGTCTCTTGTAGACAGCATATTGAAGGATCCTGTTGTCTTATCTATTCTGTTATGCTTTGTCTCTTGAATGATGTATTTAATCCATTTAATTTCTGTATAATTATAGATAGAGACAAATTGACTACCCACCATTTGTCTGTTAGTTTGTTGTACTGTGGTGGCTTGTGAGTTGTGATTCTGGAAGCTCTGCCATGGGTATTTTAAATATTAGCAGGGTCGCCTATGGTGGACAGGTTTCAGATGAGCTTGTAGATGAATACAGACTAAGAAGAAAGAGAGACAAACTGCTTCTGAATATTTATTCATTGAAAACCTTTTCATCTTTCATTATGTTAGCTTTTTTCCAGAAGCTCTTTGAGTATGTTTTCTGTAGTTTTCTTTGTTTCTTCCCATTCTAGAATTTCAGTCACCAGTATATTATTCCTCTTCATGTTGTCCCACATAAGTCAGATTTTCTCATTCCTTTTTCTGACTGCTCTTTTCTCTTTGCAATCAGCTTGAGAGATTTATCTTTAAGTTTGCTAATTCTGGCCTCCATTGATTCAATCCTACTCATTTGCCTTTTCAATATTTGCAGGTTGTGACTGAAAAATAAGTCGCATACAATAAAAAGACCAAGAAGCAAAACTAAAAACAAAAATCAACTGTATCTGACAACTAAATTATTCACTACTGTTATTCAAACCTCTTTGTCAATAGCCACAACACCTACAACATATTAAGTACCTTATAAACCATCATAGGTGAGACTTTAATAAAATATTTTGACTTTTTATAACACTATGTGGCTTTTCTTCAAACATTTGATAATGGTTTCTGCATTTACCTTACCTACCAAGCCAAGTGCATAGTCTATGAAAGTGTTCCACATACAATGTAATTTTACTAGGTTATTTTTCAGTTACAATTTGCAAATGTTGAAGGCTTACAAATACACTGGTGAATTGTTACTCATATTGTATGTTATCTGCTTTGGTTTCCGATGCATCTTGGTCCCATTCCAGAATTTGAGATGACACATAGGCCCTATTGGTGGTGGTCATTATGTGTTTTGGTGTTGGTTCTGACTCATAGCAACCCTGTATATAGACTTTCCAAGGATGTAAATCTTTATGATGGCAGAACACCTCATCTTTCTCCCATGGAACAGCTCGTAGTTGTGAACATCTGACCTTGAGTTTAGCAGTCTGATCCATAACCACTATACTACCAGAGTTAGAGACATACTACTATCATGACATGAGGCACTGGTGGTTCAGTGGTAGAATAATTGCTTTCCCTGTAGGAGACCCAAGTTTTATTCCTGGCTAGTACACCTCTTTTACAAGTTCATCAGTAGAGACTTGTGTGTTGCAATAATGCTGAACAGATTTTGATGGAGATTCCAGAGTAAGAAGAGCTAGGAATAAAAGCCTAACTTGAACAGCACTGTGGATCATTACAGCTTCATGCACAAATTATCATGGAGATGGTACAAGACTGGCACATTTTGTTTCTTATTGAATGAGGGCCACCAAAACTTCTGGCTAGCTAGAAGACATAACAACAATATATATTATTATGGCTGAGGTAGATAGCAAGAATTTTAGCAGAAATGCACATAACTAGTAAAACTTTTGATAGAAACAGACATGAACCAATACTGTCCATATTTTAGTGACCAAACAAAAAAGTCAATTAGGCTTGCCTGACACTGGAGTCATGGATTATACTCCCACAAGGAGACCTACAATTACATGATCAAGAGAAGGATGTATACTTCTCTTACAAAGAAGGGTTAGAAATTATTATAAAAACAATAACACCCATTAAAAGTTTGATGGGAAATGAAGGCCTGAGAACCGACAGACAAAACACATCTGTCATGAAGTTTTTTATGTCAAAATTTGAGAACTTAACATACCTATTGTTTTACAGAAGGCTTCTGGAAATTTTCATGTGATTCTGCAATTGAAAAACATTTGGGAAATCAATTTTTCAGTGAGTAGTTTAATGTGTATGTTCATTTGAGTGAGGTCTTGGTCAAGTGGCAGTCAGTTGAATGAACTGGAAAAGATCATAGAATAGTGTTTGGGTCAAGCCAATTCATTTTACTTTACTGCTTCCATCTCTGGGTTCATAAATATTCATGACATTTGAACATGGAAGGGGAAGTCAGTTCTGCAAAGCTAGTGTTATAAAGTGAGTACTTCCTGCCATATTTATTCAAATAAAAAGCGACAAAAGATGTGATTGTGTTTAGATTCATGCCAGTTATTTCAACAGGAAAAGGGACCCAAGTGCAACATTAAACTGTATTTAAGGTTAAAAAATAAGGGAAAAATATTTTTCTGTGGTGCCAGTTCCAAGTTGCTCTTGATATAAAAATTAGGTTAAACTTTTCCACTGGGGTAGTGAATTTGTGGAATACTGTCTTTGATGAGGTCATCTTCACTGGCCAGTGACAAGGATGTTTCCTTCCATTTTATGCTGTAGCTAAAGCTGTCTGAATTAAGAAAGTGGACAAAGTCATTAACCTCTGGGCTATTGCAATTTCAACTCATGGCAACCCTGTTGTTGCTGTTGTTAAGTACCGTGGAGTTGGTTCCAACTCATAGTGACCCTGTGCAGGGTTTCCGAGGCTATAAATCTTTTTGGGAGCAGAACACCTAATCTTTTTTCCCGTGGAACGGCTGGTAGTTTCGAACTGCCGACCTTGAGGTTAGCAGCCCAATTCATAACCACTGTGCTACCAGATCTCCTAGGGTTTACTGTTGTTGTTAAGCACCATCAAGTAGATTCTGACCTATAGCGATCCTGTATAGGATTTCTAAGGAGAAGCTGGTGAGCTTGAACCACCAACCTTTTCAAGACTGCTAATCTTTATGGGAACAGATAACCTCATCTTTCTTCAATGGTTAAGCTGGTGGGTTTGAACCACCAACCTTGTTATTAGCAGCCCAATGTCTAACCCACAATTCCACCAGGACTCCTAGGCTAGGTTATAATCAGTAAGAAAAAGAGAACACTGAAAAGTTGTAAAACGTGCAAGAAATCTACTAGAATTTAGTTTTTTGAAGACATTAATGGGTATAATTTGAAAGCAAAATATTACAATGGTAACATTTATTTTATAATGTTGATATGGATTCAGTAAGATGGTTATATAGCTCACCTTAATGGAAATGACACATCTATGTTCTCAAGATGTCTCTCAATCTTACATATCATAATATTCAATGGATGAAATGCTATTTATATTTTGAGGTCCACCGCAATACAGAGTCCTGGTGTGGAGTTGTAGGATGAGCACTGAAAAGCTAACCACAAAGTCAGCAGCCTCACAATAGTTGCCACGCTTGAGCTCATTGATGCTGCCACTTTGCCAATCAATCTCATTGGGGGTCTTCCTCTTCTTCTCTGACCCTCCACCTTACCAAACATGATATCCTTCTCCTGACAATATATCTGAAGTATGAGAGATGAAGTTTGCCCATCCTGGCCTCCAAGGGGCACTCTGGCTGCACTTCACAGAGCATAATATTTAGCTTATCACCATCCACAGACATTTCATGCTCTAACACCGATATTTTAAATACCAGAAGGGTCACCGATGGTGGACACGTTACAGCAGAACTTCCAGACTAAAACAGACTATGAAGAGGGAAAAGAAGACCATTCTGAATGATTAGTCATTGCAAATCTCATGAATAGCAATGGAACATTGCCAGATATATTGCAGGAAGATGAGACCCTTGGATTGGAAGGCACTCAAAACTCAAATGTGTAAAAATAGCCTCCTTAAAATTGAAATGACCTTAATGACGTAGATGGAGTTGAGCTCTCAGAACCTTTGCTTGCTGATAGGGCATGAATCAGAATGAGAAGAAACAACTGCAAACATACAAGACTAATCAGAATGCTGAATGTATGAAATGGGAAGTCATGAAAAATGAAATAGAATCCATAAAGATAGATAGGCATTGTTGTTGTTGTTGTTGTTAGGTACCATCGAGTCAGTGTAGACACATCGTGACCTTATGCACAGCAGAATGAAACACAGCCTGATCCTGGGCAAACTTCACTACTGTTTCCATGCTTGAGTCCATCGATACTGCCACTTGGCCAATCCATCTCGTTGAGGGTCTTCCTCTTTTTCTCTGACCCTCTACCTTACCAAACATAATATCCTTCTCCAGCATCTGGTCCTTCCTGTCAATATATCTGAAGTGTGAGAAACAAAGTTTGACCATCTTGGCCTCCAAGGAGCACTCTGGCTGCCCTTCTTTCAAAACGGATCTATTGTTTCTTTTGGCAGCCCATGGCACTTTCAGTATTCTCCTCCAACACCATAACTCAAAAGCATAAATTCTTCTACAGTCTTCCTTATTCACTGTCCAGATTTCACATGCATATGAGGCTATTGAAAATACCATGGCTTGGGTCAGTCACACCTTAGTCTTCAAGCTGATATCTTTGCTCTTCAACACTTTAAAAAAGTCTTGTGCAGCAGATTTGACTAATGCAATATGTTGTTTGATTTCTTGACTGCTGCTTCAGTAAGTGTTAATAGTTAATTGGCATTATTGAGCTGAAATGGAATAGTATTGGCCATTTTGAATTAGACTACCATATGATAGGAAAGACAATGAATAGAGTTGCATCCACCATGAAAAATAACATATCAAGATTTGTCTTGAAGCAAAATGCAGTGTGAATGGATAAAATTCATACACCTAAATGGAATACAATAGGAGTCCTGGTGTGGCAATATGGGTTAATGCACTAGACTGAAAGATCAGTTTGAATTGCAAGATCAATGGTTCAAACTCACCAGTTGCTCCTAGGAAACCCTACTCAGGTTTGCTATGGGTCAGAATTGACTCCTTGACATTTAAAAACAACAACAACAAGAAAGACAAGTAAATACTACTATTTTCATGCTTCTGCACCAATCACTAACACCAGTGATGATGAAGTTGAAGAATTTTACCAAACTCTTCAATATGAAGTTGATTGAACATGTAATCAGTATGCATACATAACTATTAGAGATTGGAATGTGAAAGTTGGAAATAAAGAGAAATGATTAGTAGCTGGGAGGTATGACCTTGATGATAGTAATAATGTTGGATACTACATGATAGAATTTTACAAGACCAGTGTCTTATTCTTTGCAAAAATCTTTTATCAACAATGTAAAAGGATGTAACCAGATGGAATACACAGGAATAAAATTGACTACATGTGTGGAAAGAGACCAAGGAGAAGTTTAATATCATTAGCAAAAACAAGGTCAGGGTTTAACTATGGCACAGAGAATAATTGCTCATAAGCAAGTTTAGGCTGATGCTGAAGAAAATGAAAACAACTCAAGAGGCAAAATATGACCTTCAGTTTACCCCACCTGAATTTAGAGACTATGTCAAGAACAGATTTAAGGCATTAAATACTAAAGACCAGAAGTGTTGCAGGAGGACATTAAAAACATCATACAGGAAAAAAGTAAAAGATCATAAAAAAGAAAGAAAGAAAAGGTGAAAGTGAATGTCAGAAGATACTCTGAAATTTGCTCTCAAGTGCAGAGAAGCTAAAGTGACTGGAAGACATAAAGTAAGAACTGTAGAGAAAACTTTAGGGAGTGCTGGGGACAGCACATGCAGACCCTGGGTTGATCAGTGGCAGCCCCATTGAACCACCTCTGAATATAATCAGTTTAACCCAGATGTTCTTCTTCCTCTTGAAAGTATATAGGAATGTGATAATTAAGAACAATGTAGCATTTTAGGTATAGATAAATGAAGCCC
>NW_006408607.1:10135397-10136206 GCF_000296735.1 Chrysochloris asiatica | reverse complement strand
TATTTTTTAAAACACAGATTGATTTAGAGATTGATTTGTACTTTTGACAGTGTATGATACTTTTAGTATTCTCCTCCAACATCATAGCTCAAATGTATCAATTATTCTACAATCTTCCTTATTAATTGCTCAATTTACACATACATATGAGGTTATTGAAAATATCAAGACTTGCATCAAATTCCCTTTTTTCCTCAGACTGACATCTTTACCCTTCAACACTTTAAAGAGATCGTGTGCAGCAGATTTGCCTAATGCAGTACATTGTTTAATTTCTTGACTGCTGCTTCCATGAGTGTTGATGGTTGATCTGAGGTGGTCCTGAGGAAACTATATATAAACCAAGAGCCTCTCATTAGAATAGAACAAAATTTACAATCAGGAAAGGTGTGGATCAGATTGTATTCTTTCACCATATTTATTCAATCTGTATGCTCAGTAAATAATCCCAAAAGCTAGATTATATGAGAAGCATGGTATTAAAATTTGAAGAAGACTCAGGAACAACCTGCAGATGGCACAACATTGCTTGCTAAAAGACAAAAGGATTTGAAATGTTTACTGACGAAAATAAAAACTATAGTCTTCAGTATTGATTGCACCTCAACGTAAAGGAAAGGAAAATCCTCACAACTGGAACAATTAGTGGCATTAATTTGTAAAAGGGATAAATGAATAAAATAAACAAGTTGTCAAAGACTTCAGTTTTCTTGGATCTACAATTAACATTCATGGAAGCAGCAGTCAAGAAATCAAACAATGTATTACATTAGGCAAATCTGCTGCAAAGACTTAAAATGCACCTAACC
>NW_006408607.1:10122547-10123510 GCF_000296735.1 Chrysochloris asiatica | reverse complement strand
AAATATGGATCTCTTCCAATCAGTCGGCAGTTGTCTTCCAAATTTCTTGGCAGAGATTATTGAGTGCCTCCTGTGCTGCCTCACTTTCTTGAAAGATTTCAGTGTTTATTCCATCAATTCCTGATGCCTTGTTCTTTGCCAATTCCTTCGATGCATCTTGGACATCCTCTTTCAGTATCATTGGCTCTAGATCATATGCTACCTCTTGAAATGTTTGGACAGTAACCATTTCTTTTTGGTACTGTGACCCTGTGTATTCCTTCCATCTTCTCTGGATACTTTCTGCATCATTCAATAGTTTTCCAAGATAATCTTTCAATAACAAAACTCAAGATTTCAATTTTTTCTTCCATTCCCCCAGCTTGAGAAATGCTGACTGCGTTCTTCCTTTTTGGTTTTCTGATTCCACATCTTTACACATTTTTTTGGTAATGTTTGGCTTTGTCTTAGCGATTTGACCTTTGAAATTTACTGTTCAGCTCTTGGACCTCCTCATGTCTTCCAATTGTTTTAGCATCTCTATGCTTTAAAGCAAGTTTAAGTGTATCTTCTGAAATGGTACATAGCCATTATTGTGAGTTCTTAATGCATTCCTAGTTTCTGAACTGCCCCATCCCTCAGTTCAGTTCGCTTGTCATATAATGATTCAGTTACTAAATAAGTAATGATTGACATAGTGGTAGGGCCATTCAAGTTTGTGATATAGAGGTATAGTTAATTGTTATTATCATATTATTGATATCCTCTATTGTTGCCTGAGATTCTCTACACTCCTCTATCAATTTGTCATAGTTTGTTGCCTTGTGAGTTGCTGTGATTCTGGAAGCTGTGCCACCAATATTTTAAATACTGGCAAGGTCACCTATGGTGTACAGGTTTCAGATGAGTTTCCAGATGAATACAAACTAGGAATAAGGAGTGATAAACTATTTCCAAATATTTAGTCACTGAAAACCTTATGAA
>NW_006408607.1:10112026-10113191 GCF_000296735.1 Chrysochloris asiatica | reverse complement strand
GAACAATAGGGCTCTGGGATACAGAGACTGAGACATGGTTGGAATGGGGAGAAGGGAGGAATAATGTTAAGATGCTTGGCTGTCTTTTGAACCTTGGTTATCCATGCATTATATTATAAAACAGACATTGGAGAGGGAGAGAAAGGAATAGCCAGAAATATCACCATAGAAAGCTTGTAAGTCCGTCTTCTGCCTATAACTGATTGGAAACCTAAAACGGGGCTACAGTGTGTCCAGTGAAGTAGGCTTCCTGAGGAGCCTTTGCATTACATAAGACTATAGGTGGAAGCCCGAACCACATCCAGACCTTCAGAGATGGGAAATTTTCCACTTGAAAGGACAAACAGACCAGTCTGGAGCAGCTAGAAAACCAGAAGATACTTCTTGAAGGAAAGACCTACAGGAAAAATACAAAACAATAAGGGCAGTCCGACTGTTATCACAAGAACAAGCAAGTTGCTTGCCCAGGAGACATCAGAGCAAGAGGTTGGGTCCTCTCAGTGTAAATCCATGTCTTTTTATTTTTATTTTTTTTAATGTATATTGTGAATCAAGTGATAGTTTATATGGGAGTACATCAACTTTACACTCATCCTATAGTATTTCGTTTCATTGCAATGATTACAATCCCCTCCATGCATCATCATTTAATACTATTTGCTTCTCTTCCTTCTGTTTTGTTTTGTTTTTGGATTTACACCAAAATACTCAAGAATATACAATCATTCAAACAATCTGTCGGGGACCTGCTTCGGCATGGAAGTTTGGTTCACGAAGTAGGGAGATCTGGGGGTGAAAGAGAATAGAGAAAGAATATACACAAAGATGCAATGAGAGAAACAAAGAGACACCCCGAGACCATAATGGATGCAAAATTGGCAGGCAGACCCTGGATTGCAGGCATCATGGCCCTGCAGGCAGTAATACATGCAGGATTCAATCTGCATTCACCTTTCATTTCATGGATGGATTTTACACAAAGGAAGAAGGTAATCATTAAGACAGGGTACAGAAATGAAATGTGATTAATCGATCAAAACAAGACACAATGATTTACAGGAACAAATTCTAAAATATACAGAACAAATTGTCTTAATAATCTAACATTCTTAATTTTCCAAAAATTCAAGCAAACTGTTATAAATTACTTTTTGGCTCAAATCCT
>NW_006408607.1:10107890-10111336 GCF_000296735.1 Chrysochloris asiatica | reverse complement strand
GGGACGTCAGGAGGTCACTTCCTTGGCCCTCAGGGTCCCTGGCTAGCAATCCTGAGTGGGGCCTTTGTGTTGGATTTTCGTCCATGACACAGGGCCTCAGCATCTCAGTGATTGTGGTCCCCAACAACAATTGAAAAGTGTACCATGCAAGCCTGCCATCCAGGAGCCAGCACACAGCCCCTCTCCCTTCATGAGTATAGAATCCCCAGCGGCTTCATCTCTCCACATCATCATCTCTGTCTCCAACTCTGGCATTGCTGCTTCTCTGCATAAGGTCCCACACTCTGATACCGCTTGTCTCCCTTTATGGACCCAGGGTCATCCACTCCTGGACTGCAAGATCAACCATTCCCCACTTTTTGTTACAAAACATCTACCTTTACTTTTGCCACAATCACAATCAGTCCAGATAACAATTACTCGTTATTGAACCACAAAGTCTTATCTCCACCTCCTTTCACCAGTCCTGTCTAGATAGGTTGAAAACCGCTCAGTGGAGATTCTACCTTCCCCAACACATTCTGTAACTAAACTCCCTCTTGAAAACTTTTAAGTCAGTCACTTCATACATTTATAGTCCCCCTCCCCCTATTTTAGGTAGCCAATGTCCAAGTTGCCCATCCCTTTCAACCCTGTGAGCAGAGGGGGTGGGAATGATCCTTGCTGTGAAGATTCCTTCCCTCTTTTAAGCTACATAAGCATAGCTCAAGTTCATCCAATTGTAGTGGGTTGCACTTTTTTTCTCTTCTTTGTTCCTCTAGTTGAGTTCTGATCATCCAGCCATTGAAGCTAGGTCAAATGGGTACATTCTGGGTTTATCATGGGTTCTTCATCATAGGCTACCTCTTGATATGGTTGAAGGCTCACTGATTCTTTTTGGTACAGTGGATCTGTATATTATTTCCTTCTTTTGATTTTTCCTGCATGGTTCCATATTTTGTACTTGCTTTCTTGCTTATGTTGTTATGTGCCGTGAAGTTGGTTCCAACTCATAGCGACCCTGTACAGGGTTTCTGAGGCTGTAAATCTTTATGGGAGCAGAAGGCCTCATCTTTCTCCCACTGGTAGTTTTGAACTGCTGACCTTGCGTTCACAGCTCAATTCGTAACCATTACGCTACCAGACCGCCTTAGAATCCTTCAATATTGAAACTCAAGTCTTGAATCTTTTTTTAATGTCTTTCAACTTGAGAATAAATGTGTATGTTTTTCCCTTTTGGTTTTCTGACTCCAAGTCTTTGCACATTTCACTATAATACTTTGTCTTTTTGAGTTTTCCTTTGAGTCTTTCAATTCAACCATTTTAATATTTTTCCCATTTACTTTAATGACTTTCTATTTTATTCATATATAATGTTCTTGATGACATCCCACAAGTGGTCTGGTCTTGGTAGTTAATGTTCAGTGCATCCAATCTGCTCTTGAGATGGATTCTAAATTCAGAGGGCATAAATTCAGGCTGCAATTTGACTCTTTGTGGCTAGTATGGCTTTTCTACATCTGCCAGCTACAGAATTGTAAGATTATAGCTTCAATAAATTTAATGTATACTAAAATATCATAGAATAAATATGTTGTTGTTGTTAGGTGCCATCGAGTCAGTACCAACTCACAGTGACCCTGTGCACAACAAAACGAAACACTGCCTGATACTAGGCCAACCTCACAATTGTTGCCACACTTGAGCCCATTGATGCTACTACTTTGCCAATCTATCTCACTGGGGTTCTTCCTCTTTTGCTCTGACACTCCACCTTACCAAACATCATATCCTTCTCCAGCGACTGGTCCTTCCTGACAATATGCCAAAAAATGAGAGACAAAGTTTGGCCATCCTGGATTCCAAGGAGCACTCTGGATGCACTTTTTCCAACACACGTATGCACATCTCTTTGTTCTTTTGGCAGCCCATGTCACTTACAATATTCTTCTCTAATACCATGTAGTGGAAAAGATGGACAAAAAATAAGGAAGATCATAGAAGAATTGGTGCATTTGAGTTATGGTGTTGGAGAAGAATATTAAAAGTACCATGGACTGCCACAAGAACAAACAAATCTGTTGGAAGAATTCGAGCCAGAATGCTCCTTAAAAGCCTGAATGAGAAGACTTGTTTGTCTTACTTTTTTTCAGGAGGGACCAGTTACTGGAGGACATCATGCTTGGTAAAGTGGATCACCAGTGAAAAAGAGGACAACCCAAAATGAGATGAATTGGCACAGTGGCAGCATCAATGGTCTCAAGTATAACAATGATTGTGGGGATGGCAAAGGGCAAGGTAGTGTTTCCTTCTATTGAACACAAGGTCTCTATGAGTTGGAACCAACTTGAAATCACCTAACAACAATAACAATAAGAGTTGGTAAGAGATGAATTTGTGAATATTATTTAACCACTTTGTGAATTTGTTTTTTCATCTCTAAAATGGAACTAAAAATAATAATTGTCTATTAGTGATGTTAGGAATGTTGGATATGATATTTTTGTAAAGGAAACAATGTATGGTAGAGTATGCTTTACAGAAAAACTTGTTAAACAAATACATGGCTGCAACAATTCAGCCAAAATACTAATAAACAAATCACATAGGCTATTCTCTCTTTCAACAAGTATGGTACTACACAAAGAATTATCTGCTACATTTGTTAATGCCAAACAAATGTCAGTGTGAAATTTAAATGTCAAGTCTTGCCTAACTATTTATAATTTATCTGAAAGTTAGAAACTATTACAAATGACTAAATTATGAAGGTAAACACTGGATTGCAAGGTTGTTTTGAACCACAGGTTGGCAGTTCAAACTCACCAGCTGCTCCTCAGAAACCCTATACAGTGTTCCTATGAGTCAGAACTGACTCAACAGCACTTAATAACAACAACAAACTATAAAGAAGCCACACAAGACTTAATTCACTTAATGAATAAATATTATACATGTTGACTAAAACATTGTAATACTGCCTTTACATAATTTGTTGTTATTAAGTGCTGTTGAGTCAGTTACAACTCCAAATGACCCTGTGTAAGGTTTCCAAGGAGAGGCTGGTGGGTTTGGCCTTCTAACCTTACAGTTACTAGTCAAATGTTATACTACAGTGGTACACTAGGACTACAAAAAAGATGTCTCACCGCATCACTTATTTCATTTTTTCATCTTAATTGATATAAATGTACCAAATTAATAATTTGGTAAGAATAAAAATATCTACAACAGTGTGAACATTCTGCAGTTTCTGTTGGAATTTTATCTTGAGAAACAAGTATGTTATTCTACACTTAATCTTTCTTATGTCTTGTGATCAAAGTGTGCTCACTACCAAAACAAATGTACCCTTCTCATAGCTTATGTTGTTGTTGTTGTTGTTGTTAAGTGCCGTCGAGTCGGTTTCGACCCATAGCGACCCTGAATAGGGTTTCCGAGGCTGTAAATCTTTACGGGAGCAGATC
>NW_006408607.1:10106567-10107790 GCF_000296735.1 Chrysochloris asiatica | reverse complement strand
CAGTCACTTCTTGCCTTTATAGCTACCCCCATTTTGGATATCCAATATCTATGTTGCCCATCCCTGTCAACCCTGTGTACCAAGGGGGTGGGACTGATCCTTGCTGTAAAGATTTGTTCCATTTTTTGCACTACTACGTCCATTGTTGTTGTTGTTGTTAAGTGCCATTGAGTCGGATCTGACCCATAGAGACCCTGTATAGGGTTTCCAAGGAGCAGCTGGTGAGCTTGAACTGCCAGCCTTGCAGTTCAAACAGCTTTGCAGTGTAGTGCATTAAGTATAGGTAAAGTTCATCAAATTGTAGCAGGTTACTCTTTTTTTTCCCCCCTCTTCTTTCTTCTTCTAGTCAAGTTCTGCTCATCCAGCCATCGAAGCCAGGTCAAGTGGTGCTATCTGTAAATATGGACATTCTTGTGCCTCTTCCCTCACTTCATATCAGCTGGACGCTTCACTCTCCACTCTAGTCCTCTGTGGCCATGTCACTGCCTCTGGGCCCAGGGTCCCTGGGTCTTGCCGTATTGCTGCCCATGCAGGTCTCCACCGGGTTCATGGGGGTCTATTGAATGTGGTCGGGCTTAGCTTGCAACTTTCATTGCTGTTTTATCCCCCTCTTCCCTTATCGGTGACCAACATGGTCATCAGCCAGACCACATACCTACTTATATATTCCCCTTGAGTCTTGAAAGGGGGTTTTCTCTGAGGCATCTGACGACTTGCCTTGATGGCTTTCAGGCAAACAGCTTACTGATTCTTGTACTAATCATCCAGACTACTGTTATTGTTTTGGATTTTTCTTGCTGGTCTTTCTTTTACAAAGTATCTTCTGTTCTTCTAACCACTCCAGGCTGATCTACTCATCCTTTGCAGTGGAAATATCCTACCTTAGTCAGTTCTGGATGGGGTTCTGGATTCCACCTATGGTCTTGTGTAGTATAAAGGCTCCACAGTAAGCCTCTTTCACTGGGCAACTTCTAGCCCTCTTTATGGTATTCCAATCAGTTGTAGGCTGAAGACGGACTTACAAGTTTTCTGTAGTGATGATTTTGGCTATTCCTTTCTTTCCTTCTCAAATGTCTATTTTACAATCAAGGGAAACCAAGATTCAAAAGACAGCCAAGCATCTTAACATTATTCCCTTCTTTTTACCCTTCAAACTGTGCCACAATTCCTGTATTGAGTTGTGCATACATCATCATTTACCTCTGTCCCACTTAGCCCATGCA
>NW_006408607.1:10104022-10104952 GCF_000296735.1 Chrysochloris asiatica | reverse complement strand
GCTGGAATAACAGAAAAAACTTCTTGAAAGAAAGATCAGCAGGAAAAATCAAAAACAATAATGGCAGTCTGATTGACTACTACAAGAACAAGCAAGTCATTTGCCCGTGATCCATCAAAGCAAGTGGTCAGGTCCCCTCAGGGCAAATTCCCTTCCAAGACTATGATTCAAGGAGAATACGTGACCAGACATGTGGTCATGTGTGCTGAGCACTTTGGTCACTAATTAGGGGAAGTGGGGAAAAAAGAACAATGAAGTTGTGAGCTAAGTCTGACCATATTCAACCTGTTTTGAGACATCGTTGGTCATCAGTATGGCGAGACCTGGAGACTCATGAGCCCAGGGAAAGGGACATGGCCACAGATGACTAGAGCAGAGAACTAAGGGTCTAGCAGATATGAAGTGAGGTGAGATGCACAGAACATCCATACTTGCAGATAGTACTCATTTGACCTGGCTTCAATGGTTGGATGACCAGAACTCAACTAGAGGAAGAAAGAAGAGGTAAAAAAGAGTAATCTCTACAATTTGATGATCTTGACCTATGCTTGTGAATGTATTAGCTCAATACATATGTTACAGCAAGGATCATACCTACCTCCTTGGTACCCAGGGTTGACAGGGATGGACAACTTAGACATTGGCTACCCAAATTGAGGGGACTACAAAGGCACCAAGTGACTGGCTTACAAGCATTTCAAGAGGAAGCCTAGTTTCAGATAATATGGGGGAAGGTAGATCCTTCACTGAGTGGTTTCCAATCTATCTGGATGGGGCTGGTGAAAGGAGATGGGAATAAGACTCTTGTGGTTCAATAGCGAATAATTGCTTTCAAGACTGACTGTGAGTGTTGCAAATGTAAAGGTAGACATTTTGTTACAAAAGTAGGGGAGTGGCTGATCTTGCAGTCCTGCAGTGGAGGTCCCTGGA
>NW_006408607.1:10101742-10103922 GCF_000296735.1 Chrysochloris asiatica | reverse complement strand
GATATATTCTAGGTCATATTTTGGCTCTGGTGGACTTGTTTTCATTTTCTTCAGCTTCCGTTTGAATTTGCATATGAGTAATTGATTGTCTGTTCCACAGTCTGCCCCTGCCCTGGTTTTCACTGATGATATGGAGCTTTTCCACTGTCTCCTCTGGTAGACCCCCAAAACTATTTCCTCTTACTTTATATTCAATTTAAAGTTCTGGGATTGTTCTGGCAAAACATATTTTTCTGGCTTTTTTGCACTTCTACTGAAGAGACTTTCCTGAGTCACTTTCACTTCTTATGTCCCCAATCCAGAATTCTTAAATTATGTAATTTTATGAAAAACAATTTCAATTATGGAAGCCAATTCTTGTAAGTCAAAGAATCATTAAGTTATTGGGAAACCATGATACCAGGGAATAACTTCTTTAGTGGAAAAAATCCTTAAGTCCAAGAAAAAAATAACCTTTAGTAATTGACTTATTACCATTCAATGTATTATTTTTACCTTATTAAAGCATATCTAGTCAAAATTGCTTCCATAGAGACCTTTTACAAGAGAAGCTACATACTTCTATAACTTTGTGTGTTCATCATAAGGCAATTGGAAACACATACAATACCACAACTGTATAATGTTATGAAAATTTCTGTAACTTGTTTCTTATTTCTTTATAAGTTGAGTAGATAAATGGAAGTAAATTAACATTGTATGAATTGTTATCTCCTGTTGAGTGCAAAGACAAGAGCTTTACATTACAGTTAGTCTGACTTATGTCACCTTTTATGTTGTTTAAAAAGGTATTATCAATGAAAAAGTAATTGGTATTGCAGCATTCTATCATGCAGTCTCCAGCATCATTTCTATCACCAAGGTCATATATTGCAATGACAGATCCTTCCTCTTTGTTTCCAACCTTTGTATAACAAACACCAGTAATTATCAATGTATCTTGATTGTATATTTGATCAATTTCAGACTGAATAACTTGTTAAATTCTTTAATTTAGTCTGATTTTGGAGTCGATCAGTGTTTATTTGGATAATAGTTATATTAACTTGTCTTCCTTTTAGGCATGTGGTTATTACCCTATAAAAAACAGAATCATATATATATATACAACATCCGCATCTACTGTTTATAAATACAGGTTTTAGAACCATATTATCAAAAACAAACAAACAAGGGTGAACTCCCTGGGAAATATTTTTTTTAAAGTTACATTCTCTACCACCCCTATTTCCTGATAGAAATTTGTTATTGCCTGAAAGGAAAATGGCTAAAATACCCATATGTCTACAAGTAAATCATCCTTTGGGGTTCTTTAAATTCAGTTCCATATATCTTTTTTTTTTTTTTTTTAATGTTTTATTGTGAATTATGTGATAGTGTACATAGGAGAACATTAGCCTTACATTCATCCTATCATATATTGTTACAGTGCCATGGTTACAATCCCCTGCATGCATCATCAACCAACCAAATGGTACACCCCACAAGCCTATCCCCTGGTCATCAGCACACAGCCCCTCTCCTTCTCTGGGTCTAGAGTTCCCAGCCACTTCATCTCTCCACATTATCATCTCTTTCTCCATCTCTGGCATAACTGTTTCTATGGGTAAGCCCCCTGCACTCCACTCTTCTCCCTTAATGATAACATGTCCCTCGGCTCCTGGACTGCAAAGACAACTGCTCCCCTCCTTTTGTTACGAAACATCTACCTTTACATTTCCAAACCTCACAGTCAGTCCTGATAGCAATTATTCATTATTGTACTACCTGAGTGCTATCCACATCTCCTTTCATCAGTCCTGCCCAGACAGATTGGATACTACTCAGTGGAGAGTCTACCTTCCTCCGTGCCCTCTGGATCTAGGCTCTCTCTTGAGAGCTTGTAAGCCAGTCTTTTCTTGCCTTTGTAGCCACCACCACCCCCGCCCCATTTTAGGTAGACAATGTCCAAGTTGCCCATCCCTGTCTACCCTGTGTATTGAGGGGGTGGGAATTATCCTCGCTGTAAGGACTTGCTCCCTCCTTTGAGCTACTACATCCATAGGTTTAGGACAAGTTCATCAAATTGTATCACATTACTCATTTTTTCCTCTTCTTTCTTCTTCTAGTTGAGCTCTGATATTTCAGTCATTGAAGCCAGGTCAAGTGGGTATTATCTGTAAGTGTGAGTGTTCTTGTGC
>NW_006408607.1:10090250-10091782 GCF_000296735.1 Chrysochloris asiatica | reverse complement strand
TGTGTTGATGGGGGTAGGCTTGCGGGGTGTACCCATTTGGCTATTTGATGATGCATGCAGGGAATTGTAATCATTGCAACAAAATGAAAAAAGATAGTATGAATATAAAGCTAATGTTCTCCCATGTAAACTATCACATAATTCACAATAAAACTTTAAATAAATAAATTTTCTATGTTCAACCATTTGAAGAGATAGCATATGATCATGAGTCAATTGTACTGAAGGAAGAAATCCTAGGAGCACTGAAGTCATTGGCAAAGAACAAGGCACTGGGAATAGATGGAATACAAATAAAAATCTTTCTACAAAATGATGTGGCATTGGAAGCACTCACTCATCTATGCCAAGAACTTTAGAATTCAATTACCTGGCCAACTAATTGGAAGAGATTCATTTTTGTGTGCATTGAAAATAGAGATGACCCAACAGAATGAATAAATGATTAGACATTATCCTTAGTATCAAATGTAGGTAATATTTTGCTTAAGATAATACAAAAATGGCTGCAAGCATATATTGACAGAGAACTTCCAGAGGTTCAAGCCAGATTCAGAAGAGGACGTGGAATGAGAGATATCATTGCTGATGTTTGATAGATCTTGGCTGAAAGCAGAGAATATCAGAGGGATGTTTACCTGTGCTTTGTTGACTATCCAAAGGCTTTTAATTGTGTGGCTCATGACAAGCTATGAACAACATTGGGAATTATGAGTACTCTTGAACACTTAATTGTTCTCACGAGGAATCTGTACCTGGACTAAGAGGCAGTTGTTTGAACAGAACATGGGAACACTGAATGGTTTAAAATAAAGAAAGCTATGCAACAGGATTGTAGTCTTTTCCATACTTTTTCAGCCTGTATGCTAAGCAAATAATCCGAGAAGCTGAGAAGTAAAACATGGCATCAGGATTGGAGGAGACTCATTAACAGCCTGTGATTTTCAGATGGTACAACCTTGCTTGATGAAAGCAAAGAGGACTCATGATACTGATGAAGTTAAAAAATCATAGTATTAGGTATGGGTTGCTCCTCAATGTAAATAAATCAAAAAGTTCACCCCTAGACCATAAGTAATATAAAATGAAAGGAGAAATGATTGAAGTTATCAAAGACTTCACTTTGCTTGAATCAACCATCAATTCTCATGGAAGCAGAGGACAGGAGATCAAACTATTTAGTGTGTTAGGCAAATCTGCTGCACAAGCATTTTAAAGTCGTCAAGAGGAAAGCTGTCAGTTTAAGGACTCAGTTGCACTTAACATCAGCTACAGTGTATTCAGTCACATCATATGAATGAGAAAGTTGGATAATGCTCAAATAAGACTGTAGAATAATTGATGAATTTCAGTTATAGTATTGGAGGAGAATATTAAAAATACTATCGATTGTCAAAATAACTAATAAATCTTTGTTTGAAGAAGCACAACCAGAATATTTCTTAGAAGACGGATGAATAAACTTTGTCTCTTATACTTAAGACATATTTTCAGGAGAGGCCAATCCCTGGAGAATCATATTGTTGTTGTCA
>NW_006408607.1:10089106-10090150 GCF_000296735.1 Chrysochloris asiatica | reverse complement strand
TATGGGTTCTTTTTCTTAGTCATTTATAGTAGTGGTCCTATACACAAACAGCATTATACATCAGGAGAAATCATGAAATGTTTCTTTTAATGATTACTGTGAAACTATTCCTCTTAAGTTTGTCATATCTGACATAGCAAGCCATGTGGTTGTCAGATTTAAAGTGAGCAATACCAATCCATTTCCATTCACTCACGCCTAGGATATCAATGGCATTGTGTTCCATTTCCTTTTTGACAACCTCCATTTTGTCTAGATTCCATTCTTTGTACAATCCATGTTATGATTATTAATGGATCTTCATAGCCATTTTTCCTCATTTTAAATTGCTTCACATCAGCAAATTAAGATCCTGAAATTTTAACTCCATTCATATAATCACTGTCAACTGCATTTTGAGGAGACAGCTCTTCCCCAATCAAATTTTGAGTGACTTCCAAACTGTGAGGCTCATTTTTTTTTTTTTTTTTTTTAGTGTTTATATTGTGAATTAAGGGAAATTTTACAGGGCAGATCTTTAGTTTTGCATTCAACAAATCATATACTTTGTTTCATTACAATGATTATAGTCCCCTCAATGTACCATCAGTTAACACTATTTCTCTCTATTAATTTTATCTCCCTTTTTTTTAAACACTCAGGAAGGAATATATAATACTTTAAACCACCAAAGGGCGCATTCTGCAAGTCTGTCTCCTGGCCACCAGCTCTCAGTCTCTCTCTTTCCATGAGTCTAGAGTCCTCAGCTGCTCCTTCTCTCCATGTCCCCCTCTCTGCCTCCATCTCTGGTGTCCCTGCTTCTTTGGATAAGGTCCTGCATTCCGCTTGTGCTCTTCTCCCTTGATGATCTTAGGGTCCTCTGTCTGGAACGTAAGATTAACTGCTCCCCCATTATTGTTACAAAAATTCTACCTTTACAATTGTGACAGTCGCATTAGTCATGGTAACAATTACTCACTATTGAATCATAAGAATCTTATCACCATCTCTTTTAACCAGACCAATCTAGACAAGATGAAAACTATTCAGTGGGGACTCTATCTT
>NW_006408607.1:10080225-10082786 GCF_000296735.1 Chrysochloris asiatica | reverse complement strand
GATGATTTCCTCATTCTGTTGTGTCACCTGTCTTTGTAATGGGCACAAATATTGATCTCTTCCAATCAGTTGGCCAGATAGTTGTCTTCCAAATCATATTATGATTTGTAAATTGGAGGAAGAGTGAAAAAGAGGATGACCCCTAACAAGATGGTTTGACACAGTAGCAGTAGGAAGGGTTCAAGGGTTAACAATGATTTTGAGATTGGCTTAGGACCAAGAAGTATCTTGTTCTGTTTTGCATAAGGCCTTTATGATTCACAGATCACTCAAAGGCACTCAACAGCAACAACATCAAATGAAATCATGTTGTATGTTACTGTCCATTACAATTTAAATCGGCTCAATACTGCCTAAAATAAAGAAAAATTGCAATAGCTTTGAAATGTTGATGTAAAATTATGTTCATCATACCCAATGTAATGATTAGGGTTCTGTGTCAACTTGACCAGAACAGGAATTCCAGAGGTTTAGCAGTTAAAATATGCTTATTCCCATGGTGATGAAATGTAACACAGGCATAGTTAACTCTCTGATAAGTGGTTTTTAGCAGATATTGAATTAAATGAATGCTTTCTTGGGGATGTGGCCTGTTCCTAATATAAAGGACATGAGAGATGGACTCTTTCTCTTTTTCTGCTGGGACCTGGGATTCTGCATTTGTAAGCCATTTCATTAAAAATTAAAAATTAACTTCTTTCTTTCTCTCCCTCAGTATATATACATACATATGTTTCACTGGTTTTGTTTTTTTAGAAAACTCAACCTAAGACACCAACATAAAGCAAAGATATACAAAAAAAAAAAAAAAAAAATAGACATATGAAGCATTTCTTTGACAGGGAGCTTATGACCTTACCAGGCCTTTATTCCAGTTAATGAGCAGTTCCAAGGTATATCTCCTATATTAAACCAAACGTTATTGGCCTCTCAGTGCAATTCATTGGTATTAGATATGTAGTGTCTGTCAGAAATATTTAGCCTCTGCTTTACATGGCAGACTGTTAAGTACTAAATATGTTATATTTGCCCTTCCAAGTGTACTTTTCCAGATGTTCTTTGAACTCAAAGGACAGTTAAAACACCTAGACAGACTTTCATTAATGATAAAGAATCAGAGACTATCAAATTGAAGAACTATCTTTTGCCAATTTGGATCCTTAGGGAAGATTTCAGTCCTAAGCCATAGTGAGTTAATGAAAATATTTTTTAAAGTATTAGCTACCTAAGCCCCCATTTAAAGTCCTTAACTCACTTTAAAAGTCAGTTCAGTCCCTTAGACACAATCTTAATGTTTAGCTTCCTGCATCTCTGCTGTAGCTGCTTTTTCTCCCCCAGCTATCTTCAATATAAATTGATGGGGACAGTACACATACAATATTGTAAAATGCTCATTCCTGCATTTGGACTGCTGGCCAAGCAATTCTTTCCCATTGAACATTGGCAGCACAATGCTATTTCTTTTATGAATTACCATTTTTATTAGTTTTCTTTTGCAATTTGGCCTAGAAAATGGAATCTTGGGAAGTTCTAAAGGGTCTAATAACCAGGGGTTTTGGAATTTATCAGGGGCAGAAATGATGCCAACTCAAATGCAAGTATGTGTGTTATTGCTGCCTTCAAAAATAATAGCATGTTCTCAGGTTCATTGTTTTTGATCAGACAGAGAAAGTAAACATACTAAATAAAGGATGCTTGGGGGTCATAAATACAGTAAACTTTTGAAATCAAATCATCTCAGGTGGCTATAAACCTAAATGTTTGGAGACAAATTTAGAGAACTTACTGTGCTCACTGTTATGTTCCTATTCACCATTTTTAAATATCCAACCATAGCATACTAAAGATTCACTCAAACATTATTAGAACCAACTTATAATGGCAATCACATATATGAATGCCTGGTATCTATTTATGCTGTTTTGCTCAATGTATTGCATATGCAGTAGATCATTTCATGGTAATGTTTTTAAAGTGATAAGTTAAATAACTTTAAAATTTATATTTACTTAATTTTAATTTCTGTATTTACAAATGTTTTATTTGCTATCTGCTAATCTACAAAATGTCCTCCAGGTTCATATACTATCTATACTATTACTAAGAGGACATTTAAACATTTAACAGTTAATAAATACATCCCTTCACCTAAGCCAAAAAAGATATGCTTAACTAGATATTAAAATGCTGAACCTTATATTAAAAAGTATTTTCTTAGTTTAAATTAATGGTAAATTAATAATGGACCTACATGTGATATTGACGTTTTATGTCTTAATTTGAGTGTTGATTTTCAGTTGCATTTGTAAAGGCATTCTTCTCAGAACAATTGCATAGTTACTCTTCCTATTCAGATTACATAGTAACTCTTCCACTTTTGCCTCCCATACATAAATTGTTGTTAGGTTTCAGTTCAATATTTGAAAAAAAAATAATGTTTATTTTGAAACAAGACTGGGTGATTGTTAAAACTTTCCTAATCCTGAAAGTTCACTGTTTTAAGGATTTAACATTAATTTATGTACGGGAGGCAAAAGTGGAAGAAATAGCCTGTCACTCCC
>NW_006408607.1:10075908-10077110 GCF_000296735.1 Chrysochloris asiatica | reverse complement strand
TTTAAAAAAAAGTGGAAGAAATAAGGTAATAAATAAATGTTGCAATTAAAAATTGAAATCCCATAACAATAACAAAACAAAATAAGATATTGAGTTAGGATATTTAGGAAAGACTTCTTACTGAGTTACTTCTGACAATGATTGGGATATGAAGCAAAGAAAAAAAAAAGTAAGGGATATGGTACAATGGAGAAAAAAGAAGGAAACAATTTGAGAAATTTGAAGACATGTTTGAAAAATTCCAGTAGGTAAACAGCCACACATATTAGTTTGTCATACTATGGTGGCTTGAATTGCTGTGATTCTGGAAACTATGCCTTCAGTGTTTAACTACCAGCATGCTCACCCATGAAAAACAGGTTTCACTGGAGTTTCCAGACAAAGACAGACTAAGAAGAAGGAGCAGTAGACCACTTCTGAATGATGTCACTGGAAAACATATGAACAGCAATGGAACATTGTCAGCTACAACCACTTAAGTTGAAAGACACTCAAAATATGATTGGAGTAAAGCTGTCTTCTCAAAGTAGAGTTGACATTAATAATATGAATGGAGCAAAGCTTTGTGGACATTCATTTGCTGATGGGGAACAACTCAAAATGAGAAGAAACAGCTACAAGAATCCATTAATAATCAGAACGTGGAATGTGTGAAGTATTATCTATGATCATTGGAAAGTGTCAAAAAATAAATGAGTGCATAATAAGCTGAAATGGACTGGTGTTGACCATCTTGAATCAATGATATGGTTTACTCTGTTGTGAATAATAATTTGAAGAGGATTGGTGTCACCTTCATTGTCATAAAGAATATTTCAAGATCTAACTTGAAGTCAAATGCTGTGTGCTATAGGAAAATATCCATACACCTACAAGGAAGACCACTTAATACTACTAGTATTCAAATTTATGTACACACCTCTAAAACCAGTGATGATGAAATTGAAGATTTCTACCAACTTCTTTCTTCTGAAATTGATCAAATATGCAATCAAGATACATTGCTAATTACTGATAATTGGAATATGAAGGCTGGAAACAAAAAAGAATAATCCGTAGTTGGAAATATGGATTTGGCAATAGAAATGATCAGTTTGAACCACAAGGTTAGTGGTTCAAATTCACCAGTTCCTCCTTGGAAACCCTATACAAGGTTCTTTGACTCAGAACCAACTTGAAGGCACTTAACATCAATACAAATG
>NW_006408607.1:10072806-10075083 GCF_000296735.1 Chrysochloris asiatica | reverse complement strand
AACAACAACATAGGCAAAATACAGAAATATAACAAAGCGTGGATCACAGCCTTAAGTATGAATTACATCTCAATGTAAAGAAAACATTTCTACAAATGGACAAGTAAACAACAATCATGATAAATGCAGAAAAGACTGAAGTTTCCAAAGTTTTCACTTTACTGGTGTATACAATCAAAAGTCATGGAATCAGTAGTCAAGAAATCAATGTTATATTGCATTAGTGAAATATGTTGCAAACAACCTTTTAAGTGATAAAGTACAAAGAAGTCACTTTGAAGACTGAGGTAAAACCGAACTAAGCCATTGCACTGGAAATTACCTCATAAGCATGTGCTAGTTGTACAATCAATAAGTAAGATAGGAAAAGAATTGATGCATTTTAAATTATAATGTTGGTATGGAAGAAAAATCATATTAGTCTGGGATTCAGTATACCAAGAATTCTCCTTAGAAACGAAGATGGAGAGACTTCATCTCTCGTACTTTGAACATATTGTCAATAGAGACTACAAGTTCATAAAAAAAGAAAAAAAATCATGATTTGCAAAGTAGTTATTAGTTGTTACATGCCATTGAGTCAGTATAGATTCATGGTGATCCTATGCACAGAGAACAAAACACTGTCCAGTCTTGCACCAAACTTACAATCATTGCTATGTTTGAGTCCATTGCTGCTGCCACTGTGCCAATCCATATTATTGGGGGTCTTCCTCTTTTTTCTCCAGCTCTCCATTTTATCAAACATGATATCCTTCATCAGGGATAATATGTTGGAAGTATGAGAGACAAAGTCTGCACATCCTGAACTCCAATAAGCACTCTGGCTGCACTTCTTCCAATATAGATTAGTTTGTTCTTTTGGCAGTCCATAGTACTTTTAATAAAAACAAAAGCCACAACTATTGAGTAGATCATGATTCATTGTATTTTGGGGTACTATAAACTAGAATATCTCAAAGCTACAGAGGCTCTGATATAATCAGAATCACTAACCTGCTCTTCCATGGCTTGGATGTTTCTACTGATCTTTGGTAATTTATCAAGGATGCAGTCTTAATTTTACTTTATTACATTGGAATGAAAACAGATGCTCTAAAAGTTCCCACTTGGCTCCCTACCATTCCACAGGCATGACTGATAAGCATCCTGCATTTTTTTCTGGCAATCTTACCTAAGCATATTGGAGCTTTGCTAAAGTCAATACACATGCTATTGCTTCTAGGCACCTGTAATAATTAGCACTGGAAGCTAAAACCCCTACTCTTGTTTCTCTCAAAGAAATAAATTAGTTTTACAACAGATTTTCAGAAGGTATTTTATTTCACATTGCTTACTGTTGAATTTGTTTTGTGAGTTCAAAGGAATTATAAAGTCTAGGTCATAGTCATAAACCCCAACTTCATGGGAGATTGGTAAGGTAAGCTTAATATTTTCTGCCTTGGGAAGACAAGACTCATAAACTGAGAAACTGACAATTATAAAGAAGGCATTCAAGCATTCAACAGCAATTTGTAGTTAAAAGATGAATGTCCACTACACTTGACAACTGAGAGGTAAAAATGTAAGAAGTTCCATTAGCTTACTAAATTCAATTAGAATAATTTAGAGTGAAGTATTTCTAACACAAGTATTTTTAATTTGAAACAATGAGTACTTTATTTTCAAACAATAATTTGAATATTTGTAAGCTAGTTCTTCTGTACTGTAAAATATTTGACATTTGTAGGATATCCATTTTATTCATTCAGGATTATTCAATAAAGAAATATTATATCAATTCGCTAAAATAATTTCCTAATAAAAAACAAATTATGTCCTTAACTTTCCTATTTTTGTCAGAATGTTTACGATTCTTTGCTGACTGAGCATATTTTTAGATGTTGTTGTTACATGCCATTAAGTTGGTCCCAACAAATAGCAACTGATGCACAGCAGAAAGAAACACTGCCCGATTTTTGGCCAACCTCACTATCATTGTCATGCTAGAGACCATTGATGCTGCCACTTTGCCAATCCATCTCACTATGGTCTTCCTCTTTTTCTCTGTCCCTCCACCCTAACAAATATAATATCCTTCTCCAATGACTGGTCCCTCCTGACAATATGTCCAAAGTATGAGATACAAAGTTTGGCCATCCTGGACTCCAAGAGCACTCTGGCTGCACTTCTTAGAACACAATTCTGTTGACACTTTTGGCAGCACATGGAACTTTCAATATTCTCCTTCAGCACCATAACTCAAAAGAATCAATTGTTTTATGGTCTTCCTTATTC
>NW_006408607.1:10069934-10071116 GCF_000296735.1 Chrysochloris asiatica | reverse complement strand
TAGACTTTGTTTCATTACAATGATTGCAGTCCCCTTTATATACCAACAGTTAACATTATTTAACTGTATTCACTTTAAGTATGTAAAATATAGTTTAAAAATAAAGTCCTAATAAAAATGCTTTGTAACTTTTTTTTTTCACTTAAAATATACTATGGGCATTCTTTATGGAATTATATATTGTTTGAAGACATGATTTTACTAGATTAATAATATTTTGCTTTTATGAGGTACCAAAATTTCTTAATCTAGTACCTTTTTACTGAACATTGTCAGTATTTTCAGGTACTTCCAAATTTTCAGTATTCAGTGACATATCTGTGATAGATTTGTATACAAATATCATTTCTCTGAGGGCTTATTAGAGTTCTAGGAGAGAGTTTGCCGTAATAAATCAAAAATACAAATGATCTGGAAGCTCCTATTCAATTTCCATAAAGGTTGTCCCAGTTTCTATTTTCACTAGCAGAGACCAAACATAGTTGTCTCACTTCATTCTCTCCAAAGCTGGTTATTACCATAATGCAGTTTTTGGTTTTGGACTTTTTTGTTGTTATTGTTGTTTTTTAGTTTTTATTATGAGGTTTATATGGGAGAACATCAGCTTTACATTCATCCTATCATATTTTGTTTCATTGCAATGATTACCATCCCCAACATGCATCATCAAATAACCAAAGGGTACACCACACAGTCCCGTCCCCAAGACACCAGCACACAGCCCTTCTTCCACCCTGAGTTCAGTGTCCCCATCCACTCCATGTGTCCAAGTCATCATCTCTGTCTCCATCCTTGGCGTCACTGCCTCTCGGGTTGGAGTCCCGCTCTCCATTCTTCTCACTGGATGGTCCCAGGGACCTCTGCTCCAGGGCTGCAAAATCAATCACTCCCCTCATTTTGTCAAAAAGCATCTACTTCTATATTTCCTACCTGTACAGTCAGTCCTGATGGCACTCATTCACTATTATAACACAAGAGTCATATCCCC
This sequence comes from Chrysochloris asiatica, assembly GCF_000296735.1. Taxonomy (NCBI): domain Eukaryota; kingdom Metazoa; phylum Chordata; class Mammalia; order Afrosoricida; family Chrysochloridae; genus Chrysochloris; species Chrysochloris asiatica. Next base: position 10,070,128 of record NW_006408607.1, on the reverse strand, counting down.
ATTACCTTTTGACAGTCTGGTCCCAATGGATTGGAAATCATTCAGTGGTGCTTCTACCTTTCCCCACCCTGTCTGGAACTAGGCTCCCTCTTGAAAGTTTGTAAGCCAGTCACTTCTTGAGTTTTAACTCCCCCCCACGCCCCATTTTGCATAGCTAACGTCTAAGTTGCCCATCCCTCTCAACCCTGTGTACC
>NW_006408607.1:10066933-10067929 GCF_000296735.1 Chrysochloris asiatica | reverse complement strand
TTTCTTTTGGGGCCTATCCTTCCTTGACCTCATTTGGCTTCTTGAATGTTTATATTCTCATCTTTCAAGATGTTAGGGAAATTTTCTTCCAGAAACTCTTCAACTATCTCCCCTGTGGACTTCTCTGATTCTTCCTGTTCCAGAATGCCAATAATTTTTAAGTCATTTTTCTTCATGTTATTCAGCATGAATCTTATACTTTCTTCATATTTTTTTTATCCTTTTTTTCTGCTTGCTCTTCTATCTTAGCAATATTGAGAAATTTGTCTTCCAACTCATTAGTTCTGGCTTCGATCTCTTCTACTCTGTTCCTTTCCCGTTTCAGTGTATTTTCCATTTCTGATATTTTATTATTAATCATCTGGATCTCTTTTTGCAAGTTTTGAATTGTTTCCAAGGTTGTATCAATCTTTTTTGATTGCTCTTGTTTTCCTCCACCCCTTTTCGGAACATTTGAATTTGTTTCTATATCAGTCTTCTGAATTCCTTCTCAGGCAAATTCAAAACCTGCTCTTACTCTTCTGGGAGCCTGTGTGTCCAGCTCATTTGTTTCAGTTACTATTTTATGCTTTTGGATTTGTTTTGAGATCAATTGTTGTGTTTTGTTTTTCATTTCCAGTAGTTTTCTGGTTTTTTAATGCTTAAATTGATGTTTATTGTTGAGTTATTAAACTTCTTGGGTGTCTCCGGGTGGATGTGATCAGGATATAGGCTTCTCTTTTTGCATGTAATGCTTAGCAGCTGTTATTAGCTCTTGCCTCAATGGTGGAATATTATGGAGTATGCTTGTAGTTTGGCTATATGGTCACAATTGCTCTCTTCTCGTGTAACATAGGGGAAAAAACTCACTCCTCTAAGAAAAAAACGTGTGATCAAAAGGCCAAATAGCAGAAGCAATATAAAAACAGAGACAAAAACCACCACTTTGAAACAAAAATAAAACTCTGGCTGACTGGCAAGTCACTTTGCTACTCAGGCAGTGTGTGTGCAATGTGG
>NW_006408607.1:10037430-10049379 GCF_000296735.1 Chrysochloris asiatica | reverse complement strand
TATCTGACAATGTTTCTCTGCTATTCATAAAGTTTTCAGTGAATAAAGATTCAGAAGTAGTTTGTCACTCTTTCTTCCTACTCTGTCATTGTCTGGAATCTCATCTGAAACCTGTCCACCATGGGTGACCCTGCTGGTTATTTAAAATACCGATGGCATAGCCCTCAGAATCACAGCAACTCACAAGCCACCATAGTACGACAGACAGATGAGTGGTGGCCATTTTGTTTTATGTAGAAACTGTCACTTTAAATTTCAAGGAGTTTTGTGTAGTAGAACCCTCCAGGGGTGGGACTGGGGTATCCATTTGCTCAGGTATCTCCTTTAGTTATCGCAGTGGAGGTGCACAGTGAGCGAGAGACCAATGAACAATGGACAGATACCCCAAAGAAGAATGTCCACACCTGTATCTCCTCGTTTCTGTCAGGTGTTCGTATCTTTCCCCCACTTGGTCGCTCCCAAGATGGTGGCTCTGGGAATAGCTGAGCGTCTTTAATTAGAAAGCAATCAATTTTATGATTCTCCTACAAATTCCCCTAGTTGTAAGCCTTCCAATCATGTAAATATTCCTTTATATATGGTTCAGAGTTCTAGCACCATCCCCTTAGCCTGCTTTGCCTGGTATTCTGTATTGTTGGTGACAGAGCTCCTCAATGCACTTCTACCCGATCCGCCATCTTGATTGTATTTTGTCAATTGTATTAACCCTTTCAAAGAACCAGCTTCTTGTCCTGTTGATTCATTTTATAGTTTTTCTGTTTTCCATCTTATTTATTTCTGCTCTTATCTTAATTATTTTTCTTTGGTGACTGTAGGTTCCCTCTGTTGGTCAGTTTCTAATTTTGGGGGATGCTGTGTTAATGTGTTCATTTTGGTCCTTTCTTCTTTTTGGATTTGTGCAATTATCACAATAGATTATTTTCTCAGCACCGCTTTTGCGGTGTCCCAAAGATTTGGTATGTTGTGTTTTCATTCTCATTTGTTTATAGGAACTTAGTGGAATTCACATTTAGTTCTTTCTTTTCCCCTGTCGCTTTTCATCAGGATGTTATTCAGTTTCCATGTATTCGCCTTTATTTCCTTAGTCTTCTTATTGTTGATTTCTAGTTTTATAGCATTGTGGTCTGAAAAGATGCTTTGGAATATTTTGTTGTTTGTAAAATTATGGAGGCTTGCTTTGTGATATAACACATGGTCAATTCTGGAGAATGTTCCATGTGCACTGAAGAAAGTGTATTGTGCTGTGGTTGGGTTGAATGCTTTGTACATAAGTATGAGATCAATTTGGTTGATTATGCTGTTTAGTTACTCTGTAACTTTGTTGAGTTTCTTTCTGGTTGTTCTGTCCCTTTTCAAAAGTGGCATGTTACAATCTCCCACTATAATTGTAAATTTATCTATTTCTTTATTCATTTCTAGTAATGCTTGCTTCATATATCTTGATGCTTTTTCATTGGAAGCATAGATATTTATTTTGGTTAAGTCATCTTGCTCAATTAACCTTTTGTTCATGAGATAGTGTCCTTCTTTATCTGCTATGCTGGGTTTTGTCTCAAAGTTTACTTTATCAGAGATTAGAATTTCCACTGATGCTTGTTTATTGTTGCAGTTAGCTTTGTATACTTTTTTTTTTTGTTTTTTCTTCCATCCTTTAACTTTTAGCTTGTTTTTGTCTTTGTGTGTAAGGTGTGTCTCTTGCAGAAATCATATTGAAGGGTCTTGTTTTCTTATCAAATCTTCCCCTCTTTGTCTCTTCACTGGTGCATTCAATCCATTAACATTCAAAGTAATTATCAATAGGTATGACTTAATTGTTGCCATTATATTAATTTTTTAGTATTGTTATTCATTCCTTTGTTCTACATGTCTTCTTGTGCTGAGTTTGTGGGGTTTTTTGAGCAATTTCTTGTCAGTTTCTTCTTAGTTTTCATGTTTGCTTGTTCTGCTTGGAAGTTCATTTTCATGGTGTTGTGAAGTATTAATTTTCTTTGGGATTACCTTATAGTCTGTTAAGTTTTCTCTCAATTTAAGAGAACCTATTGTATCCTGTAATCTACCTGACCCTCACTAACTGAATCTCTGTTCCTACATTTATCCCTTCTTTGACATTGACATAATTTTGATCTTCGGTTGACCTCCCAGCTCTTTTGAAGTCATTGTAGTTTTGTTCTGTTCTGAACTCTGCTATCTGTTGATTGAGTTCCAGGTGGTGTTGCCACACCTGTCAGTCTCTGGTTGTTGTCTGTTTGTTGTTGGTTTTCATTCCAAAGAATTCCCTTTAGGATATTTGAAATGCTGGATTGGTTTTGACAAAATTGCTTAAGATTCTGTTTATCCTGGAGTGTTTTGATTGCACCATCGTATTTGATTGATTGTTTTACTGCATAGATGATTCATGGTTGGCAGGTTTTTTTGTTTGCTTTTCTTTTAGGGTTTTGTACATGTCTCCCCTTTGCCTTCTTGCCTGCATGGTTTCTGCTGAGAAGTCAGAACTTAATCTGATTTGCTTGCCTTTGTAAGTGACACTGTTTTTCCTCCCTGGCTGCTTTTAGGATTCCCTCCTTTTCTTTAATTTTTGAAGGCTTTATTATTATATGTCTTAGTGACTTTCTTTTGGTATCTATCCTTCCTGGGGTATGTTCAGCTTCTTGAATGTTTATCTTCTTATCTTTAAAGATGTTAGAGAAATTTTCTTACAGAGGCTCTTCAACTATTTCCTCTGTGGACTTCTCTGATTCTTCCTGTTCCAGAATGCCAATAATTCTAAAGTTGTTCCTCTTCATGTTATCCAGCATGAATTTTAGACTCTTTTCAGATTTTCTTTTATCCTTTTTTCTGCTTCCTCTTCTATCTTAGCAGTATTGAGAGATTTTTCTTCTAGCTCACTAGTTCTGGCTTCCACGTCTTCAATTCTACTCCTTTCCCCTTTCAGTGCATTGTCCATTTCTGAAATATTTTATTATTAATCATCTTTATCTCTTTTTGCAGGTTTTGAGTTGTTTCCAATGCTGTATCAATCTTGTTTGATTGCTCTTGTAGTACTTTCCTGATTTCTTCCTTGATTTCCTCTACCCCTTTTTGGAACATTTGAATTTGTTTCCATATCATTCTTCTGAATTCCTTCTCAGGCAAATCCAAAACCTGCTTTTCCTCTTCTGGGGAGTGTTTGTCTGTCTCCAGCGCATTTGTCTCAGTTACTCTTTTTTGTTTTTGTATATGTTTTGATATCCTTTTTTTTTGATTTTTGTTTGTCATTTCCAGTGGTTATGTGGTTTTTTTAATGCTTAAATGGATGTTTGTTGTTTTGTTATTAAGCTTCTTGGGTGTCTACTGGTGCTTATGATCAGGAGATAGGTTTCCCTTTTTGCATTCAATGCTTAGCAGCTGTTATTGGCTCTTGTCTCAGTGGTGGAATATTATGGGGTATGTTTGTAGCTTGGTTATATGGACACTATTGCTGATTCTTCTTGGGTAACATAGGGAGAAAAAGATCCCACCTCCAGAAAAAATTTGTGATCAAAGGGACCAAGAGCAGAAGCAATAAAAAACAGAGATAAAAGCCACCACTTTGGAACAAATATAAAACTGTGGCCAGCTGGCCTGTTGCCTTGCTACACAGGCAGTGTATGTGCATCATAGAAGCCTCCAGCAGTGTGGGGAGGTGTCACCTCGCTCAGGCTCCTCCTCTAGTCACCACCGTAGAGGTGCACTGATAGATATTAAGAAGTTAATGGGAGAAAGATTGTCTACTATTTTTATATCTGAATGTCAGTCAGGTATCTGCGAGTGCACAGCACGTAATTCTTGAGATAGTTTCATCCTTTTAGATTGAGGTTTTACAGATTGTTCATATGGTTTGTCTTTCAGGCCAGACTAGGGTTTTTCTTGCTGGATAGACCGGTGTAAAGGGTCCCTCAAAAGTTAAATTTAGAGCTGGGACCCACCGGCTGATGTCATAAATAGTCACCAAGCTCTTTCTCTCTCTGCAGTGGGCAAACTATGGGCTCAGCATTGGACTATTTTTTTGGGGGTGGAAGTGTGCACACACCTACCTAAAGACATTCTGGCTGGGCAAGGAAGAGGAGGAAAAAGTGTGTAGAATTCCCCACACATCCTTTTGCAAATGTTGCTGCACAGCTTTTAGCGCTGGTTCCCTGTGCAGGTCTGGCTGTAGCCCTGCCCTCTGAACTCTGCCCAGGTGGGGTGGCTGCAGAGGGAGTCCTGTGTCAAACATTTCCTAACTTGCAGTATTTTCCTTTATATTGTGATTTTATTTCACTTGCACCTGCGGGAAACTGACACCCTGGATCTTATGTTAGAACCAGAACTCTAGTGTTGTACAGTGAGTGCAGCTTCTCTGGGTTTTCAATCCCTCCCCCACAGAGCCTTTCCTCCCTGGCTGTCTCTGCTATCCACCAAAACCGTAACTCCTCGATATTTTTAATAATCTCATATGCATGCAAAAGCTAGACAGTGAATAAGGAAGACCATAGAAGAATTGATGCTTTTGAGTTATGGTGTTGGAGGAGAATTTGAAAGTGCCATGAGCTGCCAAAAGAACCAACAGATCTGTGTTGGTAGAAGTGCAGCCAGAGTGCCCCTTGCAAGCCAGGATGGCCAAACTTCTCCTCTCATACTTCAGACATATTGTCAGGAGAGACCTGTCACTGGAGAAGGATATCATGTTAAGTAAGGTGTAGGGTCAGAGAAAAAAAGGAAGACCCTCAACAAGATGGATTGGCCAAGTGGCAGCATCAGCAGGCTCAAGCATGGCAACAATAGTGAGGTTGGCCTAGGATTGAGCTCTGTCCAACTTTGGCATGCATAGGAGGTAAGGAAATTTCTTGTAATTGTTATTTAATAAAGAGGTTTTATCAAGAATACTTACAGATTTTTGTCAAATTTTTCTTTTCATATATTAAGATAATAATAATATCATAATCATATGATAATGAATTACAATGAAGGATTTATGGTTGTTAAAACAATCTCCCTTTCCTGAGATAAACTACATTTAGATATGATGTATCACCTTTTTATTATAAATCTGGGTTCTATTTGCTAAATTCTTGGTAAGAACTTTGTCATGCATACTATTGACAAATATTTGTCTACCATTTTGTTTATTTCAATGGTTTTTCTAGATTGGGTATCAGAATAATATTGCTATCATAAAATCAATCAGACTGTGTCCTTGTGAGTAGAATTTCATTGTGTCCTACAAAAATATGTGATGAAAATGATTACGGTTTACTGTGCCAAAAATGACAAATTGAAGAAAAATGGTTTGGCATTCATCCTCTAAAAGATAATTTGAAGATCTGTCTTAAAATATAAAGCTGTCTGTGATAGGATAATATACATATGCCTATAAGGAAGACCAGAGTCCTGGTGTGACATTCTAGGATACTCATTGGAACTCAATGTTGGTTTGAGCCACAAGGTCAGTAGTTCCAACTCAGCAGATACTCCTTAGAACCCTATAAAGGATCACTATAGTCAGCCCTGACTCAATGGCACTAAATAACAACAACGCAAAGAAGGTAAGTTAATACCACTATTAATCAAACTTACATATCAAACACTAAAGACAGTGATGATGAAATTGAAGAATTCTGCCAACTTCTTCCATCTGAAAGTGATCAAACTTACAATATACAGGTATAAATAAGTACCAGTGATTGGAATGCAAAGGTTAGAAATGAAGAGGAAAGATTAGTTGCTGGAAAATATTGTCTTGATGACAGAAATGAAACTAGAGATCACAAAACAGAACTTTGAAAAACTAATTACTTTTTCAATTACAAATACCTATTTTAAACAACAGAAAAGATGACACATGAACAGCGTGAGATAGAATAAGCAAAAATCAAACTGACTACATCTGTGAAAAGCAATGCTTCAAAAGCTCCGTATCATCAGCCAAAACAAGGCCAGGGGCATATTGTGGAAATGATAACCAGTTGCCCATATGCAAACTGAAGCTGAAACTGGAAAAAATTTAACTAGTCCAAAATATAACCTTGAACATATGCAACCTGGATTTTGAAGAACATCTCAAAAAGAGATTTGATGCATTAGACACTAATGACTAAAGACCTGAATAGTTATGGAACGGCATCAAGAATATGCAGAAAGAAAGCAAAAGGTTATTAAGAAGATAAGAAAGAAGGAAAATACCAAAATGGATGTCAGAAGAGACTATGAAGCTTGATTGCTATTGTAGCTCTGCTAAAGCAAATGGATAAAATAAGAAGGCAACAGAGTTGAATAGGAAATTTAAAATGGCAACTTGAGAAGATAAAGTCAGATATTATAATGAAAAACTAAAAACAAGAACAACAACAAAAAAAAAAAAACATTGTAGTTAGAAAACTAAAACAGAAGAACACACTCAGCATTTTTCAAGATGAAAGATTTGAAAGTAAAATTGAAGCCTCAACTTACAATATTGAAGGATTATTTGAGCAAAATATTGAATGATGTAGAAAGTGTCAAAAGACTATGGAAGGAATACACAAAGACATTACAAAAAGAAATGACAGCTTTTCAACTGTTTCAGGACATAGAATATGATCAAGAGCCAATGATACTGAAGGAAGAAGTGCAATGTTCACTTAAGGCACTGGTGAAGAACAAAGCTCTGGGAATTGATAGAATGTAAATTGAAATCTTTCAACAAACTGATGCAAGACTGGAGCCACTCACTCCTTTATGCCAAGAAATTCTGAAGCTAGGTACCGGGGCAACTGATTACAAGACTTCCATATGTTTGCACATTCCCAAAAGAGGTGATGCAACAGAATGTGGAAATCTTCACACCCTATTTCTAATATCACATGCAAGTAAAATTTTACTAAGGTTAATTCAGAAATACCTGCAACAGTACATTGAGAGAGAACTATCAGAGGGTCAAGAAAGATTTGGATGAGGACATGGAACAAGGGATTTGATTGCTGAAGTCATGAATCTTGGCTGAAAACAGAGACTAACAGAAGATTGTATACCTGTGCTTTATTGACTACACAAAGACTTTTCACTGTGTGTGTCATGACAAGCTACTGAAAACATTGCAAAGAGTGAGTATTCTGGAACACTTAATTTGTGCTCATCAGGAACCTGTACACAGAAGAAGAGGCAGTAGTTTGAACGGAACAAGGGAAACATATTTACACAAGTTTATATCTTATTTAAACAAGGTTTACAATCAGAAAGTGTATGCATCAGGGTAGTATTCTAATCCAATATGCTGGATTGTATGAAGAAAAGGATCTTCCTCCATAGCTTACAGAAAGATAAAATCTTCCTCTAGAACTGGCACCCTAAATTTGGACTTCTAGCCTCCTAAACCATGAGAAAAAATGCTCTTCTGGTAGCGTAGTGGTTATGAATTGGGTTGCTAACGTCAAGGTCAGCAATTCAAAACTAACAGCGGTTATGCAGAAGTAAGATGAAGCACTCTGTTCTGGTAAAGATTTACAGCCTTGGAAGCCCTGTGTGGGGTCGTTATGAGTTGGAACTGACTCCACTGTACTTAACAACAACAAGAGGGAAAAAAATTCTATACAACTTTCAAAATCCATGCATGCTTTAAAATGCCACCATGTGCATTAACATATATTAGACAACTAGAGATGAAAGGGAACATCTTTAATCTGAATTAAAATGTATGGAAAAACCTTAATGGTAGAATTATACAAACCTTTCCACTGAGGTTAAGACAAGGATCATGAGAATTCTTAACTACATTTTACTGAAAGACCTAGGAAATGTAATAAATCTGTAAAGGAAATAAATAATATGAAGTTTGAAAATTGGATTAAAACTGTGATTATTTATAGATGACATGGTTTCATATACTACAAATAAAACAATATAAACTATTAGCATTAATCAATTAATTCCAAAATGTTAGCTGTAAGCTCAACATAAAAAATTCATGTCTGTATACAATTGGCAAATAAAAATTAAGATTAAAAAATGATGACATTTACAATAGCGCCTAAGTAGAATCTAAATCTATGAAATATCTAGGCATAATCTGGAAACTAAACAAAATCACCGAGACAATTTAAATTTGACCTAAATAAATCAAAGCTTGCACTTAAATATATGGAAAAACTGGCTATTATAAAGATAGCAGTATTTTCAATAAATGTACATAAGTGGATATTATGAGTGCTAACTCATTTTTTTTTTTCATTTTTTGTATGAATACACACACTGAAAGTAAACTAGGTTAGGTTTAAATTTAAATCAATAGACTGTTACTGTTTAAAATATGTAAATAAATATTATTTATAACTAGACCCATGCATGCATTTTAGAGATATAAATGCTGATATAATCTTGTTCACATTAACAACTAGATTGTTGTTGTTAAGTTCCATAGTGATCCCATATAAGGTTTCTGAAGAATGGCTGGTGAGTTTGAACTTCCATCTTTTCGGTTAAAACTGATCTTACTTTTGAGTGTTTAACTTACATCGCAACACAAGGACTCCAACAAATAGGTAGGTAGGAAAAATACATTTTAATTGTTAAAACGATCTCTTTGTTATACCCCCAACATTTCACAGCAATACAGAGCAATAAAAGTTATAAAATTTCCACTGACAAGTCTGTTTGGTCTTCTGTTGACATTGTTAAAGTCAAAAGTTAGAAAACAACTGATTTGCTAAAGGATTTGTTACAGTCCTTTGACTCATTCCCTTTCTCAACAACTGCATCAATAATGTGAATTGTTCCTTGGTGTCTCAGAGATTTTTACATCCCAAAACAAACTACTATAATAAATCAGAAGAAGATTAGAGATTTTCCATTGTTTTTTGAAGTGTGAGAAAGGTGATTTATGAAAAGCATGAATCTGCATAATGATATGGGTACCAATAGGCAGATAAATTATAGGAAAGTATCTATACGGGAAATGAGAATGCAGACATTGAATTTCTTACACCTGTAGATGTATCTCAAACTCTTGGAAAATTTTTTATGCTTTTATGCTCTCAGGTACAAACATATCCTACTTCCCTATGTGGACCAGTAGTTTGTGCTCTACTGTTATTGTTGTTGTTAAGTTCCGACTCATAACGACCATGTATAAGGTTTCTGAGGAGCAGCTGTTGATCTTAAAGCGACAAATCAAACCAACTTTGCAATCCAGCACATTAACACACAGTGGCACAATCAACTACTATGTTTAAATGTTAGTGTTTCAAACTCATTCAGCAGTACCTCAGACTAAAGACTTGACAATCTACTTCTGTGAAAATTGCAATCAAGAAAACTCTATGAAGCAGTTCTAATCTGTAACACAGTTGTACTCTCCAACACATGGGGTTACCATAAATCAGAATTAGCTGCATGGAAATGTGTGTTTATTAGATTATAACTTTTTCTCACTTTAGTTCATTAAAATGACCAGGATCTTGTGTTAGTTTTGGTGCTGATGGTGTGACATCAAGTCAGTTCCTACTCATAGTGATCCTACATAGGTTTTCTGAGGCAGTAAACTTTATGGGAGCAGAAAGCTTCATCTTTCTCCCACAGTGTGGCAGGTAGATTTGAACTGTTGACCTTGCGGTTAGAAGCACAATGCATAACCATTATGCTACCAGGGCTCCTGGGATTGTACAGGCATAAGATACCCTCTCAACAATACTTAACGTCTCCTGAAAAGTGAATGTAGTTTTGTGTTGAGGCAACACAATAGGCATGTTGAAAGTTTAGAATATTTTACAATTTTTGGTATTTGACGTTGAATTGATTTTCTGTAAATAAGAATCAGAGTCTGTGATGAGGATTTATAAAAGTGATTTTTATCTTTTAGAGGAATAATATAAATAGAACGTAAGTATAATAGTGCTAATATGTATTAAAAGAATTCAGCAAGCAGTGGCTTTGGAAGACGTCTGTCATTCTCTTTAGTTCACAATCCTTTCATTGCAACCTTTAATTACATGTTTATGTAACAAGCATTCTCGGTTCCTTGTTTTTCCCTTGATAATCATATATGGTTGATTTTAAGTGTTACAGAGATGATTTCACAAAATAAATTGTCGTTGCTTTCTATTTAAATTGGGGTCTGGAAGGCTATGTATAACAGCTTACCTGATAATTGGTTCTTTTATGAAGAACTGTCAAGGCAGATTTTCCAAGTACCAAATAAAATGCTTAGCATTCACTCCCAGCAAAAATTGCAATGTAGTACTTTGGCAACAAAAAAATCCTAATTTTATTTGTGTAAAGTAAATCCAATTATATCTTGCCTAATTCAGATGCCAACTTGATACTCAGAACAATAACCCATGTTTGGGAGGTGGGGGACAGAATTTTTTAAAGTATGAATAATGAACATAGAGTAGAAATCAAATACTTCTATGTTGATAATTCTAACATATTGTTAGCTGTTCATGAGTTGGGCTGGAATTCTTGGTGATCCACGCACAATGAGAAAAAATGCTATCTGGTTCTGCTCGATTCTTATAATTGGTTACATATCAGACTGTTAGTATTCCCAGTGTTCTTAAGGGCTGGTTTTAACAAGAAGAGAGCCATACTTTTCTTCCTGCTCTGTCGTAGTCCCATTAAGTCTGCAAGTTCTGTTGAAATCTGTTGAGCAATGTAACAACACGTAAGTCTTGTCTGACAGAAGGGTAGTGGCTGCCCATCAAATACAATGACTGGGAACTGAATCTCTTTCTCTGTCATTGAAACAGAATTCTACCACAGACACAATATTGTGCCTACACAAACAATATGGTGACTTTTTAATGACTCAAATTGTTTTAGTTGTTGTTAGCTACCTTAAAGGCAGTTCCAACTCATAGCTACCCTATGCAAAACAGAACAAAACACTACGTGGTCCACCACCATCTTCATAATTCTTGCTATGTTTGAGTCCATTGCTTTTGACACTGTGTCAGTCCATCCCATTGGGGGTCTCCACTTTTTCATTGACCCTCCTCTGTACTAAGCATCATGTCCTTCCCTCATGATAATATGTCTGAAGTATGAGAGATGAAATATGGTCTTCCTGGCTTCTACTGAGCATTCTGACTGTACTTCTCCAAACATAGATTTGTTTGTTTTTATGGCAGTCCATGATACTTTTAATATTCTTTTCCAACACTTTAACTCAAATGCATTAATTCTTCTATGTATTTTTCTTATTTGTTGACCAGTTTTCACATGCATATGAAGTTTCTGAAAATAGCATGTCTTGGATCAGGATCACCTTAGTCCTCAAACTGACATCTTTGCTATTGAAAACTCTGAAGAGGTCTTGTACAACAGATTTCCCTAATGCAATATGCCATTTGATTTCTTGACTGCTGATTCACTGTGAATCCCCACAAAAATGAAGTGTTTGACAGTAAATCATTTCTCTATTTATCATGATGTTATATGTTGGTCCAGTGGTGAGGATTTCTTTGCATTAAGATGCCACCATACAGAAGGCTATGATTCTTAATTTTCATCAGTAAGTTTTTTTAGTCCTCTTCACTTTCAGCAAGCAAGGTTGTATCACCTGCATATCTCAGGTTTTAATGAGTCTTTCTCCAATCATGGTGCAATGCTCTTCCTCATAAAATCCAGCTTCTAGGATTATTTGCTCAGCACAAAAATTAAATAAGTATGGTGAAGGAAAATAACCTTGGCACAGACCTATCCTGATTTTAAACCATGTATTGTACCCTTATTCTGTTCAAACAACAGTCTCCTGGTCTAGGCACAGGATCCTCATGAGCACAATGAAGTATTCTGGAATATCCATTCTTCACAATGTTATATCAAGTTATGATCCACAAAGTTGAAAGCCTTAACATAGTCAATAAAGCACAGATAAAAAATATCTTTCTAGTATTCTCTGCTGCCAGTGACATCAGCAATGGTAACTCTCATTTCATGTCCCTATCTGAATTTAGCTTGAAAGTCTATCAGTTCCCT
>NW_006408607.1:10035178-10036270 GCF_000296735.1 Chrysochloris asiatica | reverse complement strand
CTTGGATTTCTTACTTCACTACCATTGACACTTGATAATATTCTACTTCTTGAAATGGCTGAACACCAACCATTTATTTTTGGTAAAGTGAGTCTTTGTATTCCTTCCATTTCCTTTTTATATGCTCTGCATAATTGAATAGTCAGCCCATGTTGTTGTTGTTGTTAAGTGCTGTCAATGTGGTTCTGACTCATAGGGACCCTGTATAGGATTTCCAAGGAGCAGTTGGTAAGTTTGAACCATTGACCTTGGGGTCCAGTGCTGGGTTTCCAAGGAGCAACTGGTGAGCTTAAAACATGGGCCTTGCTGTTCAAATTGACTCTGCAGTCCAGCCCATTAATGAATAGTGCCATATCAGGACTCCAGCTTGTCCATAGAACCCTTCAATAATTCAAGTAAGGATTTGAATTTTGCCTTCAACTCTTTTAGCTTGATACATCGATTCTTTACTTCTCATTTTCTAGCTCCAGTTCTTTGTACATTTCATTATAATACTTGATTTTTTCTTCTTGATCTGCCCTTTTGCCTCCACATTTCTTCCATTTGCTTTTTCATCTTTATGTTGAAGAGTAACTTTCAAAGTTTCTTTGACATCCATTTAGTTCTTTCCTCTTTGTTTTGCCTTCTTTATGACCAACTCTATTTACTTTCAACGTGCATGTTGTTCTTGGTATCTTCCTACAACTCTTCTGGTCTTTAGTCATTAGTATCTAATGCTGCAAATCTGTTCTTGAGATGATCTCTAAATTCAGGTTGGCTATGTTTGTGATTGTATTTTGGCTTTGTGGAATTGTTTTTCATTTTCTCCAGTTTCAGCCTGAACTTTCATATGAGCAATTGATGATCTCTTTCACAGTCTGCTCTTGGCCTTATTTTGACTGTTGAAATGAAGCTTTTCATCATGTCTTCCCACAAATGTAGTCATTTTGATTTCTATGTATTCTATCCAGTGAGATCCATGTGTACAGTAATGTTTTATGTTGTTTAAAAAAGGTATTTGCAATGAAGAAGTGGTCTTGCAAAATTCTATCATGTGGTCTCCAGTATTATTTGTATTACCAAAGCCATTTTTCCCAACTACTGATTCTTCCT
>NW_006408607.1:10030723-10032045 GCF_000296735.1 Chrysochloris asiatica | reverse complement strand
AAATAAACTTCAAGTTACAATAAAGGGGCACTGGTAGCACAGTGGATTAAGCTGTTCACTTCAATCCACCTGTAAAGAAAGATGAGTCAGTCTACTTCTACAAAGGTTTAACTCATCAGACACTCTAGGGATCAGTTCTATTCTGCCCAATCATGTCTCTATGAGTCCAATTTGACACAACAGGAGATTTGGAAATGACTTTGGGTTTTTGTAACAAAATACTGAACAATGCAGGAAACAGTAAAAGAAGATAAAGACTACGTAGCCACTGTATCAAGGAATTGGTTTATGTTCAGTCAGTTCAGAAGGTAATGTATGGTCAAGAATCAATGGTATTTTAGAAAGAATCCCAAGCTTCTCTGAATACACTGGTAAAAATCAAGACTACTGGAATTGCAGGAATATCAATTAAAATATTTCAACAAACAGATGCAGTGCTGGCGGTGCCTAGTCCTCTATGCCCAGAAATATTGAGAAAAACTACTTGACAAACCAATAAAAATAAATCCATTTTTGTACCCATCCCCCCAAAAAAGTGATCCAACAAAATGTTCAAGTTAGCAAAACAATGTCATAATATCACATGGAAGCAAAATTTTGCAGAAGATATTTAAAAAGCAGCTGTAACAATACATCAACATGGAACTTCAAGAAATTCAAGACAGATCCTAAAGAGGGTATGAATTACAAGGGTCATAACTGCTAATGTTAGATGAATTTTTGCTGATATCAGATGATACTAGAAAGACACTTGTTGTTAAGTGCCGTCGAGTCAATTCCGACCCATAGCGACCCTGTACAGGGTTTCAGAAGACGTAAATCTTTACGGGAGTAGAAAGCCTCATCTTTCCCCCGCGGAGCGGCTGGTAGTTTCGAACCACTGACCTTAAGGTTCGCAGCCCAGTTCGTAACCACTACACTACCAGAGACACTTACCAGTGTTTTATTGAGTATTCAAAGGCATTCAAATGTTTGTAACATAAATTATTGATACATTTTGAATAATTAAATTCCAGAACCCAGATAAAATGATAGTTATTTGAAAAGAACAAAGGGAAATTCTATGGTATAAAATAAAGAAATGCATGCATCAGGATTGTATACATTCATTATATTTATTCAATCTATAGGCTTAACATAAATCTCAAAAAGCTGGAATGTGTGGAGAAGAACACAATATGAGGACTGGAGGGATATTCATTAACACCACTTGGCTCACTACAAGTTAAGAGAACTTAAAGCACTTCTTTCAAGAAAGTAAGGCGGCACAAGAGGCATTCACTCATCTCTGCCAAGAAATTTGGAAGACAACTATCTGGCCG
>NW_006408607.1:10028672-10029353 GCF_000296735.1 Chrysochloris asiatica | reverse complement strand
GATGGCACCTGACAACAACAACAAAAGCACTTATTGATGAAAATCAGAGACTATATCCTTAATGGATTAAACTTCAAAAAAAAAAACAAAACACAAAAATCTTCATAACTGTACTAATTAGCAATTACATGATAAATGATGAAAAGGTTTTAAATTGTCAAGTATTTCATTATATTTGGATCCAGAATTAAGTCCCATTAAAAGGAGAAGCAGGGAAAACAATGACATATTGCATTGGGAAAAGCTGCTGTAAAACACCTCTTTGAAGTGGTAAAAAAGCAAAGATGTCACTTTGAAGACTCTGGTGAGATTAAGTTAAACCATGGTATTTTCAGTGACTTCATAGGTATAAAAAAGTTAGACAAATGATTAAGAAGATCAGATAAACTTGAGTACCTTTGAATTATCACACTGGTTAAGAATATTAACTATGTTGTTATTTTTAGGTGCCTTCGAGTCAGTCCTAATTTCTAGCAACCCTTGCACAACAGAGCTTTGGTAGCATAGTGTTTACAAATCAGGTTTCTAACCTCACAGTTAAACACTAAACACTAAACATTAAACACTAAAGACCAAAGACCAGAGGAGTTGTGAGATGACATCAAAAGCATCATACATGAAGAGAGCAAAAAGTCATTAAGAAGACAAGAAAAAAGGAAAAGGTCAAAACGGATGTCAGAG
>NW_006408607.1:10025876-10026691 GCF_000296735.1 Chrysochloris asiatica | reverse complement strand
ATGAAGATCAAAGAGCACAGCCTTTGGTATGGGTTGCATCTCAAGATCAGGAAAACAAAAATCCTCACCACTGGACATATAAACAACATTCTTATCAACGGAGAAAAGATTGAAGTTGTCAAGGACAACTGATGCCTTTGAATTGTGGTGTTGGAGGAAAATACTGAAAGTGCCATGCACTGCCAAAAGTACCAATAGATCTGTTTTGGAAGAAGTGCATCCAGAGTGCTCCTTGGAGGCCTAGATGGCTAAGCTTCATCTTTCATACTTTGGACATATTATCAGAAGGGAACAGTCACTGGAGAAGGACATCATGTTAGGTAAGATGGAGGGTCAGAGAAAAAAAGGAAGACCCCCAACGAGATGGATCAGCCAAGTGGCATCATTGATGTTATCAAGTGTGGCAGCAGTAGTGAGGTTGGCCCAGAATGGGACATTGTTTCGTTCTGTTGTGCATGGGGTCGTTATGAGTAGGGTCCGACTTGATTGCACGTGATAACAACAACAACCTCACAGTCAGCAGTTTGAAACTACCATTTGCTGTGAAGGAGCAAGATGAAGCTTTCTGCTACCGTAAAGAATTAGAGCCTCAGAAACCCTGTGCGGGGCACTAGGAGTCAGAACCAACTCCACAGCCTATACAACAACAACAATGCACAGCTGAATAAAGCACTGCATAGTCATGCACTGTCCTTACAATTGCTGATACATATGAGCCCATTGACACTGCCAATGTTGTTGTTGTCAGGTGCCATCGAGTCAGAACCGACTCATAGCGACTCCATGCACAGCAGAACGAAACAATGTTCGATCCT
>NW_006408607.1:10021961-10023842 GCF_000296735.1 Chrysochloris asiatica | reverse complement strand
TTCATATAATCTAGTTTCTCAGATTATTTGCTCAACATATATATTGAATAAATACGGTGGAAGGATACCACCCTGGCACTCATGTTTCCTGATTTTAAACTATTCAGTATTCCACTGTTCTCTTGTAACAATTGCCTCTTTGTCTATGTACAGGTTTCTTGTGAGAACAATTAAGTGTCCTAGAATACCCTTTCTTTACAATGTTATCCATAGTTTGCTATGGTCCAAGCAGTCAAAAAACTTTTCATAGTCAAATGGGCACAGGACATGAACAGAGACTTCACCAAGTAGGAAATCTAGGTAGTCAACAAACATACTAAGAAATGTTCACGGTCACTAGCCATTAGAGAGATGCAAATCAAAACAACAATGAGATATCTCATACCAGCAATAACAGCAAAGATCAAAAAAATTGAGGATAATAAATGCTGGCGGGAATGTGGAGAGAGTGGGACACTCCTGCATTGCTGGTGGGATTGAAAAATGGCCCAACCTCTCTGAAAAGCAATATGGCGTTTCCTTAGAAGGTTGAAAATAGAAACACCTTATGATCCAGCAATTCCTCTACTTGGCATTTACCCACAAGAAATACAAGCCACAACATGAGAAGTTATATACACATAAATAGCAGCACTATTTACAATATATAAATAGCAGCACTATTTACAATACCAAAAAGATGGAGGCAGCCAAAGTGCCCGTCAACTGAAGAATAAATAAACAAACTGTGGTACATCCACACAATGGGATATTATGCTACCTTGAAGAATAACAAGGAAGCTGCAAACCACTTCATAACATGGATAAACCTTTAGGACATTATGTTTAGTGAAATTAGTCACTCACAAAAGGAGAAATACTGCATAGAACCACTACTGTAAAAGACTATGAAAAAGAACCCATACTAAAGGAGGGTGGGGAGGATTTTTTGCTGGTTGCTGTGATGAAGGAGGTGGGGTGAAGGGAGGGAGGGGAAGGTGGAGCACAGGGCAGGGATTAGACACAGGATAGTTTGAGTGTTGGGGAGGGGCAATATACAAGATGGGAGAGGGGAATGGAAGAACAAGGCAGATGGGAAAACAAGTAGGCAGATTTGCATGGGCTAAGTGGGACAGAGGTAAAGAGTGATGTATGCACAACCTTGGAACTACAGGGCTCTGGGATACAGGGATTGAGACATGGTTGGAATGGAGAAAAGGGAGGAAATAATAATAAGATACTTGGCCGCCTTTTGAATCTTGGTTTTCCTTGCATTACATTATAAAATAGACCCTAGAGGGGGAAAGAAGGGAATAACCAGAAATATCACTATAGAAAGCTTGTAAGTCTGTCTTCTGCCTATAACTGATTGGAATACCTAAAATTGGACTACAGCATGCCCAGTGAAGGAGGCTTCCTTTGGAACCTCTGCATTACATAAAACTATAGGTGGAATCCTGAACTGCATCCAGAATCTTCAGAGGTGGGAAATTTACTCTTGAATGGATGGGCAGACCAGCCTGGAGTGGCTGGAAGAACAGAAGATACTTCTTGACATAAAGACCCAACAGGAAAAATACAAAACAATAGAGGCAGACTGACTGATCACTACAAGAACAAGCAAGTTGCCTACCCAGGAAACATCAAGGTAAGTGGTCAGGTCTCTTCAGAGCAAACTCCCTCCCAAGTATAAAACTCAATGGTAATAAACGCTCTGATTGGTGACCTCATTTGTCACTGATAAGGGGAAGTGAGGGAAAAACAGCAATGAAGCTGTGGTCTGAGGTCTACAACATTCAATAGACTCCCGTGAACATGGATGGACACCTGGTTGGCCAGCAGTGTGGCAAGACCTGGGGACTCTTGGGCCCAGAGTCAGTGACATAGCCACAGAGGACTAGA
>NW_006408607.1:10016018-10018192 GCF_000296735.1 Chrysochloris asiatica | reverse complement strand
CCTCCCTCAGATATAATCAATGTGAATCTGTGAATACCATTTGGTGACGTCTATGTGTATATTTGCCTTGTATATTGTTGAAAGGTGTTTACCATAAAGAAGTGGTTGGCCTTGCAAAATCATGTGATCTCCAGCATTGCTTTTATCACCAAAGACATATTTTCCAACTACTGATCCTTCCTTTTTGTTTCCAAATTTCACATATAATTCTCCAGTAATTATCAATGCATTTCAATTTCATGTTTGATTAATTCAGACTGAAGTAGTTGCTAGAATTCTTCAATTTCATCATGTCTGATTTTAGTGACTTGTTAGTAAATTTGAATAAAATGGTATTAACTGGTCTTCTATGCACCTTTTTAATGTGATAGGATACTATCCTATCACACACAGCATTATACTTCAAATACATCTTGAAGTGTTTTTATAACTATGAATGTGACAAATCTTCAATTTGTCACTCCTGGCAAACATCAGTCAATTTCTGCTTACTAAGCCTAATATTGCATACTTTATACTTTCCATTTCAGTTTGATGCCTTCCAATTTTCCTAGATTCATACTTTGTACAGTCCATGCTTTGATTATTAATGGATGCTTGCAATAGTTCTGTTTTTTGTTTTTATCTCTCTCTCTCTCTCATTTTGATTTGTGCCACATCAGCAAATGAAAGTCCTGAAAGTTTGTTACATTTATGCATTAAGGTCAAGTCTAGTTTAAGGAGGTCTTTCTTCCTTAGTAGTAGTTTAAGTGCATTCCAAACTATAGGATTTATCTTTTGGTACCATATCTGACAATGTTCTGCTACAATTTATCATGATTTCAGTGGCTAATCATTCAGAAATGGTCTCCGTCTCCTTCTTCCTAGTTTATCTTAGTTTAGAAGCTCCACTGAAACTGTCCACCATGGTGACCCTACTGGTATTTATACCAGTGGCATAAATTCCAGCACCATAGTAAGCACAAGCCACCACAGTATAACAGACAAGTGGTGGAAACAGGAGTTAGGTATGATAATTATCCAAAATCAAACCTGATTTATTGGCTACAGATGATTTAACTGAGGATTCACGCAGGTGTGAAAATAAAATATAGATGGGTTTAATGGATGAGAAGACATCCTCTTGTACCAAAGTTAGTCATCGCTATAAAATAGATACTCCTTGTGAGCATATCAAATCCTGTTTTTGACGAAGCATAAATTACTCATGAAATAGGAGATAGGTCCCTTTGGTCTGGTCATTATGCCAATCAACACTAAAACAAATTACCAGTTTGCAAATGATTTCTCCCTTGTAGCTCTCCAATAGTTCCAAACAGATTTTTAAAAATATTTTAGCAAGTCTTTTATTGCTCTCAGTGGGAAGAATGATCTTTGGCAAGCTAGTCATACTATTACCAGAAAATGACATTTTCTAGCTAAGGTTTTTTTTTAATGATAATAAAAAAGAAGTTTTATACTGTTCTACAATCCATCTTAATCATCTATCAACTATGAAAACTTTGTGAATTTTGTAATAGTTTATCTAGTATCTTCCACAATCTGTTTGTGTACTCCTGAGTATTATGAATCATTTCTTCATTCATTTTTCATATTCTAATTCTTTTCTGTTCTGAAAACAATCCATCAATATATATACCCATGTAGCTTGCTTTTAATTTTTAATTTATTATTATTTTAATATTTCTAAACAGATAGGGCTGTTTTTCTGGTAGTTATTGTAGTTAGGTGTTGTTGATTAAGTTCTGACTCATAGTGACCAAAAGTATGAATGAAACATTTAATGATCCTGCACCATCCTCCCAATTGTTGCTATTTGAGCCCATTGTTAAAGCTACTGTGTCAATGCATCTCATTCAGGGGCTTCCTTTCTCTTGTTGATAATATACCTTACTAAGCATAATATTCATCTCTAGGGATTATCCCTACCTGATATGCCCAAAATATGTGGGAGCAAATGTCCTCATCATTGCTTCTATAGAACATTTGGCCTATACATCTTCCATGACATATTTGTTTGCTCTTCTGGCAGCCCATGTAATTTCAACATTCTTCACCAACACTATATTTCAACTACATAAATTCTACTCCAGCCTTCTTTATTCTTTGTCCAAGTTTCTCATGCATAGCAAGGGACTGAAAATACCACAGTTTGGGAGAGGTGCACCTTAGTC
>NW_006408607.1:10013761-10015668 GCF_000296735.1 Chrysochloris asiatica | reverse complement strand
AGTTTTAATATTCTTCTCCAACATCAATTCTTCTAAGGTCTTCCGTATTCACTGTCAAATGTTCATGTGTTCATGAGACAATTGAAAAGACCATGATTTGTGTCAAGTATACCTTAGTCCTCACTGACATCTTTGCTCTTTAACACTTTAAAGAGGTCTTTTGAAGATGAGCATTGATTGTGGTTCCAAGAAGAATTAAGTCTTTGACAACTTCAATCTTTTCTTCGCTTATCATATTATTTACTGTTCCATTTGTGATGATATTCACCTTCTTTATGTTGAGGTACAATCCACACTGAAGATTGCAATCTTTGATCTTCATCAACAAGTATTTCAAGACCTCTTCAAAAACATCAAGCAAAGTTTTGTCATCTGCATATGAATTGTTAGTGGGTCTTCCTCCAATCATGATGCTATGTTGTTCTTCTTCTAATTCAGATTCTTGGAATCATTTGCTGAACATACAAGTTAAAAAAGTATGGTGAAAGGATACAACCCTAGTGCACACCTTTCCTGATTTTAAACCATTCAGTACCACTTTGTTCTGTTAACTCAAGTGCCTATGGGCCTATGCACAGGTTCTGAAATACTCATTTTCTCACAATGTTATCCACATTTTCACACAGTCAAATGTCTTTGCATAGTCAATAAAGTAAACATGTCTCTGGTATTCTGTGCTTTTAGCCAAGATTCATCTGGCATCAGCTATGTTGTCCCTACTCCCATGTCCTCTTCTAAATCTGACTTGAATTTCTGGCAGCTCCCTGTCAATTTACTACCATAACTGTTTTATCTTTAGCACAATTTATTTCTTATGATATTGTTCAATGATTTCCACTATCATATGACCTCTTGACTTCACCTTTAGGTAAACTGATATCATATGTGATTCTCTGTGTTTGCCACTCCAGATTTTAAGTCAGTGATTTCTTCCATATTTTCAATTTTCTGATGGGTCTAAGAAAAATAATTGATTTTCAGTTTATCATATATCTTGTTTTAAGCATGGATGTAACAACTTTCAATCTCCTTATGTATCAGTCTTATGAAAACCATAAAACCAATCATTTTCATTTAATTGGTGTGTTTTATTCATATTTGGTATAATTATCAATTTTTAAAGTATTAGATTGTGTTATTTGTGTTTTTATTTTTCCAGTATTTCCTTTATTCCTTTTTATTTCTTTTTTGATTAATCTAATGTTTATATTAAATTTTATACATTTTCTGCTCAAATTTCCTCCTTTGTTATCTCTTAATTGTAACTATTGTTTTTCTTTTAGTAGTTGATATTGCTGTATGTACTTGAGTTAATCCTGATTAATAGTGACCTTATAGGACAAAGCAGGACTGTCTATAGGGATTCCTAGGCTGTAATCTTTAAGTGAATATATCCCACCTGAATTTAGGGATCATCTGAAGAACAGATTTGATACATTGAACAGTAAAGACCGAAGACCAGAAGACTTGTGGAATGACATCAAGAACACCATACATGAAGAAAGCAAAAAGTCATTAGGAAGACAAAAAAGAAGGAAAAGGCCAAAATGGATGTCAGAAGAGATATTGAAACTTCCTCTCCAGCATTGTTGTCTTTGTTGTTGTTGTTAAGTTCTGTCAAGTCAGTTCTGACCCATAGTGACCCTGCATAGGGTTCCCAAGGAGATACTGGTGAGCTTGAGCCACCAACCTTGCAGTTCAAATGGCTTTGCAGTCTGGAGCATTAACGCACAGTGCCTCACCAGGAGATGCTAACACAAATGGAAGCAATGAGGAGTTGAACAGAAAATATCAAAGATCAGCTCGAGAAGATAAAGCCAAATATTACAACAAAATGTGCAAATATCTGGAATAATAAAACCAAAAAGGAAGAACACACTCCTTTTTGGAGCATTTCTCAAGCCCAA
>NW_006408607.1:10010724-10011991 GCF_000296735.1 Chrysochloris asiatica | reverse complement strand
TTGATGGCACCTAACAACAACAACCAGATTAAGACAGACTAGGAAAAAAAGAGAAACAGCTGTAAACATCTATTACTAATCAGAACATGGAATGCATGAAGCACAAATCTAGGAATTTTGGAAATAGTCAAAAATGAAATGAAATACATAAGCATCAATATCCAAGGCACTACTGAGTTGAAATAGACGGGTATTGGACATTTGGAATTTGACAATCAAATGCCAACAAGGATAATCTGAAGAGGAATTACATCATATTAACCATCCAAAAGGACATACCCAAATCTGTCTTTGATAGGATAATATTCATATGCCTACAAGGAGGACAAATTAATACCACTATTATTCAAACCACTAAAGCCAGTGATGATGAAATTGAAGAATTCTATGAGCTTCTTCAATGTGAAATTGACCCAAGATGCAATAAAAATGTTTTGATAATTACTGGTGACTGGAATGAAAAGTTTGGGAACAACATGGACGGGTCAGTGATTGGAAAATATGACCTTGCTGATAGAAACTCTGTTGGAGATCTCATGATAGATTCTACAAGATGAATGGCTTCTTCATTACAAATATCTTTTTTAAACAACATAAAAGACAACTATACACATGGACTTCATTATAAATATCTTTTTTTGAGCAACATAAAAGACAAATATGTACTAGATGATACACATAGAAATCAAACTGACTACATACATGTGTGGAAAAGGTCCATATCATAAGCCAAAACAAGGAATAGACCATAAGTTGATTATATGCAAGTTCAGGCTGAAGCTGATGAAAATTGAAACAAGTTCCGGTGAGCCAAAATAAGACCTGGAACATATACTACCTGAATTTAGAGATCATTTGAAAAACAGCTTTGAAGCATCAATCCCTGAAGATGGAAGATTAGAAAAGTTGTGGGATGACAACAAGAACTTCATACAGGAATAAAACAAAAGGTCATTAAAAAGACAAGAAAGAAGGAAAAGATAAAAATGGATGTCAGGAGAGACTTTGAAACGTGCTCTTGAGCATTTGCTGTTGTAGTGTAGTGCTGTTGAATCCGTTCTAACCTATAGCAACCCTGTATATGGTTTCTGAGGAGTAGCTGGCTGAGCTTAAACTGCCGACCTTGCAGTTCAAATGGCTTTGCAGTCTGGCACATTAATCCACAGCGCCACATCAGGACTCTTGAGCATAGAGGTTCTTAAGTAAATGGCAGAAATGAGGAGGGGATAGGGCTGAAAAGAAATTTTCAAAGCTCAAGAAGACAAAG
>NW_006408607.1:10007433-10009541 GCF_000296735.1 Chrysochloris asiatica | reverse complement strand
AAAAAAAAATCAAACAATGTATTACATTAGACAAAACTTGCTTCACAA
The DNA here is from genome assembly GCF_000296735.1 of Chrysochloris asiatica. Lineage (NCBI taxonomy): Eukaryota > Metazoa > Chordata > Mammalia > Afrosoricida > Chrysochloridae > Chrysochloris > Chrysochloris asiatica. The sequence goes on along the minus strand of NW_006408607.1, from coordinate 10,009,493 downwards.
GACCTCTTCAAAGTGTTCAAGTGCAAAGTTGTCAGTTTGAGGACTAAGGTGTCCCTGACCGAAGCCACAGTATTTTCTATAACCTTGTATGCATATGAATGTTGGACAGAGAATAACGAAGACCATAGAAGAATTGATGCATTTGAATTATTTTGGAGGCGAATATTAAAAGTACCATGGATTGCCAATTTCTGTTGGAAGATGTACAGCCAGAATGTTCCTTGGAAGCCAGGATGGCTAGAATTTGTCTTTCTTACTTTCATACATTAGAATTTGTCTTTCATACATGACGAGTCCCTGGAAAATGGTATCATGTTTGATAAAGTGGAGTGTGTGAGATAAAGAGGAAGACCCCAATGAGATGTGCCAACATAGTGGCAGCAACAATGGCTCAAACGTAGCAACAATTATGAGGTTGGCTCTGGGCCACACAGTGATTTATTCTGTTGTGCATAGGATTGCTCTTAGTGGGTACCAACTACACGGTACCCAACAACAACAAATAACCTTTACAAGTGAAGGTTCTAATGACTAAAATCAGATAAGCAGTGAAATGATATCAAGAACATCCTACATGAAGAAAGCAAAATGTCATTGCAAAGACATGAAAGGAAGATAAGACCAAAGGGATGTGAGAAGAAACTCTGTTACTTGCTCTTGATTGTTGGGATAGTTAAGGTATCGTGTCAACTAGACCTAGCCAGTATTCTCAATGGTTCAGCAGTTAAAATGTAGTTATCACTCCACTGTGAGATCCAGTAAAATGTATCATGCGCCCCCCATGATATGATCTGATGTGATTAGTTCAGATTTGAAATAATTATCCTATGTGTTTCAAATCCTCGCTTCTGTGCTGTTATTGAAGTCAGATGCAATCTACCACATTAGGTTGAATCAATCTGTTTTGAGATCTAAAAGGAAAGAATAACGAGCTTGGTTCAGAGGGACTTACTACCACCAGGATAGAACTGCAGGGGATGAAGTATGTCTTTTTTATCTAGGGTCTTATGATGTGATGTTTCTAGATCCAGAGGAAGAATCATTGTAAGATATATAGAGATTTCCAAGGAATAATTGGCCTATAGATGCTGAAAGGAGACCAAAATCTGTCCCAAGAACCTACAAAATGAAAGCCTTCTCTCAATCCTGGCACTCTGAATTTGTAATTCTTATCTAAACTGTGAGAGAAATTTCTGGTTGTTAAAGACATCTGCTTGTGGTATTTCTTTTATAGTAGCAGTAGATAACTAAGACAAATGTAGAGAAACTTAAGCAACTTGCAGAAATGAAGATGTCAAATAAAGAAAAAATTTCACAAGTCAACTCAAGATAACAAAATAAAGTAATATAATTAAATGTACAAAAACCTGAAGTTAGGAAATCAAAAGGGAAGATCAAACTTAGCGTTTTTCCAGCTGAAATAAATGAAGAAAACATTCAAACCTTTGCTTGCAGTATTGAAGTGTCTATGGGCAGAATATTGAACAGTGTAGGAAGCATTCAAAGAAGATGAAAGTGATATATAGTGTCCCAAAAGTCACTATACCAAAAAGAATTGGTCGATGTTCAACCATTTCAAACATTTGCGTATGTTCAAGAACCAATAGTAATTGAAGGAAGAATTGATACTGCACTTAAGGAACAGGCAGAAAACAGGCTCCAAGAACTAACACAATACCCAATGTTACAATAAATGGATACAATGCTGGAAGAACTCTTTCACCTATGCTAAGAAATTTAGAGGCTAACTTCCTGGCCAACAAAATGAAAAAGATATATATTTGTCTTATTGCAAAGAGAGGTCACCAAACAATATGTTGTTGTTGTTAAGTGCTGTCCAGTCAGTTCTGACCCATAGCGACCCTGAACAGGGTTTCTGAGGCTGTAAATCTTTACGGGAATAGAAAGCCTCATCTTTCTCCCGTGGATCAGCTGGTAGTTTCGAACTGCTGAACTTGCGGTTTGCAGCCCGATTCGTAACCACTAAGCTACCAGTAGAAATTAGTAAACAGCATGGTGTGGCACTGTGGATTCATGTGCTGTATTGCACTGTCAGTTTG
>NW_006408607.1:10005753-10006953 GCF_000296735.1 Chrysochloris asiatica | reverse complement strand
CAGATGACACAACCTTGCTTAGGAATCGAAACACTTACTGATGAAGACCAAAGACTATATATAGTCTTTATTATGGATTAAACCTCAATATAAAGAGAAAAAAAAAAGTTCTCACAAGTAGACCAATAAACAATATCATAACAAATGTAGCAAAGATTGAAGTTGTCAAAGGTTCCATTTTACTGGATCCATAATGCTTATGAAATTTACAGCAATAAATCAAATGATATACTACATTGGGCAAATCTGCTGTAAAAGACTTCTTTAAAGTATTAATGAGCAAAGATGTCATGTTAAGGACTAAGGTGCGCCTGACAAAAACCATGGTATTTTCAATCGTCTCCTATCCATGTGACAATTGGACAATAAAGAAAACTGGGAAAGAACTAATGTGTTTGAAACATGGTATTAGTGAAGTATGTTGAAATTACCATGAATTGCCAGTAGAATAAACAAATCTGTCTTGGAAGATGTATAGTCAGAATGAATCTTAGAAATGAGGATGGCAAGACTTGGTCTCACATACTTTGGACATGTTATCAGGAGGAACCAGTGGAGAAGGACAAGATGTGTGGTAAAGTAAATGGTTACAAAAAGAGGAAGACCCTTAATGAGATGGGTTGATACAGTGGCTATGACAAAGGGCTCAAATTGGGATGATGATGCAGGATCAGGAAGTGTTTCATTACACTGTACATGGGGTACTAGGAGTCTGAACTTATTTCACAACACCTGACAACAACACATACTTGTCTCAGGGATTTCATTTGGCCTACATTCCTATGCTTTCATGTGAGATCATTTTCCCTTTGCATAAAAAAAAAAAAAAAAAATTAAATATTCCTAATAAAGCAATACCATTCTTGGCAAGTTTATCCATTTTTTGTAATCTGAAAAAATCATTTTTATTCATTTCTAAGGGCTACTTTAATTGGGTATAAAATTCTAAGTTGAAATTTTTCTTCCAAACCTTTAAAAACATGACTCCATTGTATTGTGGTGTCTATCATTTCTATATTCAGTTTTAAAGCTTACTGATTCTTTTTTAAATAAAAAACAGTAAGATTTCAAATTGGTTTCTTTTGTTGCTCTTAAAATATTCTCTCTGTTTTGGAAAAATGGAATGTTAGCAAAAAATGTTGTTGTTGTCAGGTGCCGTCGAGTCGGAACTGACTCATAGCAACCCCATGCACAGTAGAA
>NW_006408607.1:9998176-10003093 GCF_000296735.1 Chrysochloris asiatica | reverse complement strand
TGAGTTGAATCTACTCAATGGCATCTAACAACAAAACTTTGTCTTTGTTACCAGGTTGGTTGTGTTCTGAAGTTTTCCTTGAGCTTATTTTTTTCTATTTGCTGAGCTTTATTAATCCATAACGTCATTTACTCATGTTGTGAAATTATTGGTTATTATCTCTTCAAATATGACTTCTATTCTGTTTACTTTCTTTTCAGCCCTCCAAGTACATGTATCATTTGACTCTACATGTGTCATTTATGCTTTTTTCTATTATTTTCATCATTCTCTGTGCTTTATTTTATGTTTTAGATTGATATGCATATGTACTTGCTACTCCTGGTTTCTGTTTTTAAAAAGTTGTTTTAAATCCAAATATTGAGTTATTCATTTCAGACCTTTCATTTTGCAATTCTGAAATAACCATTAAAAATAGATTCAAATTATCAGTTGATTTGTTTTAACCTCTTTAACCATTTAACACATTTTTTAAATTCTAGTTTAACATATTAATACAAGTCATTTTATAGATTTTCTTTCTGATATCTGATCCCTTTGGTTCAGTTTATATAATGAGGGATTTCAGGCACTTTCACCACAATCACCTTGTGAATCTGGAATAGTCTCCCTAAAGACCAATCATGAGCCTAAATTAATTATGAAAGTCAGTCTGCTCTACTTAATCCAATTAAATTTAATTGCATGATTTCTATAGTCCTAATCATCCTCACCTAAGGGACATGTTACCTTTATGCTTTTAAACAGGTTTTCTGAGGCAAATTATTTTTACATCTATGACTATCAAAAAATACTTTTTTAAAAGTAGAAGACTTAGGGAAACCATATATATCCCATTAATCTATAAGTCTGTGCCAAAGCCAGAATAATATTTGAGTTATCCATAAAATCTCAATCTCAATGGAAATACTCTTGCCAATGTGACTAATCAAAAAAGTTTAACCACACAGAATTTATTTTTGTATTAAACTATAATGAAATCTATTAAAACCCAAGCTCTATATTTGAATTTTGATGGTCAAATCTGTGCATAGAGATATTGCATGTACAAATGATAGGTGTGAGGCAGATTGTATCATTTTCCTATAATGTGCAACTGTAAGTAACTCCTGACATAGAAATAAAGTAGCCTTTTTAGAGAACTTGAATATTTTGCAACTTAATTAATTCATTTTTACATTTTTGGAAACAGTTGAAGAATGGTATCATTTATCTTTTAGTTATATGTCCAGGAATGACATAATACAAGCTGCAGCTGGGATTGAACTAGGAATTTGCTGAATCTTGACATTTCCACAGACAGAAAGAAGACAGTTGACACTCAGTAGTTAGGCACTAATACTGAGTCAGTCCAATTATCCAAAGAGAGAAAATGTCAATCACTTCCTTTTCCCCCTCACCTCTAGCTTACTCATCAGAAATGCTTTGTGAAGGGTGCTTACTGCAAAGCAGGAGAAACTTAGAACCCTTTTTACATTCTTATCTTAGAAAAAGGAAGAGGAAGGTAAGACTAACAACCCAGAGCAAACCAAAATAAAACCAAACCCACTACTATGGACTCAATTACAACTATAGGACAGAGTAGCAGTGTTCATTGAACAAATCAACCCTTCCCCCCAAAAAACCAAAGAAAAGCTGTAAAATAAATGTTATGAAGATTCAGGCAGATTTATTTATTTATTTATTTTTTTTTTTCAGTAAAACACTCAGATGTGGCATCTCTTCCCATTTGTACACCTAGGGACTTTATCAGAACTCCATAGCTGTGAATCTAATAAAGTCATTCTATGACTGAATCACTGTCACAGGCAATCTCAAGGAAAGGCTAGGAGAATTACTATTTGGTCCACCCTAAATACGTTCTTGAGATTCATAGCAGTAACCTCACTGATAACCCAAATCAGAGGATGTTAAAGTCCTTAATTAAAGTGGGATAGTATTTTCATATAACATATGCATATATTTCTCTTGTTATTATTATTGGCTGCCACAGAGTCAGTTCCAAGCCATAGAGACACCATACGCAATGGAAGGAAACACTGCCCAGCCCTGCATCTTCCTCACAATTGTGGCTACACTTAAGCACATTGCTGATACCACTGTGCCAATCCATCTCATTGGTGATCTTCTTCTTTTCTGAATACCAAGTACAATGTCCTTCTCCAGAGACTGGTACCTCTTGATAACATGTCAAAAGTATAGGAAATGAAGTCTCCATACTGGTTTATAAGGTGCATTCTGGCTGTAGTTCTTCCAACACAGATTTGTTTGTTCTTATAGCAGTACATGGTGTTTTCAATATTCTTCTCCTATACCACAATTACATTACAACAAGATGACAAATTGGGTAGATGTGCAGTAAGGAGCGCCGTCAGTAACAACACAGAATACCGGACCAAGCAGGCTCAGGGAATGGTACTAGAACTCTGAACCACATATAAAGGAATATTTAGAAGCTTGGAAGGCTTATAGCTAAGGGAATTTGTAGCAGAATCAAGAAATTCATTGCTTTTTAATTTAAGATGCTCAGCTGCTCCTGGAGCCACCATCTTGGGAGAGACCAAGCAGGGACAGGATCAGAACAGCCACAAATGCCTGACAGAACCACAGAGATACAGATGAGGACATTCCTTTTGTTGGTATCTGTTCATTGGTCTCTCGCTGTCTGCACACATCCATTTTGGTGACTACAGGGGATGCCTGAGTGAATGGACACCACAACCCCATACCTGGAGGGTTCTACTGTGTATGCAAACAGATCTCCTTGAAACTTAAAGTGACAGTTTCCACGTAAAACCAAATGGGCACCACTCATCTGTCAGTTTGTTGTATTGTGGTGGCTTGTGAACTGCTGTGATTCTGAAAACTATACCACCCGTGTTTAAAACTCCAGCAGGCTCACCCATTATGGACAGGTTTCAGATGAACTCCCAGATGAAGACAGACTAGGAAGAAAGAGTGATGAACTAATTCCAAATATTTAGTCAATGAAAAACTTATGAATAACAGAGAAACACTGTAGATATAGTGCCAGAAAACAAACCCTTCAGGTTGGAAGGCACTTAAAATGCGACTGGGGAAGAGCTGCCTACTCAAAGTAGAGTTAACCGTGGTGACGTGAATGGAGAAAAGCCTGTAGGAGAAAAGCCCACCAGACCTTCATTTGTGGATGGGGTACAACTCAAAATGAAGAGAAACATATAATATATACGTATATTTCTGTAAACATCCATTCAAAATCAGAATATGTAATGTATGAAATATGAATCTGGGAAAATTGGAAGTTATCAAAAATGAGATAGAATGCATAAACATCGATATCTTAGGCATTAGTGAGCTGAAATGGACTGGTATTGGCTATTTTAAATCTCACAACTATATATGGTTTACTATGCCGAAAATGACAAATTGAGGAGGAATGGTGTTGCATTCATTGTCAGAAAGAACATATCCAGATCAATCATGAGGTACAACACTGTCTGTGATAGGATAATATCCATGTGCCTACAGGAAAGCCCAGTTAATACTGATATTATTCAAATTTATGCAACAATGATTAAAGGCAGTAAGGATGAAATAGAAGAATTCTACCAATTTCCTCAATATGAAATTGATCAAACTTGCAATCAAGATGGATGGATCATCACTGCTGATTGGAATGCAACAGTGGGGAGCAAACAGGAAGGATCAGTTGTTGGAAAAGATGGCCTTGATGATAGAAATGATGCTGGAGAATGCATGATAGAATTTTGCAATAACAATGATTTGTTCATTTCAAATACCTTCTTTAGAAAGCATAAGAGATGACTATGCACATGGACCTCACCAGATAGAATACATACACAGCAAATTGACTACATCTGTGGAAAGAGGCAATGGAAAAGCTCCATTTCATCAGTGAAAACAAGTCTAGGGGCAGACTGTGGAACAGACCATCAATTACTCAGAGGCAAATTCAAACTGGTTGAAAAAAATGAAAACAAGTCCACGAGAAACAAACTATGACCTTGAATATATCCCACCTGAACTTAGAGATCATCTGAAGAACAGATTTGATACATTAAAAACTACAGAACGAAGACCAGAAGAGTTGTGTGATGACATCAAGAACATCATACATGAAGAAAACAAAAAGTCACTGAGAAGACAAGAAAGAAGGAAAAGGTCAAAATGGATGTCAGAAGAGACATTGAAACTTGCTTTCCAGCATAGAGAAGCTAAAGCAAATGGAAGAAATGAGGAAGTCCAAGAGGTGAACGGAAAATTTCAAAGATCAGCTCGAGAACATCAAGTTAAATATTACAACAAAATGTGCCAGAAAACCAAAAAGGAAGAAAATGCTCAGCATTTCTCGAGATGGGGGAACTGAAGAAAAACTTCAAGCCTCAACTTTCGTTATTGAAAGGTGATCTGGGCAACTTATTGAATGATGCAGAAAGCATCAAGAGAAGATGGAAGCAATTAACAGAGTCACTGTACCAAAAAGAAATGGTTAATGTTCAACCATTTCAAGAGGTAGCATATGATCAAGAGCCAATGATACTGAAAGCAGAAATCCAAGGTGCATTGAAGGAATTGGCAAAGAGCAAGGCACCAGGAATTGATGGAATACAAATTGAAATCTTTCAAGAAAGTGAGGTGGCATTGGAGGCACTGACTCATCACTGCCAAGAAATTTGGAAGACAACTATCTGGCTGACTGATTGGAAGAGATCCATATTTGTGCCCATTCCAAACAGAGGTAACCCAATGGAATGTGGAAACCATCGGACAATATCTTTCATATCCCATGGGAGAAGAGTTTTGCTAAAGGTAATACTGAAACAGCTACAATCATACATTGACAGAGAACTTCCAGACGTTCAAGAAGGATTCAGATAAGGACGTGGAACAAGGAATATCATTGCTGATATCCAA
>NW_006408607.1:9996560-9997646 GCF_000296735.1 Chrysochloris asiatica | reverse complement strand
GTCATTCTTCTTGGATCAACTATGAACAATCATGGAAACAGCAGTCAAGAAATCAAAGGACGTATTGTAGTAGGCAAATGTGCTGCACAAGAACTTTTTTAAGTGTTGAAGACCAAAGATGTCAGCTTGAGGACTAAGGTATGTCTGACCCAAGCCACGGTGTTTTCAATAACCTCATATGCATGTAAAAGCTCAACAGTGAATAAGGAAGACCGTAGAAAAATCGATGCTTTTGAGTTATGGTGTTGGAGAAGAATGTTGAAAGTGCCATGGGCTTCCACAAGAACCAGTATACCTATTTTGGAAGAAGTACATTCAGAGTGCTCCTTAGAGGCCAAGATGAGCAAACTTTGTCTCTCATACTTTGGTCATATTGTCAGGAGGGACCAGTTGCTAGAGAAGGATATCATGTTTGGTAAGTTGGAGGGTCAGAGAAAAAGAGGGAGACCCCAACAGGATGGATTGGCCAAGTGGCAGCATTGATGGACTCAAGTGTGGCAACAATAGTGAGGGTGGCCCAGGATCGGCCAATGTTTTGTTCTGCTGTGTCTAAGGTTGCTATGAGTCGGTACCAACTCGATGGCACCTAACAACAACAGTTAAACCAGAAACCATTGTAAGCATACATTAACAGAGAACTTCCAGTATTTCAAACAAGATTCAAAAGAGTCTGTGGAATGAGGGTTATCATTGCTGATGTCAGATGGATATTGGCTGAAAGCACAGAATACCAGAAAGATCTTTACCTGTGCTTTATTGAAAATAACTACGCAAAGGCTTTCAATTGTGTGGATTATGACAAGCTATGGACAACATTGTGAAGTCTGAGTATTCCGGATCACTTAACTGCACTCATGAGGAATCTGTACATGGACCAGGAGGCAGTTGTTCGAACAGAACATGGGAACGCTGAATGGTTTGTTCAGAAAGGTGTGTGACAGGGTTATATTCTTTCACCTGTATGCTGAGCAAATAATACGAGAAGTTGGTTTCTATGAAGAAAAATGTGGCATCAGGATTGGAGGAAGACTCATTAACAACCTGCGATATGCAGATGATACAACCTTGCTTGCTGAAAGTGAAGAG
>NW_006408607.1:9988251-9996011 GCF_000296735.1 Chrysochloris asiatica | reverse complement strand
GCGAACCGCAAGGTCAGCAGTTCGAAACTACCAGCTGCTCCGCGGGAGAAAGATGAGGCGATCTGCTCCCGTAAAGATTTACAGCCTCGGAAACCCTATTCAGGGTCGCTATGGGTCGAAACCGACTCGACGACACTTAACAACAACAACAACAACAAGGTGGAGGATCAGAGAAAAAGAGGAAGATCCCTAGAGAGATGAAATAGCAACGTGGCAGCATCAATGGGCTCAAGCGAGTCAACAATTGTGAGTTAAGCCCACAACTGGGCAATATTTTGGTCTGCTGAGTTGGTACTGACTTGTTGGCACCTAACATCAACAAGAACATGAAAATCTGGAGGATTTTAAAATGTAATACTATGATTCTGACATATTTGAAATTGCTGTTATTGTTGTTAAATGCCATCAAGTCAGTTTATACACAGAGTGATTTGTATAGGGTTTTCCGAGGAGCAACTGGTGGGTTTGAACTCCCAACCTTGTAGCTCAAACTAACCTTGTAGTCCAGCACATTATCTTGCAGCCCCACAACAATACTTCATGCATCATAAGTAAACTTAAAAAATCAATCTTTTTAAGCAGTAGCTGACACTTTTATCTTCCCAACCCAAGGGTCACAATAAGTCTTCTGTTGCTTCCCCTTCTCGTCTTGAGGCTGAACTACTTGCAATCTCTGAAGCCAAACGTCTTGCTTTTGCAGTCACACCAGCTGGTGCTTCAGCCTCTTCAGTTTCTATCTCTGCTTTTCTGGCTGCTCTTCCAGGTACCTATGGGCTGCTTTTTGCTCCTACACCTGCTCTTTTTGGTGGCTATTGCAAGATAAAAGAATGATTGGTTGCAGCAAGGTGGCTTGTTAGGGGCTTAGGCAGGCAGCCACCTTTCCAGCAACTTTTTATAAAAAAAATGAGGCAATTGAAAACTTGGCTTCTCCAAGAGCAGTGTGCTCAATAAGAGCCTCCTGGGATGCAAACACTTGGCAGCAGAACACACAGTGGAAGCCTTCTTCATATGTGACTGCCACTCAGGGATGGTTGTGAAATGCCTGTGCCCATTCTCTTATCCTTGGTCACTGAGTTTCTGGGTTAAGACCTCAGGTCCATCCTGCAAGGGCTTCATGGTACTTACTAAACAGGTACTCATTATCTACCAGACTGGGGACAGAGTCTATGATGCTCTCCCCTAACTGCTCAGCCTTGAAGACTTGAGGAAGCTCCCCCACTTCCAGGCCATCACAACACTCCTGATTCTATGTACCTGGGTGAACCAGACATACCTGATCCATCCATGGCTTCTCTGGAGCAGTCTCATAGCTAGATAAATGAGACATCTGCTCAGTGGAAGCTTAAGAAAAACATTTCAAGTTAAACTACTTTAAACATTCAAATTATCAATTCATATATTACTCTCCCACAAAGAAAGCAAATTTCCTCATCCATTTTAGCTCTTAGATATTTTTCAAATTTTAAATTGAAATTTAATATATACACAAACTGATGAAGTATGGCTTTGTTTGAGTTCTTACAGTTTAAAGCATAATTTCTTTTATCTACTAATCATGCAATAGCTGCCTAACTCAAGGGATAATGTAGAAACTGTTTCTGAGGGCAGGGCTTGATGGCAGATTAAGGAGAATCTAGGGGCAGAGCTCTGACAGTAATAACACAGAAAACTCAATTAAACAAGTTCAGGGTACAGTCCCAGAACTTTGACCTACATATAATGCATATTTAGAATGATCAAAGGCTTTCTGCTAGTGAGATTTATAGCAGAAGCAAGAAAGGTGGCATTTTCTGGTCTGTGGCTTCCAGTGGTTGCTGGAGTGGACATCTTGGGTGTAATGGAGCAGGAACAGAATCACAAGAGCACTTCAACATCAGAGGTCTGAATGATAAGCAGAGATAAAGGTGTGAACATTTTTTCTTGTTCATTGGTCTTCCACTGTATGTACACCTCCACCTGATAACTAGAGGTGGTGTCTGAGCAAGTGCACATCCCTCCCACAACCCACAGAGGTTTCTAATATTCATGAACACAGATCTTCTGAGCAAAGATCACAGCACGCTGACTCTAAGAAATGGAAGGAGTCAACAGGAAGTGCTAAAAATCTAAAGGGTCTCCCAGACTGGCTCTAGACAGCTGAGTTAATGAAGTTAAAGTCATATTCATTTTGTGTTATTCTTATTTTTTAAATTTATTTATTTAATTTTGTGTTATATACTATCTAATCTGTTTTGTTTTATTATTTTTGCTATTTTGGTATTATTTTTATTTATTTATGTATTTGCCTTTTACCTTGGAGGGAGGGAGCTCTTTCTCTCCCTACATTACAAAAGAAGAGGCAGCAATTGTGGTCATATAGGCAAGCTGCAATCACACCTTATAAAATCCCACCATCCAGGCAAGAGCCAATACCAGCTGCTATACACCAGATTGAATTCCAACACCTGCTAGAGTTACTCTGAGTTGAATAATAAGAAAAGTGAAATGGGAAGCCCATCTCCTGTTCACATCTGCATGGAGGCAATGAGAAAGTTTAATAATATATCAACATATATTCACTTAATTATTTAAAACATATCTAATTATTGAAGATTTCCAAAAGACAACAAATATTTTGGCACACATCCAGAAACAAGATAAAGTAACTGAAACAAATCAACTGCATGTAGACCTAGACGTCCCATTAGAAGGAGGGCAGGTTTTGGAACTGTCTGAGAAGGAATTCAGGAAATTGATTTTGAGGTGCATCTAAATGTTTCACAGAGGGGCTTAGAAAAATAAGGAAGAAGTCAGAAAAGCACTACAGAAACAATCAAATAAGATAGAAATAGTATTAAAAACAATTCAAAACCTGAAAAAAAAGGTTCAAACAATTAATAATAAATTATCAGAAATGGACAATACACTGAAAGGGCAAAGGAGTAGAACTGAAGAAATGGAAATGAGAACCGGAGAACCGGAAGACAAATCTCTTAACACTGCTAAGATAAAAGAGCAAGCAGAAAAAAGGATGACAAAAAAAAAAAAAAAATTGAATAAAGTAAATATTTATGTGGGACAACAGGAAAAGGAATAACTTGAGAATTATTGGCACACCGGAACAGGAAGAATCACAGAAGTCCTCATAGGAGACAGTTGAAGAGCTTCTGGAAGAAAATTTATCTAATGTCCTGAAAATAAATAAATAAATAAACATTCAAGAAGCTGAACAAACCCCAGGAAGGATAGACCCCAAAAGAAAATCAACAAGACATATTATAACGAAGCTCTCTAAAATCAAAGACAAAGAGAGAATCCTGAAAGCAGTTAGGGAAAAGAGAAGTGTTACTTACAAAGACAAGCAAATAAGATTAAGCTCAAGCTCTAATCTTTCAGCAGAAACCAGGCAGGCAAGAAGGCAATGGGGAAATATAAAACCGTGAAAAAAAAAAAAAAAATACAAAAACAAAAACTGCCAACCAAGAATCATCTACCAGCAAAGCTGTCAATCAAATATAAGAGTGTAATAAAAACTTTCCAGGGGATAAACAGAAGTTAAGGGACTTTGTCAAAGCCAACCCAACATTTCAAAACATCCTAAAGGGAGTTCTTTGGGCTGAGAACCAACAAGAACAGATAACAACAAGAGATTGTCATTCATGGCAACACCACCCAGAACTCAATTGACAGAGGAAGAGTCCATACAGAACATAACTATAAGAACAAATTCAAAGGATCTGTGAGGTCAGTCTATGATCAAAGCAATTACAATGTAAAAGAAGGTAAACATATAGGAGCAGGTGATGAGGAGGTCAGGTAGACAGCAGGATAAAATAGACTGTTTTAGATGGAGGAAAATTTAATAGAACATAGGGTAACCACAAAGAAAATTAATACTTCACAACATATCAAGAAAATGAAAATCCAAAAAGAACATTGAAACATTAAAAATATGAAACTTAAGAAAAGATATCTATAAAAAAAATTATTTGTTGGTTACCAGGTGTAGGAGGGAGGGTAAGGTATAGCACAGGTTAGGGAATAGAAACATCATAGTTCAGGTGTTCAGAGTGCAATACACTAGAAGGGGGAGGGAGTTGGAAGAATAAGATAGATAGGGGAACACTTAGGCAGGTTTCCATGGGCTAAATGGGATAGAGGTAAATAGTTACATATGCTCTACCTTGGAACAACAGGGCTCTGTGAAAGAGGAATCGAGACATAGCCTGAATAGGTAAAAATTCGGAAATAATGTAAAGATGCTTGACTGTATTATGAATGTTGGTTTCCCTTGACTACTATTGTAAAATAGACACGAGTGGGATAGAAAGGAATATCAGGAAATATAATTACAGAAAACGTTTAGCTCATCTTCAGCCTATTACTGATTGGAATACCTAAAAGGGGTTCTAGCACTTGCCCAGTGAAGTAGGTTTCTTGCAAAGCCTTTGTGGTGTATAGGACTATAAGTAGAATCCTGAGCCTCATTGAGAAATTTCTGAGTTGGGACATTCCCACATGAAAGGGCATGCAGACCAGCCTAGAGCAGCTAGAGGAAGAGAAGATACTTCTTCAAAGAAAGATCTGCAGGAACAATTGAAAACAAAAATGGCAGTCTGATTGGCTACTACAAAAATAAGTAAGTTGTTCACCTGGGAGCCATCAAAGCAAGTAATCAAGTCCCTTCAGGACAGATTCCACTCCATCACTGAAACTCAAAGGGAACACACAAACAGGTATGTAAGCTTACTGGCAAAAATGCTCTACTTATGACTGGAAAAGGGGGAAAGGCAGCAATTAAGATATGGGCTGAATTCAACCATGTTCCATAGACTCCCATTGACCTGCAGATGAAAGAGAGAAGAAGTCTGGTTGTTCTGAAGTGTGGTGAGACCAGAGGTCTCCTAAGCCCATGGACTAGGACCTAGCCACAGAGGGCTAGAGCCAGGAGTGGAAGGTTCTGCTGACATGAAACGAGGTGGGACACACAAGAACACCAAGCTTGCAGATAGTACATGTTTGACCTAGCTTCTATGGCATGATGATCAGAACTCGAATAGAGGAAGATAAAGAAATTTGATAAAGGAAACAAGTGTAAATTACTACAATTTGATGAACTTGACCTATACTTATGGATGTCATAGCTCAAAATACCAACCGAGAGGAAAGGAGTCTTCACATCAAGGATCATACATATCCTCTCTGTACACAAGGTTGATAGGGATAGGTAACTTAGACATTGGCTATCTAAAATGGGGCTAGGGGTGGGGAGGTACTATATAGATATGAAGTGGCTGGCTTATAAGTTTTCAAGAGGAAGTTTAGTTTCAGAGAGTAGGACAAGATATATTTGCCACTGAATAGTTTTCATCTTGTCTAGACAGGTCTGGTGAAAGGCCCTGGGGATAAGATTCTTACGATATAATAATAAGTAATTGTTATCATGACTAATTATGATTGTCACACTGTAATGGTAGAAGTTTTATAACTTAAAGGGGAGAGTAGTTAATCTTGCATTTCAAGAATAGAAGACACTAGGACCATTAAGGGAAGAAGAGCATGAGTGGAATGTGGGACCCTATCTAGAGAAGCAGCAACACCAGAAATAGCAACAAAGAAGATGACATCAAGAGATAGAGTAGCTGAGGACTCTAGACTCATGGAAAGAGAAAGGCTATGTGCTGGTGGCCAGGAAGCAGGCTTGCAAATTTTGCCCTTGCGTTGTTTAAATGATTACATATTCCTGAGTGGTTTTGCGTACATAAAAAACAAACAAACAACAACAACAACAACAACAACAAAAAAAAAAAAGATAGAGGGACTAGAAGCAAATACTATTGAATGGTGATGCATTCAATAGTATCACTTTCACTTTCGCCGCCAGATCTCCCTTCTTCGTGACACCCACACTTCCTTATGTAGAGGTGGGACCCTGACATAGGACCTCTACAAATTGTAACTTTGTATTTTCATGATATGCGTACATTATGTTAGGTGAAAAATCAAAAAATATTTACAATAAAGAGATCAGTGAGTCTTCAACTGATTTGAAGTAATGGACAGGGCATGCTCTCTGCCTTCAAAGACTAGGAACACTTAAAGTACAGGTGGAAAAGCAGTCTCACTGAAGCCACAGAGTAGTTTTGAAAGACAGGAAATGGAATGTGAGTTTATCATTTGAAGGCACATTCAGAGGGTCATTAGAAGTAGAGGCCAGCTTTTGTCTCTAGATAACAATTAGTTGATATTGACTACTGCCAATCAATGTTTTGGAATCCTGGTGTGGCGCTGTGGGCTAATGCGCCAGACTACAAAGTTTTTTGAACTGCAAGGTTGGTGGTTCAAACTCACCAGCTGCTCCTTGGAAACCCTATATAGGGTCACTATGGTTCAGAATCGACTCAATGGCACTTAACAACAACAACAATCGATGTGCTACAGTGAAGAACCTCCAATAACCTTTTCGTAACTATAATCTTAATGGAAGAGTTACCCAGACCTATCTTCTGAGTGATCATTGGGTGACTTTGAATCATCAAACTTTAGGTTAGCAATCATGCAAACACTTTTTTGCCACCTAGGGATCCCATGGGAGTCCTGGTGTTGAACTGTAGGATAATGCACAGGACTGCAATGTAAGTTTTAATAGCAAGGTCAGCAGTACAAACTCACTAGTCACTCCTCAGAATCCCTACACAGGGTTGCTGTGAGTCATAACCCACTCAGTGGTACTGAACAACAATAAAGGGATCTCATGAGGCAAGTAGGATACATTATTCTAAATTCTGCAGTCATTTTAATTTTTTACATGAGTTGTGAAATGACACTGATTAACTCTTGTGGGAATTGCTGGTTTTAGTCTGGAATTTTAAACATTATATAATTGTGTGTTTATAGAGTAATCATATTTCCCTGGAGGAATAAGCATTAAGATAAAGAAAGCCACTATAGTTTGGTTGTTGTTGTTGTTGCTAAGTGCTGTTGACTTAGTTATGGCTCATAGCAACACTGTATGAGGTTTCCAAGGAGTGGTTGGTGAGTTTGAACTGCTGACATTGTGGTTCAAACTGACTTTGTGGTAGAGTGTTTATCTATTATGATCTGCATCATGAAAGAAAAATGCCACAGACAGCAGATTATGAAACAGAAATGATTTTAGAGTTAAGAAAATCTGGTTCTTTTCCAGTTTTCTTTCTTTTTTTTAAAAAAAAGTTTTTATTGTGAATTATGTGTTAGTTTACATGGGTGAGCATTATCTTTACATTCATCCTATAGTACTTTGGTTCATTGTAATGATCACAATCCCCTGCATGCATCATCAAATACCCAAAGGGTATATCCCACACTCCTGTCCCCTGGCTGCCAGCACATAAACCCTCTCCCTCCCTGAGTCCACAGTCCCCAGCCACTAATTCTGTCCACGTCATTGTCTCTACCTCCATCCCTAGTGTCACTGCCTCTCCAGACATGGTCTCCCACTCCGTTTCAACCTTGGTGGTTCCAGGGATCACAGCTTCTGGACTGCAAAATCAGCCACTCCCCTCCTTTTGTTACCAAACATTTACATTTACATTTCCAACACTCACTGTCAGACCTGATAGCAATCAGTCCCTATTGAACCACAGGAGTCCTTCCCCTGTCACCTTTTCAAACCCTGTCCAGACAGGTTGGAAACAATTCAATGGAGGTACTACTTTTCCCTCTATCCTCTGGAGCTAGGTTCCCTATTGAAAGCCTATAAGGCTTTGTAAGCTTCTTGCCTTTGTAGTCCCCCCATTTTG
>NW_006408607.1:9977682-9987701 GCF_000296735.1 Chrysochloris asiatica | reverse complement strand
AGCAGGACCATATGCCTGCTAGTGTATTCGTTTTGAGTTTCAGTCTTGGAAGGGGGTTTGCCTTGAGGGGACCTGACCACTTGCCTTGAAGGCTCCCTGGGGAACAACTTGCTTGTTCTTGTAGTAGTCAATTGGACTGCTGTGTTTTTGTTTGTTTTGTTTTTGTTTTTCTGTTGGTCTTTCTTTCAAGGAGTATCTTCTGTTTTTCTAGTTGCTCCAGACTGGTCTGCTTGCCCTTTCACATGGGAATATCCCACCTCAGAAGATTCTGGATGATGATCAGGATTCCACTGGTGGTCTTCTGCAGTGCAAAGGCTCCGCAGGAAGCCTCCTTCACTGGGCAAGTTCTAGCCCCATTTTAGCTATTCCAAACAGTTATAGGCTGAAGAAGGACTTACAAGCTTTCTCTGGTGATTTTTCTGGCTATTCCTCTCTCTCTCTGTAAAGTGTCTATTTTACAATAGTAGGCAAAGGAAACCAAGATTCAACAACAGCCAAGCATTTTAATATAATTTCCCCACTTTTACCTATTCAAACTATGCCTCAATCTTTGTATCCATGAGATGTATTGTTCCACGTTTGTGCTCAGATAATTATTTACCTGTGTCCCATTAAGCCCATGCAAACCTGCCTAGCTATTCTCCCATCCACCTTATTTTTCCTTTCCCCTTCCCTTAATAGTGTATTGCACCCCCAGCACCAAAATATCCTGTGTCTAATCCATACCTGTGTTCCATTATCCTGTGCCTATTCCCTACCTTGTGCTCCACCTTTTCCTCAGTCCCCTTCACCCTATCTGCTACACCCCAGTAACCAACAACAATGTCAACAAAAGATAATAATAATAAAAATAAAAGATGATTTTTTCCCCTTTTCCTTAATCTTTTACAATAATGGCTCTATGCCATATTTCTCCTTTTGACTAATTTCAGGATATCATGCTTGGTAAAATGGAGAGTCAGAGAAAAAGAGGAAGACCCCCAAAGAGATGGATTGGCTAGGTGGCAGCATTGATGGACTCAAGTATGGCAACAGTAGTGAGGTTGGCTGAGGATCGGACATTGTCTAGTTCTGCTGTGCAAAGGCTCACTGTGAGTCAGTTCCAACTCTATGGCATCTAACAACAGCAACAATTTCGCTCAGTATGGTGTCCTCAAGGTTCATCTATGTTATGCAGTCCCAGTCTCTTCCTTATTATTCTTCAGGGTAGCGTAGTATTCCATTTTGTGTATGTACTAAAGTTTGTTTATCCATTCTTACATAGATGGGCACTTAGGTAGTTTCCATCCTTTTGCTATTGTAAATAGTGATTCTATGTACATTTGTGTGCATATATCTACTCTTGTTATGGTTCGTATTTCTTGTGGATAAATACCAAGTAGAAGAATTGCTAGATCATAAGATAGCTCTATTTCCATCCTTCTGAGGAAGCACCTTATTGTTTTCCATCGTGGCTGGATCATTTTGCAATCCCACCAGCAATGTAGTAGGGTCCCAGTCTCTTCACATCCTCACCAACACTTATTGTCCTCCTTTTTTTTTTTTTATCTTTGTTATTATTGTTGGTGTGAGATGATATCTCGTTGTTGTTTTGATTTGCATCTCTCTGATGGCTTGTGATCGTGAACATTTCTTCATATGTTTGTTGGCTGCCCGCATTTCCTCCTTGGTGAAGTGTCTATTCATGCCCTTTTTTAAATTGGGTATTTGTCCTTTTCTTGTAGAGGTGTTGTAGGTTCCTATATATTTGGGAAATTAGTCCCTTGTCTGATGTGTTGTTGCAAAAGATTTTTTTCCCCATTCTCTGGGTTGCATTTTTACTCTTTCGATAAAATCTTTGATGCACACAAGTTTTTAATTTTTAGTATGTACCATTGATCTATTTTGTCTATTTTTGTTTGTTAAGTTTCAAAGTGTTTGGTAGTCTGTGTATTCCCTGTATTAGAGCTCTCACATTTCCCCTTATTTTTTTCATTTTTACCTTTGTAATTCTGGTATTCACATTTAAGGCTTTAATCCATGCTGAGTTGGTTTTTGTATAAGGTATGAGGTAAAGGTCTTGTGTCAGTCTTTTACATATTGTTTCCCAATTTTGCCAGCACAATCTGTTGAAGAGATTATCTCCTGCCCACACAATATATTTAGGTTTGTTGTTGTTGTTGTTGCTGTTAAGTGCTATTGAGTTGATTCCAACCCAAAGTGAACCTGTATAGGGTTTCCAAGGAGCAGCTGCTTTGCTTGGACCACTGACCTTGCAGTTCAAATGACTTTCCAGTCAGATGCATTAGTCCACTGTGCCACAACTTAGGTACTTTGTCAAAAATCAGTTGGCTGTATGTGGATGGGTTAATTCCTGGAGTCTCAATTCTGTTCCATTGATCAATGTATCTTTCATTATACCAGTACCAGGCTGTGTTGATCACTGTAGCCATGTAGTAAATACTGAAATTAGGAAGTGAGAAGCTTTCCACCCTGTTCTTTTTAAGCAGTTCTTTGCTTAAGTTTGGTCTCTTTCCTTTCCATATAAAGTTTGTAATTGTTTTTTCCATCTACTTGAAGAATGTAGTTGGAATCTGAATTGGGATTGCATTATATGTGTAAATTGCTTTGGGAAGTATTGATAATTTCACAACGTTAAGTCTTTCTATCCAGGAGCATGGTATATTCTTCCATTTTTGTAGGTCTCTTTTGGTTTCTTGTAGTAGTGTTCGGTGGTTTTCTTTGTATAAGTCTTTTGTTTCTCTGGTTACATTTATTCCTAGATATTTCATCCTTTGTGCAGCTATTGTAAATGGTATTATTTTCCTAATGTCTTTTTCAGCACTGTCATTATTGGTATAGAGGAATCCAACTGAATTTTGGATGTTGATCTTATACTCTGCCACTTTGCTGAATCCTCCAATGAGGTCTAGTATCTTTATTACTGTGTCTTTGGGGTTTCCTCTATATGGGATAATATAGTCTGAAAATAGAGAGAGGTTTACTTCCTCTTTGCCAATTTGGATGCCCTTGATTTCCCTATCTTGCTCTGGCTAAGACTTTGAGCACAATATTGAATAGGAGTGGTGACAGAGGGTATCCTTGTCTGCTTCCTGTTCCCAGAGGGAAGACTTTCAGTTTCTTCCCATTGAGAGTAATGAAGGCTGTTGGTTTTGTATGTATGCTCTTGATTATGTTGAGGAATTTCCCTTCAATTCCTACTTTGTTCAGTGCTTTTTATCAGGAATGGATGTTGGATTTTGTCAACTGCCTTTTCTGCATCAATCAATATGATCATGTTTTTGTTTTTTCTTTTTTCTTATTTATATGGTGAATTACATTGATTCTTTTTCTAATATTGAACCCTCCTTGCATCCCTGATATGAATCCCACTTGTTCATTGTGTACTATTTTATTTGATGTACTGCTGGTTTCTGTTGGCTAGGATTTTGTTGAGAATTTTTGCATATATATTCATGATGGATATTGGTCTATAATTTCTTTCTTAGTGATGACCTTCCCAGGTTTTGGTATGACAGTTATGCTTGCTTCATAAAATGTATTAGTAAGTTTCCCATCCTCCTCTATATTCTGGAATAATTTGAGTAGAATTGGTGACAACTCTTCCCTGAATGTCTGGTAGAACTCACCAATGAAGCCATCTGGACCCAGACTTCTTTTGGTTGGGAGTTTTTGATGACCTGATTCATTTCTTCTATTTCTATGCATCTGTTCTAGTCTTCAACTTCACTCTGTGTGAGTTTAGGTAGGTCGTGTTTTTCTAAAAGTGTATCCATCTCTTCTAAGTTCTCAGATTTGTTGGAGTACAACTCTTCATAGTATTCTGTTATTATCCTTTTGATTTCCTTTGGTTCCATTGTGACATCGCCCATGTGGTTTCAGTTCATTTGTCTCAATTACTTTTTCTGTTTTTGGACCTGTGTTGATATCTTTAATTGTGTTTTCTTGGACATTTTCAACAGTTATGTGAGTTTTGAATGTTTAAATATGTTGCTTTGTGTTAAGCTTGCTAAGTGTCTCCTGGTTGATATGATCTGGAGATAGACTTCCCTTTTCCCGTATAATGCCTAGCAGCTGGCTTTGGCTCTTGTCCTGATGGTGGGGTACTATAGATTATGCTTGTAGCTTGGCTCTATGGGCACATTTGCTGTGTCTTCTTGAGTAAGGTAGGGGAGAAAGCTTCCACGCCTGGGAGAAGAGTGAGGCCAAAAGGACCAAAGACAGAAACAATATAAAAGCAGAGACAGAAACTGCCAATCAAAAACAAAAATAAAAGTGTGATTGACACTTTTCACTGGCCTTTGCTGTGAAAAGAGTCCTGCCTACGTAAACTATGGGTTCAAAACATCATAAGGAGCAGCCTGCAGGTTTCCTCTCTGTGCTATCGGAAAACTGTGCGTGTAATGTTGGACCCTTTTGGGGGTGTACTCCCGCCCACCTAAAGGCATCTGGGCTGTGCAATTAGGACGTGATGGGGTAAAGAGGAGAGATACATGAAAAATGAAAGATGAAAAATCTTCCTTCAGGCACTGTTCCATGGCTTCTAGTGCTGGGTCGCTGCCTCCACTTGGCTGTGGCCACACCCTCTGGCCTGAGGACTTCTGCTGCTGGTTGTTGGGGCTGCTTCAATTCATAAATCATCATATTTTGCTTCCACCTGCAGATTTGTTCTCAATGATGTGGGGAACTGGAGCCCAGAACCTTAAGCAAGATCCAAGGTTCCACAGTTTTTCTGCGGACAGCTCTTTCTCTGCTTTTTTTTTTTTTTTTTTTTGGGGTAGGGGGGAGGTGGAGATTTTGGCAGAGGAGTTTTCACTGTCTGTCTCTGCTTTCCTTATCCCCAAACCACTTTTCCAGTTTTCTTGTTGACTACTGCAAAATATGAACCAAACTATTACTCCTATGACTCTCTCTCCTCCATGAGCTAAGTAATCCATTGAAATGTGTATACAGAAGTAAAAAAAAATAATAATAATAAAATAAAACTTAAAGTTAAGGAGTTTATTTGGAAAGTAAAAAGGTTATTACTATTCAGGGTCAGAAAAGCTCGGGGCAAAAAGTTCTTTAAATATTTAATTGTAAGCTTTCTGCCCTTGAGCTGTTCTATGAAATTATCTGTTCAGCTCTTTTACTTCATCATTTCTTCCATTCACTTTAGCTAAAGAAAATAAAACTCTTGGTGCAGTCATAAAATAAGCAAATTTATAGAATAATGAGTGAAGATATTGAAAGTAATGTGAGTCAGGTTATTCAATGTTAGAGAAGTGTTATCCAAGTATTGAAAAGAAGGTGATTAGAAAGTACCTTGTGATGGTAGGTTAGAATTATATATATCAATATGGACTCTTCCTTTTTCATTTAAATAAATATGCATACACAGGTATTTAAATTGTTGTAGATGTGTATAGGCTTTCGGCTCTGAAGCAACAGAAGTGGAGATGAGACTGGAAATGAGTCAGCTGGCATTTTCACATTATTCTCTTCTTCTTGATAATCTTTAAAAACATATTGTCTTCATTTCAGTTGTTATAATTAAATTCTAACTTATGTCAAGGAGGGATGAGATATTATTATGCTTGCTCTGTCATTTCTTAGCTAATATGTAGGTTTATTTAAAGGACTTAATTAGATGAAATATATAAATCATTAGTACCATGTACTCCTTGGATGTAGTAATGCTAAAATTATATGTGTTATCTGATTTTCATGTGAATATCACCTCTTTGATTCATACAAGCATGAAGATACTTAAAGCAGAGGCTAATACCACTATTTTGCATGGAGGAAATGATCCTTAGAGAAGTTAAATGACTTGATGAAAATGAAACAACAAGTGAAAAGCAGAATGCTGGATGAAAGCTCAAACTTCTTTATCACTAACCCAGCAGCAAGGAAGTATTAATTTTAATTTAATCTTAATATTTTCTGAAAATAAAGAGACATTTGCTATAGAATTTAATCTTTATTTCTGTGATTTAGTAAATTGAATGTTATAGGAAGCACAGAACAACTCTGAGGATCTCTAATT
The DNA here is from genome assembly GCF_000296735.1 of Chrysochloris asiatica. Lineage (NCBI taxonomy): Eukaryota > Metazoa > Chordata > Mammalia > Afrosoricida > Chrysochloridae > Chrysochloris > Chrysochloris asiatica. The sequence continues at coordinate 9,981,673 of NW_006408607.1, read as the reverse complement.
GATGTGCATATACCCTTGCTAAACATTCTCCTGCAATTGGACATATGTTGTTGTTGTTGTTAGGTTACACCTAGTCAGTACTGACTCATAGCAACCCTATGCACAACAGAATGAAACACTGCCCAGTCCTGGGTCAACCTCATAATTGTTACCACATTTTAACCCATTGATGCTGCCACTTTGCCAATCCATCTCGCTGGGAGTGTCCTCTTTTTATCTGACCCTCCACCCTACCAAACATGATATGTTTATCCAGCGACTGGCCCCTCCTGATAATATGTCCAAAGTATGAGCAATAAAGTTTGGCCATCCTGGCCTCCAAGGAGAGCTTTGGCTGCACTTCTTCCAACAGAGACCTGTTTGTTGTTTTGACAGCCCATGATACTTTAAATATTCTCCTCCAACACCATAACTCAAATACACCAATTTGTCCATGGTCTTTCTTATTCATTGTCCAGCTTTTGTATGCATATGAGGCTATTGGAAACACCATGGCTTGAGTCAAGTGCACCTAGTCCTCAAGCTGATCTCTTTACTCTTCAACACTTTAAAAAGTTCTTGTGCAGCAGATTTGCCTAATGCAATATGTCGTTTGATTTCTTGACTGCTGCTTCCATGAGTGTTGATGGTTGCTTAAAGAAGAGTGAAGTCCTTGACAACTTCAGTTTTTTCTCAGTTGATAAGAATGTTGTTTATTGTTCCAGTGGTGAGGTTTTTTGTTTTCTTAACATTGAGATGCAATCCATACCAAAGGCTGTGCTCTTTGATCTTCATCATTAAGTATTTTAAGTCCTCTTCACTTTCAGAAAGCAAGTTTGTATCATCTGCATATTGCAGGTTGTTAATGAATCTTCCTCCAATCCCGATGCTAAGGTTTTTCTTCATAGAACCAAGCTTCTTGGATGCTTTGCTCAGCATACAGTTTGAATAAGTATAGTGAAAGAATACAAGCCTATCACACACATTTCTTTATTTTAAACCATTCATTGTTCCCATGTTCTGTTTGAACAACTGCCTCTTATCCATATACAGATTCCTCATGAGCACAATTAAGTGTTCTGAACATACTTTGCAATGTTACCCAACACTGTCTGTGATAGAATAATATCCATGCACCTACAGAGAAGATGAAATGTGCAAAGAGCTAGAGCCAGAAAACCAAAAGGGAAAAACATGCTCATCATTTCTCAAGCTAGGGGAAGTAAAGAAAAAATTTAAGCTTCAACTTTCATTATTGAAGGATTCTCTGGGCAAATTATTGAATGATGCAAAAAGCATCAAATAAGATGCAAGGAATACACAGAGTCACTGTATCAAAAGGAAATGGTTGATCTTCAACCATTTTAAGAAGTAGCATAAAATCAAGAGTCAATGATACTGAAGGAAGAAGTGCAAGGTGCATTGAAGGAGTTGGCAAAGAACAAGGTACTAGGAACTGATGGAATAAAAATTGAAATCTTTCAAGAAAGTTAGATGGCACTGGAGGCACTCAATCATCTATGCCAAAAATTTTTGAAGACAACTATCTGGCCAACTGATTAGAAGAGATCCGTATTTTTGCCCATTCCAAAGTGAGGTGACCCAATGGAATGCAAAAATCATCTGACAACATCTTTGGTATCCCATGCAAGTAAAGTTTTACTAAAAGTAATACTGCTTTAGTAAAGATGGCTGCAAGCATACATTGACAGAGGTTCAAGCCAGATTCAGAAGAGGGATATCATTGCTGATGTCTGGTGGACCTTGGCTGAAAGCAGAGAATACCAGAAAAATGTTTACTTGAGCTTTATTTTATGCAGAGGCTTTTGATTATGTGGAGCATGACAAGCAATTAGACATATACTACTCAGTAAATGATGATCAGGAAAGTGCTGGCATCAGTATACTAGAATGAGGAGTCCAAACTGGGATATTGGGATTTTCCCCTGATCACAGATGACACATTCTGACCTGTTACATTGGAAATGTGTGGGCTATTTTGGTGTTGTTATGAGAAAGTGTGAATTAAATATTTCATTGAAAGCATGTTGATAAAATATTGACAGGTAAAAGCTTCATGGCATAGAAAGAAAATGTCTTTGAAAATAGACAAGTGAACATTGCAGTTTTGTAAGTTAATAAGTACTTGTATGAAGCCTATCTTAAAAATAGTAAACTGCTCATCTGTAGACTGTGTAAGGAATGCATTTCTAAAGAAAAAAGTCCTATCGTACAGAATAAGTGAAAATACATGTCATAATTTTAAATGTCTTATATAATTGTGTTTGGATGTAAACAATAGAGTCTGAACACATGATATCCAATTAATAGGTTGCTGACAATTGCTATGTCAGGTAGGCAGTAGAATATAGCATGCATTTTTCACCTTTGACCAGAAGCTCATTATCTTTGCATAAATTCCTTTGCTTTCATCATCAAAGAACATTAGTACAACAAAAGGAAAGAATAAGGCAGAACAAGACAATAAATAAAGGCATGGTGCAAGAGGTTAATAATATGCTATGGTTGACTAGTATCACCTTTCACTGATTAGCATTTTTAGAATTTTTAAAAATAGTGCAACTATGTAGAATAAGGAGAACTTTGTAAGCTAGTCATTGGAATTAACTGTGATACAAACTTTGAGAAATTTCTAACATTACAGTTAATGGGGTATTTAGGGCACTTAAAGAAATGCTTCTTCCTAACTGAACAAACATAAACTGGCAAAGACCAATAGAATCAACATTTTTGGTACTCTAGAATTAATTCTGATATTTACAGCAACCAAGATATTTCTTATTGAAGAAAAGGGGGCTGAAATTCAGTAAGAGAGTGTCATGGTTTATTTGTCCTGACCACCATCTCCAACTTCTGTGCCTCATCAGCAACAGCAGTAGCAGCTGTGGAGATGGTGGACCATGTTCCTGTGTTTCTTGCTGGTACCAAGGACTAACACAAACTTTATTCTTCTGATTGTTGTTGTTGTTGTTAAGTGCCAGCTGATAGTCTGTGTGAATTGACCTGTTTTGTGATTCCCTAAGAGATTTATTCAGAAGCAGAATTTTGCCACCTCCCAACCCCCATTGTCAAGGTTGAGCAGACTTCATGGTTAAGGTAGCATCTGTCAAAAGATTTAAAGATGTGTTTTCTTTAAATATTTTTATACCCCATACTTTCCTGGGGCAAGGGACAGTTGGCAGGACAAGTTGCAGACAATAATCAAAACCTGGAGAAGACCAAGCAGGAAGGATATTGGAATTAAAGTTTTAAAAAGTCATCATTTCAACTGTGGAAAAAGAAAATGCAAAATGCATACCTATCACTTTACACGTATTAAGAAAACATCTTAGAAGACTATAGGTTTCCAAGACTTGTAGATCTGTGAGCTCCCATAAAAAGAAGGTGACGGCTGAAGCACAGTCATTGGTAACCTGGATTAAGGGTGAAAAAAAATCCCCCACATCAGAGGTAAGTTTTAAGAATTGGGAGAGTAATTTTTTTTCTTCTACTTGGATCCAGAAATTTCTTGATAGTTAACAAAAAAATCAATATAATCTTAAAAAAATTAGTTAGGAAAAATCCCCAAGCAAAGTGCAGTTAAGGGAACAAACAAGATGGCAGATCAGGTGGAAGTGCAATAAGTAGCTCTGCCAGCAACAACACAGAATACCCCACCAAGCAGGCTCAGGGGATGGTCCCAGAACTCTGAACCTCATATAAAGGAATATTTATAAGGTTGGAAAGCTTACATTAGGGGGAATTTGTGGCAGAAGCAAGAAATCAATTACTTTCTAGTTTGGGACACTCAGCTGCTCCAGGAGCTGCCATCTTGGGTGAGACCAAGTGGGAGAAGGATCAGAGCAGCCACAGACGCCTGGCAGAATGGCAGAGATAAAGGTGTAGACATTCTTTTCTTTTGGTAGCTGTTCATTGGTCCCTTGCTGTCTGTGCACCTCCTTTCTGGTGACTATAGGGGTGCCCCACACTCGGAGGGTTCTACTATGCATGC
>NW_006408607.1:9970627-9974784 GCF_000296735.1 Chrysochloris asiatica | reverse complement strand
TGCAGTTAAAAAAAAAAACACTGTAGTACTGGAATGAGGGTAGACATAAAGAGTAACAGAATATCATTGAAAGTCCAGAAATAACCCCTCATTTCTATGGCCAATTGATTTTTGACAAAGTTGTCAAGACAGTTCTATGGGGTGCTATAAAAATTCGATGTCTATACACAAAAGAATGAAGTTGAAACTCTTAATTCATATCAAATACAAGAGTTTATTAAAATGCTGTTACTCTATATAAAAGAGTTAAAACCATAAAACTTTTAAAAGAACCTTCTCAATTTAGGAGTTTAGAAGGCTAGAAGTCTAAATTCAGAGTGTCAGCTCTTGGAGAAGGCTGTCTTGGTTGACTATGGGGAAATGAACTTGTCTCCTATAAATAACTGGAAGTCAAGTATTTCTTGGATATCTCCATACATTTTAGGATCAATCTTTTCCTGACTATAGCAGCTTTACAATGTAGGCACCCCAGGTCCAAAGACACACTTCACTCCTGGCTCTTCTATCTTGGTTCAAGTCCTTTTAAATCTCAAAAGGGTTTGAAAGCGATTGACTCAATATACTATCTAATCCTGTAGATTGCATCTGACTCATTAACATCATAGAACTGAGGATTTACATTATATGATAATTATATCAGATCAGAGCTTATCACATAGATTCATATCAGGGGGTTGATTGATTATATTAGTTCTCATCATAGATGCGATAACTACATCTAAACTGCTAAACCAAGAGAATCCTGGTTCAGCTAAATTGACACAAAATCTTAACTATCACAAGAAGTAAGTGAGGAAATTAAAGCATATGCATACTCACATATACACACACAGAGAGCCCTGATTTGATAATAATGTTCTTTATTTTACCTTTCATACTTTTTATCATTCCTTTATCATTCTCTTCCCTGATTTATCTTTTGGCACAACTTGTGACCATCTTTTATATTTTAAATATATATTGATCTACTCTGATTCATTTATTATTTTTTCTTCTTTCTTTCTAATTGAAATACGAAATGATGGACAGAGATCTACAGAGGAAGTTTTGACTCCTTAAAATCTGGATTCATGTTTCTACTACTATATTCTTGAGGAATTGTAAAGTGATAATTATAAAGTGAGGAATTGTTAAGTGTAAAGTGATACTAATAATCATCCATTTCTTAAGCTGATCTGTACATGTATATCATGATTATGTTTTAAATGATATATATTCAGAACATATATTCTTCAAGTTAGATATATTTCACATACATGCAGACGTTTACACCCATGTGTGTAACTTAAAATAAAATAATTAACTTAGTTAATTTAAACCTACAGACTTTGCCAATTAAAAAAAAAAAACAAGCCATTCCCGTCAAGTCAGTTGTGACAAGGAGCAAACCTATATAGGGTTTCCAAGACTAAATCTTTACAGGAACAGGTTGGTTCATCTTGTTGCCATGAAGCTGTCGGTAGGTTTGAACCACAAACCTTGCAGTTAACAGTCCAATGTTGCCCACAGCACCACTATGGCTCCATTGTCAGTTGAAAAGGACTGAATTATTACAGAGGGTACTGACAGATCTGTCTGCATTTGTCTAGAAATGAATAATGGAGATTTACAAAGTCCTTTAACAGGTGGAGTCATGAAATCTTTCCCCATGATACATTATTATGAGGATTTCTCTCCAGCTTTCTGGGAGTCATCCCAGACATTCCTCAGAGAACTGTCAATCTGAATGCAAAGGACACAATGCCTTTGCACAATCTGAATGCAATGCCATCTGAGTTTATAACTTACCAAATGAAATAGGAAGAGATGATATGTGAAAAATGTTTATTCAAATCAGTAAGGAATGTGAAAAGCATCGCTGTAATTAATTAACCTATGTTTTTCACAATAAAATACTACAGTAATTTTAGTTTTGTGTTTTCTTGAATAACCTATATTATAAATAAAACTGTTGCAATATATTTGAAAAAAAGTTAAAATCAATGAATAGCAATAAACGTCAATTAAAGTTCTATCATATAAAGAATTTTAAATAATGTAATAAAGAAAATTCTGAATGTGTTTATGAAAAATAAATGCAGTTTTTCTGTCTTAATTAATTCATCAAATAGGTAGATTTAAAACATGCCTAGTGAACCCTGATTTAAAACTATGGGGAAATCACAATACTTGTATTTTAAATATTTTATTCCTCTTCATATACTACCAAGAAACCAAACCTATTGCCATCAAGTCAATTTTGACTCACAGCAAAAAATCTATGACATGAAAAGTGCATGAGAGTCTTTGACAACTTCAATCTTCTTTCCATTTTTCATGGTGTTCTTTATTGATCCAGTTGTGAAGATTTTTGTGAGAATAGTTGATGGCATCAAAAACAGGTGCCTGACCTAAAATAACAATGATAGAACTGTTTCTAAATGTTCAGAGTTAATTTTTCACAAGAATTCAAACATGCTTCTTAAGTACCAACTCTATTATTAAGGGTTTGTGGTTAGGCTAAGACTGTAAATCTATAACCAAACTTTATCAAATCCTTTGTGTTAGATATCCAGGGGATCCAAACCACTGGGTGACAACTGGCTGTTCCTGGCAGTAGCTGTCAGTTCATCACCATGTCATTGTTTAGAAACTGTCATGCTACCCCTTCTGAAATGACAAACGTTTTGTAATTGTGTCTTTTAGTTAACCAATGTCTTCAGTTGTATTAATATAGCCAGTAATGTCAAAGGTCACTATGTTCTGCCCTGCCTTTGACTGGCCTCAATCACAGTTACCAATCCGAATATGTGTTTGTTTTTCCTCCTAAGGAACTATAACTATGTATCTTTCATCCCCTCCCAGGATTCATGAGCTTCAAATCTGATGGTTTCATTTCTCCCCATTTGAATGATATACTGACTTCAATAAATCTCTTTAATGTCCTTTAACAGAGTTAGAGACTTTTTTTCTCTACAACATTGGAAAATTCTTTCAAACTCATCTTTTTGACAGAAAATAACATTTAAAAACCACTAGTATGGTTTTTCCAGCCATCCATAATTTTTGTTTGGAATTAAACCCCATCAAACTAAATAACATACTAAATTTACACTCAAATCATTTTTAAATCCAGTGTATTAATTGTTTTCCAGAAATAAATCATAGAGTCAAATGTCCTCATTTGTTAGGTGTTATGCCTTTATGATATTTATTTATTGTATGTGTGGCATGCATCTTGGTCCAGAATTCTGTAACGTTCTAGATATTTTAAAAGGACTTGAAATATTAACAAATAACTAAATTATGTGCTTTCTTTTAAAAAAAAAAAACATATGTGCTTAAGAGGCTACTGCTGTTAGCTGTTACAATCCAAAATTATAAGATAATTCAATGTCATTTATGGTACCCCTCCCTCTGATAAAACTAATGAAAAAAATATTTAAAATGATGAACATATTTTAGCAGAGAAAAATAAAGAAAACCGTTTTCTAACTATATCATCAAAAAGACAAAACATAGCATTTTATAAAGAATTAGTGTTATTAAATTATGGTGACTTTTAAGAGAGTTTTCATAAGGGCAAGAAACCAAACAAACAATGTAAGATCACCAGAGTTGATTACATAAACATCAATTCTTATGTAAACCTAATGTGCACATTCTGTGTTCAACAAAAATGACAATAAAAAGGCTGAAAATTCTTAGCAGCCAGGATACAGACCTCAAGACATTGCTGCTAGAAAGGAGGTGAAAGGAGATATTTCTATTATTTTCAACACATATAGGATCCTTACAGGAAAACAATTGGCATTTAGTATATTTTCTCAGAAAGTTAATCCCTTTTACTAGAAAGTAAAGAGAATAAGACTCTGCAGCATATAATTTGTTGACATAGTTTGAGAAGGTGTCTCTATTTTTCTACTGTAAACCAAAGAGGCCAAATCAAGTTTGTATAACACATGACAAAGTGAACTGATATACTGGTACTTGTATATACTTAGGAGGGAAGACTAGTAAACAATGACAGTAGTGTTTGTTGTTAAGTGCCATCAAGTCAGTCCTGACTCATAGCGACCCTATGCACAAGAGAACAAAAAACGGCCCAATCCTGGACCAACATCACAATTGTTGTTATATTTGAGCTCACTGATGCTGCCAATGTGCCAGTACATTTT
>NW_006408607.1:9949555-9970527 GCF_000296735.1 Chrysochloris asiatica | reverse complement strand
TAAACATGATATCCTTCTCCAGGGACTGGTCCCTCCTGACAATATGTCCAGAGTATAAAGTCTGGCCATTCTGGCTTCCAAGGAGCACTCTGGTTGTACTTCCTCCAACACAGATTGGTTTGTGCTTTTGACAGTCCATAGTATTTTCAATACTATCCTCCAACATCATAACTCAAATGCATCAATCATTCTCTGGTCTTCGTTATTTAATATCCAACTTTCACATGCATATGAGGTTATTGAAAATACCATGGCTTGGATCAGCTGTACCTTAGTCCTCAAACTGACATCTTTGCTCTTCAACACATTAAAGAGGTCTTGTGCAACAGATTTGTCCAAAGCAATACATCTTTTGATTACTTGGCTGCTGCTTCCATGAGTGTTGATAGTTGATTCAAGCAAAATAAAGTCTTTGACAACTTCAATATTTTCTCCACTTATATGAATGTTATTTATTGGTCCAGTGGTAAAGATTTTTGTTTTGTTTACATTGAGGTGCAACCCATACAGAAGTATTTTAAGTCCTCTTAGCTTTCAGTAAGTAAGGTTGTATCATCTGCATATCGCAAGTTGTTAATGAGCCTTCCTCCAATCCTGATACCACATTTTTTTCTTCATATAATCCAGCTTCTCACATTATTTTTCCAGCATACAGATTGAATAAATATGGTGATAGAATACAAGACTGTTGTCTACCTTTCCTAATTTAAACCACTCAGTGCCCCATTGTTCTGTTCAAACAACTGCCCGTTGGTCTATGTACAGGTTCCTCATGAGCACAATTAAGTGTTCTGGACTATTCATACTTCACAATGTTGTCCATACCTTGTCATGATCCAGACAATTGAAAGCCATTGCATAGTCAAAAAAGCACATGTATACCTCTTTCTGGAACTATACACATGGACCTCACCAGATGGAATACACAGAAATCAAATTGACTACATATGTGGAGAGAGACAGTGGAAAAGCTCCATATTATCAGCCAAAACAAGGACAGGGGAAGACTATGAAACAGACCATCAATTGCTCATATGCAAGTTCAGGCTAAAGCTGAATAATGACAATATGCTAGCAGTGTTTTAAGGATGGAATGACCAAAATAAAAAGAATCAAGCTTTCCTTAAAGATGAGAAAATCTACAAAGAGCACTAGAATAATATAGACCTGATATTTGCGTTATTAAAGTAATTGAATGAAATTACAACAAATGCATGCTTTATATATAGTAAAATCTATTATATTTTCATAATATTATAACATTTAATAACATTATTGAGAAGTGTATTCAGATGCTAGTGCATTATTTCATTTAAATTTCAAAAAATACCACCACATTTTATTAATGAAATACTGAAAAAATGGATATAAAACATCAGTTTTGCATTATAATTTCACATAAAACTGTACCAGAGTACATAATACAAGAATGTAATTAATAATTTATAAGATATTTTCTTCCATAGTAGATCTTAATATTTTGGAAATAAAGATTTCCATGAAATATTAGCTTTTAGGTCTTTGCAAAACTTTCTAGATTTTTTTTTTTTTTTTAGAGCAAATTGTTTTTTAAAGAACAAACTTCCTTACTTGGGAGGTAAACTATTTGCAAACATCTTTGTATTTCCAAGAGTATCTATTATTCCAAAGTGAATGTGTAATTTCTTTGCTAAATTGAGTGTAACCAGTTAGTAGAATACAACTGCAGACTCACTGTAACTATTCTGTCATTTTTCATCACCATATTTTCCCCATCAGATGAAATTATTTGGATCATCAGAGTTGAACTAAAACCCAGTGTTACTCCAAATAAAGACTCTCCTGTAGGAAGCAAGTCTGATGTACATAATAATGGGTGGTAATTGCCATCATTCATTGCTAGCAAAATTGCAGGGATAACAACATTTCATGAAAACAATTTCTTCAATAGTCTAATAAAATGAAAAAGGGAAAGATGCTCATTAGATTATATGGTAGAATAATCTCAAATGTTGTCGTTGTTGTTGTCAGGTACCATCGAGTCGGAACCGACTCATAGCGACCCCATGCACAGCAGAACGAAACAATGTCCGATCCTGGGCCAACCTCACTACCGCCGCCACACTTGAGTCCATTAATGATGCCACCTGGCCAATCCATCTCGTTAGAGGTCTTCCTGTTTTTCACTGACCCTCCACCCTACCCAGCATGACATCCTTCTCCAACGACTGTTTCCTGCGGACAATATGTCCAAAGTATGAGAGATGAAGCCTAGCCATCCTGGCCTGCAAGGAGCACTCTGGCTGCACTTCTTCCAAAACAGATCTATTGGTTCTTTTGGCAGTCCATGGCACCCTCAGTATTCTCCTCCAACACCACAACTCAAAGGCATCAATTCTTCTACGATCTCCCTTATTCACTGTCCAGCTTTCCCATCCATATGAGGCTACTGAAAACACAATGGCCTGGGTCAGGCGCACCTTAGTCCTCAAGCTGACATCTCTGCTCTTCAGTACTTTAAAAAGTTCCTGTGCAGCAGATTTGCCCAATGCAATACGTCGTCTGATCTCTTGACTGCTGCTTCTGTGAGTGTTGATAGTTGATCCAAGAAGAATGAAGTCCTTGACAACTTCAATCTTTTCTCCATTGATAAGAATGTAACACTTAATTGTACTTCTAGGAAATCTGTACCTAGACCAAGAAGCAGTTGTTCAAACAGAACATGGGAACACTGAATGTTTTAAAATTGGGAAAGGTGTGAGACAGGGTTGTATTCTTTCACCATACTTATTCAACCTGTATGCTGAGCAAATAATAGGAGAAGCTGGGTTCTATGAAGAAAAACGTGGCATCAGGATTGGAGGAAGACTCATTAACAACCTGCGATATGCAGATGATGCAACTTTGATCGCTGAAAGTGAAGAGGACTTGAAACATTTACTTATAAAGATCAAAGAGCACAGTCTTCGATATGGATTACATCTCAATGTCAAGAAAAAAAATCTCAAATAGACAACTAAAAGTCAGAAACAATGACTATTATTCACAGTACCTATGTTAATATGGTTGTAGCTGATGTTTGCTGCCTTAGAGTTTGACCTAAGTCATGCACAACTGAACAAAATGCTGCCCTGTCCTGGGATATTCCCATGATAGATTGTAAATTGGGTTTATATACTTACTCAGAAAATAATCATAGAAGGAAGCAAGGAATGATTGAATGAAAAAAGAAAGGAAGGAAAGGGGAAAAAAAAGGGAAGGAGGAAGAATAGAATGAGGGAGGAAGGAAGAAGCAGAAGGAAAGAAATAATTTTAAGCATTTGTGCTAATAAAGCCATGAAGCTTACATAAATGTCTAGAAGAATCTACTAAGAATGTTTCTATTTGTTGTTATTTGTCATTATGTTGGTTTAATAATTATTTAACATCATATTTGTTGTTACTGTTATGTGCCAAAGAAAAGTTTACTCAGTCCTATTTCATCCTCAAATTCTTGTACTTGATCATATTGTTGCAGCCACTTAGCCAGTCAGTTTTGCTGAGGGCCTTGTTCACTTTCACTGACTCTCTGCTTTACTAAGCATAATGTCCTGCTCTAGAGATTGGTTGCTCCTAATAACATATCCAAAGTAAGTGAGACAAAGTCTCACCATCCTTGTGTCTAAAAAGCTTTCTGGCTCTTTTTTCTCCATGACACATTTGTTCATTCTTCTGGTAATTCATAGTATAGTCGATACTATTTTCCATCACCTTAACTCAAAGACATCGATTCATCTTCTCTAATCCAGGTTTGAATCTATATAAAGGAATTGAAATTTCCGTGATATGAGTCAAGTACACCTTATTCATCACTGTAACATCTTTGCTTTTCAATTTTTTCAAGGGGTATTTTGCAATAGATTTGCCCAATGCAGTAAGTTGTTTGATTTTTTGACTGTTGCTTTTATAAATTTTGGTTGTTGAAATAACTAAAATGAAATAATTGGCAATTTCAATATTTTCTCCATTTATCATACTGTTATTTATTGGCTCAGTTGTAAGGATTTTTATCTTTTCTTTGTTGAGTTGTAGAGTCCTGGTGTGGTGCTGTGGGTTAATGCACTCATCCTCAAGGTCACTTTGAGCCACAAGGTTGGCAATTCAAGCAAGAGTAACTCCTTCAAAAACCCTATATAGGGTCTCCAAGGGTTAGAATTGAATCAACGGCACCCAACAACAATGTTAAGTTGCAAACCGTACAGAAGGCTGTAGTCCTTGGTCTTCAAGTGTCTTAAGCTGTCTTCACTTAAAATAGCAAAGGTTATGTCATCTACATAATGGAGCGTGTAGTGAGTCTTCCTGAAATCCTAAGGTTGTACTGTATTCTTCTACACATAGTACAACTTCTCAGATAATTTGCTCAGACAGCAGATTGATTTAGTATGGTGAAAGACTATAGCTTTGAAACACACCTTTTCTTATTTCAAGTCACACACAGTATCGCCTTGTTCTGTTGGAATGATAGCCTCTTGGTTTACGTACAGATTCCACATGAGCATAATTGTTTGGTAATTTCCATTATTTGTAATATTATCCATAATATTTTATGATCCATGCAGTAAGATGTTCTTGCATAGTCAATAAAACACAGCTAAATAGCTTTCTGGAGTTCTCTGCATTCAGTCAAGATCCATCTGACATCAGCAATGATATAACTTCCTACCATATCCTTTTTGAAATACAGCTTAAATTTTTGGCAGTTTCTTATAGAATTCTGCTAATAATCTTTAGCAAAAATAGTTGTATGTGATATTAATGAGAATTTTTGATAATTTTTATATTTTTTAGACCAATTTTCTTTGAAATGGCATGAATAGCGGCCTCTTCGAGCCAGTTATCCAGATTACGGTCTTCCAAATTTCTTTTGCAAATCAACGTTTCCAGTGCTGCATCAGCTTGTTTAAACATTTCAGTTGGTATTCTGTTGATTACTAGATCTTGTTTTAGTCAATGACTTGATTGAAGGCTGGACTTCTCTCTTCAGTACCGCACATTCTTAATCATATGCCACCTCCTCAAATGGTTGAGCATCAACATTTCTTGTTGTTGTTGTTGTTGTTGTTGTTGTTTACAGTGATAATATATTTTTTTTTCTAAGTGATTTGATTACTTAAAAATATTCCTTGCATTGTGATTTTAAACCAGTCAAAAACTGTATTAAACCTTAAGTCTACACAACTTCCTATCTCTGCATGTCACCTAGGACAATAAGAATGTGTTATAGATGCTAAAATTTTCTCTGCTATTTTGGTTGTAATTATTTTCATGGTCCTTTATGCTTTTCATTTTTGTTTGTTTAAAGTAAACAAGTAATATCCAGATAATTGAGTATGTTTTACTTTTAAAGTAGGGAAGTAACAGTAAATTGAGAACTAAGAGTCCAGGATTTGAGTCTTGGTGCTTTCTATGAGGAGTTTTATGACATTGTGAAAGTAAGTTAAGCACTGTAAGTTTTAATCAATTCTTTGCAATAATAGGAATTAAAAAACCCTGCTAGTTTCCATAGAAAGAAATGAGGTGTTCCAAAGAAAGTACTCTAAAGGTTCTTTTTATACTGTAAACCACTATTCAATTGAACTTGCTTTTGTGTTCTTTCAATACAACTTTTTGCCTGTGGTCTGGGTTCTGGAGATTCCATCTTAGCAAGGTGTCAATATTCAATTGAGCTCTAATGACAAGAAAATCCAATTCTTACAGAAGAAGAAACTGAATTGCATACTATACAGTCGCACAGTCAGAACCTGTTATTTTCAATAATAACATGTTATAGAAACCTTCATTACTGACTAGAAATTATTTACTTTGCTAGTTAGTTGCAGTTCAGGCTAGGCTGAGTAGTAACAAACTGATATCAGAGAAAGAGTAATACCATGAGCTAAATTCTTACAGAAGACATCCATCAGCACAGTTTATTTACAAGTCATTGTGTTATTTCTTCTCAATAAGCAAGTTCAAGGTAGGAACTTTTACAGCAGGAAGTGTCATATAGCTCTTTCTTTTGTTCTGATTTGCTCACATCTTTTCCATTCTCAATAAATACAAACTACGTTAAGGTCACTTCTCTTTTATCCCACCCACCTGATTTAGTATTCAAAAGTCACCTTAGGTGAGAGGATATAAGCCTAGCTATTTGAATCTAGGAAACTAACCTGCATCCATGAAGCTCTCAGCTTTAAAACCATATAAATGACTTTAGATGTTTTGTGCAGAGTAGAACCAAATGATATAAGGACAGTTAGCAGATTACATTTTTATGTTTTCTTCCTGAGAGATATGTTTATCCAGGGATATATAACTTCTTAATTTCTCAGCGGGAGAAAGAGTATTAAGAGTTCTAAGTTTAATAAAATGCATAGACAAGCAATTCGTGGCTAAGACAAGAACTGGGTTTGTGGAACAAGGGAAAATCTAGCACTGTCTGTCCATCAGAATTACTACAAGAAGACTGTTTTGCAATGGCATAAAATGTTTGCCTGTGGAAGCAATGTATAAAATATTGAGATATAAACAAAAACAAAAAGGTTTAACTTAAAGCCAACAGGGTCCCCATATTTTTTTTAAATTGAAGTGAAAAATAGAACAAGAAAAATACAAGACACTAAATTAAGAAATGGCCTTTACAGCAAAATCAAATGCTGCAAATGAAGAAAAGATTTGTCTATTAATCAATACTAAAAAATACAAACTGCCATCAACAACAAAATTATAATAATAAAAATGGCAACACACATATCCACAGATTCTCATAGTAGATCAATGCACATTTGACATTTCTATCAACAGAAATAGAAAAAAGTTGGTTGACATACAATATTCTAATAGCTTTTAGTTTTAAATGCGCATGTCTAAAAATTAAGGAAAATTCTCATCAGATAGATCTTGGCTGATCATAGAATAAAAGAAAGATGTTTTACCTCTGCTTTCTTTATTATGCAAAGATTTTTGACTGTGAGTCATGACAAACTATGGACAACATTTCAGAGAATGAGTATTCTGGAACACTTAATTGTGCTCATGAGACACGTGTATAGACTAAGAGGCATTCATTCCAAAACAGGAAGACACTGAATGGTTTAATGGGCTCTTTGATCTTCATCAGTAAATGTTTTAAGTCCTCTTCACTTTCAGCAAGCAAGGTTGTACAAAGTCGATTATAATTGTCTTTGTGTTTACTTTATATCTCATTGGCAATACAATGTATGATGGGACATTCAAACTAGCCTGACACAGTTGTTGTTGTTGTTGTTGTTGTTGTCAGGTGCCATCGAGTCGGAACCGACTCATAGCGACCCCATGCACAGCAGAATGAAACAATGTCCGATCCTGGGCCAACCTCACTACTGCTGCCACACTTGACACCATCAATGATGCCACCTGGCTGATCCATCTCGTTGGGGGGGGGGGGGTTCTTGTTTTTCTCTGACACTCCATCTTACCCAGCATGGCGTCTTTCTCAATCGACTGTACCCTCCTGATAATATGTCCAAAGTATGAGAGACGAAGCTTAGCCATCCTGGCCTTCAAGGAGCACTATGGCTGCACTTCTTCCAAAACAGATCTATTGCTTCTTTTGGCAGTCCATGGCACTTTTAGTATTCTCCTCCAACACCATAACTCAAAGACATCAATTCTTCTATGATCTTCCTTATTCACTGTCCAGCTTTCGCATCCATATGAGGTTATTGAAAATACCATGGCTTGGGTCAGGCGCACCTTAGTCTTCAAGCTTACATCTTTGTTCTTCAACACTTTAAAAAGTTCCTGTGCAGCAGATTTGCCCAATGCAATACGTCATCTGATCTCTTGACTGCTGGTTCCGTGAGTGTTGATAGATGATCCAAGAAGAATGAAGTCCTTGACAACTTCAATCTTTTCTCCATTGATAAGAATGTTGTTTATTGGTCCAGTGGTAAGGATTTTTGTTTTCCTAACATTGAGATGCAACCCATACGAAGGCTGTGCTCTTTGATCTTCATCAGTAAATGTTTCAAGTCCTCTTCACTTCCAGCAAGCAAAGTTGTATCATCTGCATATCGCAGGTTGTTAATGAGTTTTCCTCTAATTCTGACGCCATGTTTTTCTTCATAGAACCCAGCTTGTTGTATTATTTGCTCAGCATACAGGTTGAATAAGTATGGTGAAACAACACAACCATATTGCACACCTTTCCCAATTTTAAAACATTCAGTGTCCCCATGCTCTGTTCAAACAATTGCTCCTTGGTCCAGGTACAGATTTCTCAGAAGTACAATTATGTGTTCTCGAATACTCATACTTCTCAATGTTGTCCATAGCTTGTCATGATCCACACAATCGAAAGACTTTGCATAGTCAATAAAGCATAGGACTTCCATTTTGATTCTAGCATTTGTTACATGATTTGATGACTTTTTTGGAAAATAAAGACAACAATAAAATTGTGATTATTTAATGATGATAAAACATTTAGTACAGAATCTAGCATATAACAGGGGCTTTCTAAGTATCAGGTTTATAATGGATGTAACTTTTTTTTTTTTTTAATGTGCAATATTGGTGGATAATATATAAATCTAACGTTGTTTGTCTTTTTAAACTAATTATTGTCAAGATAATATATTTGAATGTCCTTTCCACTGGATTTTCTTATTCCTCTAACTTCCACAGCACACACAGAATGAGCTCACTCAGCATTTGGCACTCATTTAGTGAGTAACTGTATCATACGGTTAAGCTGGCTAATGTGTATCCGAGTTAAGTTACCCCGATAACAGTTTTGCCTTACCAGGAGACCTCTTGGGTTGCATGAATATTTTATCTTTTTTAATAGAAAAATAGTCAGCACAATAGTCTAGACTCCCTGAAAAGTCTGTCTTGTGATATTCAATTATGCCAAAGTGTTTGCAAAGTGCTATGGAACTTGTCCAATTAGAAAGTACTTGACCCAATGAAAACCAATAATGAGGCCAATCAATTATTCTTCCAACTCACTCCTCTGCAGAAGACATTTTAACTTTTGACAGCTTATTTTTCTCTTTGTATTATGGCTAATATGTGCACTTAGTGGGTTCCTGGGTACCTGCAGGTCTAAACAAATAATTTGGATATTATGTTTCACATGTGCAACTTTTGGACTTGGTTTAAAATTTTAGCCAATTAGCAATCTCCCTCCCTGACCACAGTTGTTGGCAGCCAGAATCTTAGAATTTTTGTCTGGGAATGTTGGAATCAGATACTCAGTTCTCCACTGGAGTTGGTAATTCAAGTCTGTGAGATTGAAAACTTCTGGATTCTAGGAGTAATAACTTAAAAAAAAAATTCCAATGAAACATATGCAATCTGAACATAAATCAACTCAAGGAAACACCATTCAAAGATTAATTTGATTGGTATCTTTGAGCCATTTATCAAGTCTTTTGGAAACTAGAAGCCATTCTTTATCTTGTGTACAGTTATTTGCTAAAGAATTTTGTGAGAATGGCAGAGAAGTGAACTTTGTTTGGTTCTGTTTTGTATAAGGTCTCTATGAGTGGAAACTGACTCAATGATACCTAACAACAACATATTGTTTTAAGCTTTCTGAAGCTTAAAATTGAAATATTTCTGATCTACAGAGGTTCCTGAATCTATTAATTTTAAATTATTTGAAACTCCTGAAGCCAAAGGTCTTTGTTATGTAGCCTTCAGCCCTTGTTCCCAATTAATCAAAGATTATTTACTTTCAGTACAATGACTCATGTGTGTGTATGTGTGTATGTATGGTGTAGTGAGTGTGAAAGTCTACCAATGTTGTATAAAAATTACCCAAAACTCAGTAGCTTAAAATGAAAGTCATCTCTTCTTGTTCACACACATTTGACTCAGCTAGGGATTGATTGGTTTGGGTGGTGTTCAAGTGGACTACTCAGGTTTGAACTGTGAGTAGTTATTATGGGCGTGGTTTCTCAATAAGTTTTGGGTTCAAGTCTGCTCCACGAATGTTCTTTCTAGGACCCAGGCTAAATGGGCAATAGCTTTCCATGACAATGGCTTCTTATACTGATGAAGAGACACAAGAGAGATCAATCACACAAGCGCATCTCAAGATTCTAATTGTTATTGTGTCTCTGTGTGTTTAAGTGCAGAAAGTACCTCAGTGTGTTTTGAGTGGAAAACTGAGAAATTATTTAATACTCCACTCATTAAAACTCTTGAAAAATAATGTATCAATATCCAGATTCAAGTTCTAATCTAGTCACCGATTTTATGATCTGAAACTTTACTCCTCTGATCTTTTCTCCCATTCTTAAGTAGAATTAGCAAATTTGTCTACCTAGTCATAATGTAATATTAAAGAGAAAATAAGATAATGTAGATGAAAACATGTTGAAGGAAAAGACTGTAGATTCTAACTGTTCTTTATAAAAACATGAATAACTCTGAATATCTGAAGTTAGAATAAAATCCAAATTTCTGTTACTGGATACTAAAGAGAATAAACAATTAGATAAGTTGTCTATCTGCATAGAACCATGCATTCTGGTAAGTAATGCATGTCATATCATGTAATCCACATGGTTCTCAAACTTGGGAAAATTAAGGAAATAAATATGTCTTAAGGTGCAAGACTAACAATCACCACGTGTCTGTTAGTTTGTCCTATTATGTTGGTTTACTTGCTGCTGTGATGGTTGAAGTGATAACAGCAGTATTTAAAATACCAGCAGGGTATACCCATAGTGGATAGGTTTCTGCTGAGCTCCCAGCATAAGACAGAATCAGAAGAAAGAGTGGCAAACTACTTCTGATATTTAACCACTGAAAACCTTATGAATAGCAGTGGAACACTATCAGCACAAGAATTTTGAATATTAAAACTTGATGAATAGCACCAGAATATTGTCAGATACAGTGCCAGTAGATGAAACCTTTAGGTCTCAAAATTCAACCGGAGTAGAGTTACCTCCAAAAAGTAGAATTAACACTGATGACATGAAAGGACTAAGTTTTGAAGACCTTCATTTGCTAATGAGGAGGGATAACTGTAAACATCCATTAATAATCAGAAAATGCAATGTACAAAGCATGAATCTGGGAAAATTGGAAGTTGTTAAAAATGAAATGTAATGCATAAAGATCAATATCATAGATATTACTGAGCAGAAATGGAATGGTATTGGCTGTTTTATGTCTGAAAATCATACGATTTACTTTTCCGGGAATGAAAAATTGAAGAAGATTGTTGCAAGATCAAATAACTTATTCATTGCAAATACATTTTATTGTGAATTGAGTGAAAATTGTCAGGGCAGATTATCAGTTTTGGATTCAATAAACCATATTTTGTTTCACTGCAATGATTACAATCCTCTCCTTGTACAGTATTTATCTATATTCCTTTTTATTTTTAATGTGCACATATAAAACAGAAAATACATAGTTGTAGAAATGTCCAAAAAGCACACTTTGCAAGTCAGCCTCCTGCCCACAGGTATACAGCCTTTCTCAATCCATGACCCTATAGTCTTCCCTATGACACAACCTTTGCCAATGTGTCTACTGTTGCTGCTCTTTTGGTTAGGATCCCATGCTCCACTCATGCTCTTCTCTCTTGCTGGTCCTAGGGTCCTGTGTTCCTGAAATGAAAGACTAACTACCCACCCACCCCCCTTTTAGATACACATCTTCTACATTTACAGTTGTGAAAATCACAATTAATCCTTATAATATTTATTCACAGTTGTATCATAAAATCCTATCCCCATCATCCCCTACTCCCTTTCTCAGACCCATCCGGAAAAGAGGAAAGTATTCTATCATTCTGAAACTAAGCACACTCATGAGAGCTTGTAAATCAGCCACTTTGTGCCTTTATAATCTCCCATTTTTGATACCCAATGTCTAAGTTGCCCATCCCTATCGACCCAGTGTATTGAGGATGCAAATTTAATCCTTGATATGAAGAATCCTTCCTTTTCACAGTAGCAGCAGCAATGGACTTAAGCTTTAAAATGATTGTGAGGAAGTCACAGGACTCTGTAGTGTTTGGTTTTGTTGTGCTTAGGATACTGTAAGATGGAAGTAACTTAATGGTACCCATCAACTATATCTATCTATCTATCTATCTATCTATCTATCTATCTATCTATCTATCTATATCTATATCTATATATATAGTTATTTTTGTTTGGTTGTTATATATATGGGCTGATAACAACATGTTTAATGCTTCAAGTCACCAGCTGCTCCTTGGGAACCCTACACATGGTTGCTCAGTATTGGAACTAACTCAATGGCACTTAGCAACAACATAGACATATATATATAGGTAGGTAGGGAGGTGGACCATTGTTTAATTGCCATTGAAGGCTTGAACTGCTGATATTGTTGTTTGCAGTCCAGTGCTTATTCTACAGAGTCAATCTACTCTCCAATTATATAGATAGATTATTTATTTATATAATCCAATGTATATGATAAATTAAAACTGCCCATTGCCCACATTTGATGAAAGACAAAATTAGAACTTAAAGGAAATACACTGCAGGAACACATGATAACATGCATTTTTCAGGATAACAGGGAATATGAGAAGGAAACTGAAACATTAAAATTTCACAGAAATATAAATGGCATAAAAAATGGAAATTACATAGGTAAATAAGTAATCTATATGCCTTTTAATTTAATTAAATATTGTTCATTAATATCTGAAGTATAATAATGTTGTAGGGGTGTATTACATTGTTAGATACAATACCAATAAAAAATAATGCATGAGAACAGTAGGAGGATAAATGGATCAATATTGTTGTAAGGTTTCTGTATTTTACAGGAAATAGCATAATATTAAGGATCTCTGGTAGCATAGTGGTTATGAATCGGACTGCTAACCTCAGAGTCATCGGTTCCGCAGGAGAAAGATGAGGTTTTCTGCTCCCGTAAAGATTTACAGCCTTGGAAACACTATGCAGTGTCACTATGCATCGGAACCGACTCCACGGTACTTAACAACAACAACAGCATAATATTAATTCAAATAAACTGTGAAAAGTAAATATTGTAAATTAAAATGTTGTTAGGTGTCATTGAGGCAGTTCTGACTCATAAAGACACTGTGTACAACAGAATAAAACACTGCTTGATCCTGTGTCTTCCTAGTTAGTAAATAGTTCTAAAAAGAGCTAAAAGAGAATTCTAAAAATATTCAAATAATTCACAATTATGTAGGAAAAAAAGATGCAGATGAGCAAAAAGGAAGGAGTACAAACCAGGTGCAAATAAAGTGCAAGCAGAAATGCCTATCAACTAGACTAGCCAAAAAATTAGCATAAAAATGAAGTTAGAAGTAATTTCAGAACCAGATATCAAATCAAGACTTATTGTAACCTAGGAACTATGCAATTGACGTAAGGACAAGCATATAAATGAATGGATGCACTAGAATCCAGAAACAGACAACACACATTTTATTTTGACAAGACATCAGATAATTCAACAAGATAGGATAGGTTCTCCATTATATTGTTCTAGAACAATTAGATACCCCATAGGAAATGAATAAATGAGCTATGAAGTACATCACGCACTAAAATTAATTCAAAGTGTATCATACACATACAGATAAGTGCTAAACACATAAAACTCAAAAGAAAAAAGCCTTGGTCATATTAGAGTAGGCAACAATTTCTTATATTAGAAATAATACCAACCCCAAACCTAAGCTTAACCCATTGCTACCGATTCTGTTCCAACTCATGGCAAACCTTTGTTTGTCAGAGTTTAACTATGATGCTAAGGCGTACTTGTCTGTAGTATTTACAGAAGCAGATCTCTAAGATTTTCTTTTGTAACATCATTAAGTTAGTTTGGATCAAGTACTTACTAGTTAGAAGTAAAGTGCTTAACTGTTTGCACGACCTATGGACCTCATAAATAAAACTATAAGCTTCTCATAGTTATACACTTATGATTATGAGGGGGGAAATGCTATGAGTCATATATACATAGTGTACAGCAGTGATGGTGATGTGCAATTAAGTCAGTTTTAACTCATAGCAACCCTGTATAGGGTTTCTGAGGTAATAATTCTTTATGGGAGCAGAAAACCTCATCTTTCTCCTGCAGAGTGACTGGAAGATCTGAACTGTTCACTTTGTAGTTAGCAGCTCAGCTTGTAATCCACTACGCTAACAAGGCTCATTATAGATATGTGTGTGTATGTATTTGATGTATTGAAAAGATTGTATCATTTATGAAGGCTACAGAGATTATTAAAAAAGAAAACCTGAAGAAAATGTTTATTAAAGGTCACTTATGGAGTACTGGTGTGGTGGTCTAGGTTAATGCACTGGACTGCATGGTCTGTTTGAACTGCGAGGTCAGTGGTTCAGGCTCACCAGCCGCTTCTCTGAAACCCTATACAGAATCGCTATCAGTCAGAACCAACTCAACAGCAGTAAACAACAATAAAACATCTAGAATATATAATTAAATTCATAGTTCAATGACATAAAGAAATATAATGTAGTTATTGTTGTTATGCACTGCTGAATCTGAACCATCGCATAGCAACTCTGTATAGAGTTTCTGAGGGGTTGTTGGTGAGTTTGAACCACCAATCTTGTGGATAATAGTCCGGTGCGTATTCTACAGCTTCACACTGAGACTCCATAATGCAATTAACAATAGGCAAAAGAGTCTTAACAGATATTTCACAATCAAGAAATAAGTATATCAAAGAATAAATATAAATGACCACTAATAATATGAAAAGTTATTTAACAATATTGCAAAGTAAAGCAATAAAGTGATAACACTATTCAAATTCTGAAATGTCTAAAATGAAAGAATGACAATGTCAAACATTGGTAAATATTATTAGCAATGAAAGCATTTGCATATTGCTGCTGGGAATGGAAAATAGTACAGACTCTTTGAAAACTAGTTTTGTTGTTAGGTGCTGTGAGTTGGTTCTAACACATAGCAACCTTATGCACAACAGAATGAAACACTGCCAGGTCCTAGGCCATCCTCACAATTGTTATGTTCAAGTCCCATGTTGCTGCCACTCATCTCATTGAAGTTCTTCCTTTTTTTATCTCTGATCCTCCACTTAACCAAGCATGATGTTCTTCAGAAATTTAAGCATTTACTTGGCATAAAAATAATAACAATAACAAAAAAATTACCATAAATTTAATTCCAACTCATTGCAACCCTCTATAAGGTTTCTGAGGCTATAAATCTTTATGGGCTCAGAAAGCCTTATGTTTCTCCCATTGAGTGGCTGATTGAGTTTGATCTGCTGACCTTGAGGTTATCCATATAGACAAGTATTTTTAATCTTGGTTATTTCTTAAGAGAAATATAGACATGTCCCCATAAAAAAGTTTACACAGATGGTCATAACAGCAATATTCATAATAACCAAATTATGGTAAATTTCAAATATCCACCCATAAAGGAATAAATGAACAAAATGAGGATAAGTCCAAAAGTATTGCTACTGGGATTAAAGTTCATACATGCATGGGTTTGTTTCAAACAAAATGTGTTTAATACAGCTCTAAAATAATAAGATAACTGCAGATAGGTTCTAACAGAAACACACTTGTCTTAGTTTCCTTAGGGTACCTTCAAAAAGAAAAAGTTCAATCAAAACAGTAATTTTCAAAGGGATGTACTGGGTCAAATTCAAGACAGAACGGTTAGCTCAGAAGGTTATGATGACTACTTAGAGAAATTTCAAAAGGGAATTCTTGATAGATTTTCTCAAAGAATACAGGATAATCATGGGGAAATACTATGAGAAGTGTTAAGAAAATAGGAAATTGTGTTGGTGAAAAAAAAAAACATTTTTTTTTTTTTCCCCAATCAGGAAAATCTACAAAAATTTTGTTGGCAAATCATACCTCATTCATTTTACATCACTGAAAAGACTTCTTTTTGTTCCTGAAACTCATAGAACATTTCAAAGAAACACGATTTGAGTCTCTTAGGGATGCCCAAACTGCTATGAAATTGAATAACCCAGAATTCTGCAGAGATGAAACATTGCCTTCAGAAGTGTACAAATCTACATGGAAGATATTTTGAGAACTAATAGTGCCTCATTTTGACATTTTTGTTCAACAAAGATGATTTTGTAGCAATAAATGTTTAATTACCCTTGTATGTTATATCAGAATAATTAAAATAAAGAAGCTAGTGAAACCAAGAATAGTATAGTTGTTCTTAGCTATTGTTAGGTATAAGCCAACTCATGGAAACCACATGTATTACAGAGTACAACTGATTTTGAGGGGCTGCATTATTAATGAAAGCAGATCACCAAGTCTTTTATTCCTCAGTACTATTGGATAGATTTGAACTGTCAACCTTTAGATTAGTGCTGTTAATTGCTATTGAGTTGGTTCTGACTCATAGCAACCTTGTATAAAATTTTAAAGGAGTGGCTGGTGAGATTGAACCACTGACCTTGAGGTTCAAACCAACATTGCAGTCCAGCATGCTAACCCACAGCACCACACCAGGAACTCCTTGGTCAAGTGCAAACTCATTGCACCATCTAAGAACTTTGTTAAGTGCAGTCCTGTTGGCTGTGACTCAAAACAACCTTATGCACAACAGAACAAAGCACTTCCTAGTTCTTGACAATCCTCATAGCTGCTGCCACACTTGAGCAGATTGCTGCTGCCACTGTGCTAATCCATCTCATTGGAGGGTCTTCCTCTTTTTTTTGTGACTCTCTCCATTAACAGGCTCATCCCTCACCACCAATTCATAACCCTGTATAGGGTTTTCCAGGAGTGACTGGTGATTTTGAAATGCTGAACTTGTGATTAGCAGACAAGTACTGATCCTATGGCCCTCAAATCATAGCAGAATTGATGCATTTGAGTTGTGGTGTTAGAGGAGAATATTACAAGTACCATGGACTACCAAAAGAACAAACAGATCTGTGTTGGAAGAAGTGCAGCCAGAATGCTCCTTGGAGGCCAGGATGGCCAAACTTCATTTCTCATACTTTGGACATATTGTCAGAAAGGACCAGTCACTAGAGAAGGATATCATGTTTGGTAAAATGGAGGGTTGGAGAAAAAGAGGAAGACCCCCACTGAGATGGATTGGCAAAATGGCAGCATCAATGGGCTCAAACATGGCAACAATTGTGAGGTTGGCCTAGGACTAGGTAGTGTTTCATTCTGTTGTGCATAAGGTCACTATGAGTTGGTATCAACTCGATGGCACCTAAAAACAACAACAACTACTTTAACAAACATGAGATCCTTTTCCAGAGACTGGTTCCTCCTGATAAAATGTCTGAAAGGTGAGTGATGAAGTCTCACTATCTTGGCTTGAACCACCGACAATTGAATGCTACTTAGTAGCATTCTGATTGTACTTCTTCCAATACAAAATCGTTGTTCTTCTAGAAATCCATGGTACTTTTAATATTCTTCTCCAACACTGTAACTCAATGCATCAATTTTTCTTTGGTATTCCTTATTTATTGACTAACTTTTAAATGCATATGAACCAACTGAAAATACCCTGGCTTGGGTCAGGTGTGCCTTAGTCCTCAAACTGACATCTTTGCTCTAGAACTCTTTAAAGAGGTCTTGTGCAGCAGAATTGTCTTGAATTCAATTTCCATAATTGTTGATAGTGGATTGAAGCAAAATGAAGTCTTTAACAAATTCATTATTTTCTACATTTATCATGATGCTATTTATTAGTTCAGTGGTGAGGACTTTTGTTTTCTTTACCTTGAGTTGCAACTCATAACAAGGTTATTGCCTTTGTTCTTCATCAGTAAGTATTTCAAGTTATCATCACTTTCAATAAGCAAAACTATATCATCTGTATATCATAGGTTGTTAATGAATCTTCATCCAATTGTGTTGCTGCATTCCTGTTTATACAACTAATCTTTTAGTGTTATTTGTTCTGTATATTGATTGAAGGAGTCCTGGTGTGGCTCATACAAATTGAATAAGAATGGTGAAAAAATACAACCCTGGCACACACCTTTTATGATTTCAAACCATTCAGTGCATTGGCAAAGAACAAGTCTCCAGGAATTAGTGTAATACAAATTGAAATATTTCAATAAATGATCTGGCACTTGACACACTCACTCATCTATGGCAAGAAACATACAAGTCAGCTACCTGACCAAGTGATTGGAAGAGATCCATATTTGTGCCCATTCCAATGAGAGAGGTGACCCAATGGAATGCAGAAATCACTGGACACTATCATTAATATAGCATGCAAGTACAATTTTGCTGAAGATAATGGACTCCTGCTCTGGCGCTGCACTGTGAATCACAATGTTGTCAGTTCAAACCCACCAGCTGCTCCTCAGAAACCCTATACAGGGTTGCTATGACTCAGAAGCAACTTGAAGGCACATAACAACAATAATTGAAAAACAGCTGCAACAGTACATTGTTGATTAATTGTCAGATGTTCAAACTGAATTCATGAGTGAAAGATGTAATTGCTAATGTCAGATGTATCTTGGCTGAAAGCAGAGAATACCAGAACTATATTTACCTATATTTTATTGACTATGCAAAGGCTTTTGATTGTGTAGATAATGACAAACTATGGACAACATTGTAGATAATGAGTATTCCAGAGCACTTAATTGTGCTCATGAGGAACCTGCACATAGCCGAAGAAGCAGTTGTTTTAACAGAACGAGGAAACACCGAATGGTTTAAAATTAGGAAAGCTGTGTACATGAGTTGTATTCTTTCACCATATTTATTCAATTTGTATTCTGAGGAAATAATTCAGAAGGTGGATTACATGATTAAATGTAGCAATGATTGTGAGGTTGGTTCAGGACCAACCGTTCTGTTGTTCATAGAATCACTATGAGATGGTACCAACTGGATGGCATCTAAAAAAAAAAAACAACAGACACCTGATATACAGCCACTGACAGGTAAGAGATGAATATATTTGTTGTAGTAGTAAAAATGTAACTAACTTTGAATTGTAACTGCACTCCACATAGACTTATGGGCTGAAAATATCAGCTAAAAGTGAAACCATTTTAATTTTATCTAATTTTGTTCCAAGATGATTTAAAATAAAATATTCACCAGTGCAAGACATTGGCTTAAATTCTACCTATTCTTTATATAGGATATTGCCCTGTAAATCTAAGACATGCAAGGAGGAGACTGTCAAATGTGTTAAGATTAAATCTGCAATAAGAGAATGTGTTTGTAATGTGAAGATTGTTAAAAAGAGTAGATTTAAAGCCTTTGGCTGGATTTTCCTTTTATAACAAATTATTCTGTTCTTTGATTCTGAGTATGCATATGTTATGGTCAGAATAAGTTAAATCCTTTAGTTTTTATTCATTTCCCCAACTCCATTGCTGTGATTAACAGTCATGTACTATGTAAGATTTAAAGTATGTTTATGGTGCTAAGCTAAGTCAGTGCTTAATGCTATTATCAACACTGGTGTTAAAATCAATGTAGAATCATTTATTTTAAATGACTACTTGTGGATCACTTAACACAACTGTTGACAAATATAGCAGAGCAAATATATAGCCCCTGGAGCTTCTCCCTGCGCAATTATCTAAAAGACCCTGATATCAATCTTCTTTATTGTGTCATTTTGTCAAGTAAAATACAGTCAAGAGGTCTGAAAAATTCTGCTGCTTCCAACAAAACAGCTGAAAACATCTAAAGCTGTTATTCACACAAGTTTGGAGCATCACTGTCTCCTCAAATAAAAGAGTGAGTTCACCAAAAGGTAACAAATGATGACTAGGGAGAGTAATGGAGCAGGAACAAATGATGCAGTGCTCTGAGAAAATCACGTTTGGCAGGAAGCTTTGGGCATTGTGTTTCTGCATTTTGTACCCATTAAGAGAAATCAATTTTGTCACTTTCTACCTCTCCTTTTGTACTTATTAAATATCAAAACAACACTCAAATGCATCATGTGGAATTTTGTGAAAGACAGGATGTGATGTACCTTAAACAATATAATTCGAGAGACCTACTTGAAAAACAAATCAATATCGGGTATGTAGTGTTGATGATTTTTGAAAGTAGATTCCTGGTATCTGTACCTTTAATAAAAATCCCAAGTTATTTTTATGCATCCAGTATGAGGGCTGGATTCTTAGAACCAGTGACCAAGATGACCCAGTAAATAACCCCTAGAATTGTACAAAGACACACTGCAATCACAGTTTAGCTTCATTGCTTTTAATAGGAATTCAATACTTCATCCCTCTGAATTGGTCATTTGCTCAAACTGCTTAAGCTGTGAAAAATCTGTAAAACGTAGCACGTTTGAAAACTGTACCATCAATTGCACTTTCTACATTTTAAAACCTTACATCATTTTAAGTATTCACCTTCAAACACCTTCTGATTCAAGCATCATTAAGGTTTTTCTCTTATACTGTGGCTACTGTGATGAGCCTTATTTTCCCATGTCTGGATTAGTTTCTTAAGAGGCTGAATATTATTATGAAATGAGAAAATTTGAATCAGTGCTGAGGAAAATATTCTTTATTCACCCCTCAACATATAGTAAAATGCTTTCAGTATGTATGAGAGCCTGATGAATAATTTAAAAAGATTTAATTGAATTTTTAAAGTTCAAATTAAAAGCCAATTTCCAAACTGTATACTGATATTTATACAACCTAAAATAAAGCCCTGTATACAATGGAGACCATCAAAAAAGTCCATAAACCCTACAAGAAAAAAATAAAAAGAAATTTGAAAACACAACCTGTTGTTGATGATGTTGGTATCATACAATCAGCTCCTATATAGAGAGACTCTATGCACAATGGAAAAAAAAAACACAGCCCAGTCCTGCACCATCCTAACAATTATTGCTACACTTGAGTCCATCGCTGTTGCAACTGTGCCATTTCATCTCATTGAGGGTTTTTCTCTTTTTTTGATGACTCTCTACTTTATCCACAATCTTCAAGGAAG